>NC_091977.1:371790282-372093435 GCF_044704955.1 Pristiophorus japonicus
ATTAGGCATATACAGTGACTCTTAGCATGATATAGAAGTATAACAAATGAGTCACCAAGGCGACGATGCACCCAGACATTTCATCAGAAGTCAAACCCAACAAGCCTTTATTAATAATTCACTTCTTCTTTTGTCTATAGTGTTTATTTGATGAAGGACTCTGAGTAAGTAAATCAAGATGATGAGCTGAAGGGGTTGGCGGAGTGGTACAATAGGTTAGGGCACTGGATTTTTACTCTGGATCCTGGATTAGAATTTGAACCAGATGGATAATGATGCACAAGATAATAAATGGTCCTGCTTCTCCAACTCTGGAGCTGGAGAGGAGCAAACCCAAAGTGCACTACTGTTACCCAGGCCAGGAGGACCAAGATTCTTTGGCCAAGGCATTAATATATCCCACGGTCACTCTCAACACAGGCTCACTACTCTGGCAAAGCTTATCACTGGGGGCAGGAAATTGAAGCACAGTTGAAGGTATCTCAAGCCCGTGGTTGCTTGTTGAATCTTAGAGATTGCAGTTGGAGATCAGCAGCAAGAAGGCCCTAATTACACCTGAACATCCTCAGGGCTCTAGAAGGGGAAGGTTTCAATATTTTTTTTAATTTTCATCTTTCACTCTCAGCAGTGCTCCAGAATCACTGCTATCTCTTTGGCCAGTTGGCTTTCAGGGGGAAGCCACAGTGTATGTTTCTCTGGGTACTCCTGGGCACATTTCTGATTGAGTTATCCCTCTTCTCTGAATCCAAACAACATAGGGTGGATTTTAACTCCCCCTGACTGGCAGAAACCTGATGAGGACAGAGTTAAAATTGAGTGGGTCAATGTTCTGCTCCCTACCCACCCTGCAGCAATATCAACATGGCTGCTTTTACATGTGGCCAAGGCACCTGCCTGGATCAAGCAAGAATCTCAGGCATTTAGGCAAATCAAATGACATTTTATCCACCAACTGAGTGGATGGCAGCTGTGGCCGCCCTACTGTAGGCAGAATTTTAACTCCTGGGCAGGAAGATGACCCAGTTAATATTGGGCAAGAGTCTCCATGGGAGGCCTGTCCAATTTTAATTGCCAAGGGTTGTCTACTTGCCAGCCAGGCCAAAACGGGTATAAAGAAGTAACTGGCTGACTGCTGACAGGCGAAGATCGGGTGGCTTGGAGGCTGCCTAGTGCAGGAGTTCAGTTGGGCTGCCCAATTTTCAACTTGCTAGCAGCTGGGCAGCTGCCCCTTTCCACCTGTCCCATGTGGGAAGCTAGCTGGCAGGATCTAAATGAGTCCGGGCTGCTAAAATCGGCCAGGACGCCTGGTGTCGCTCCAGAACAGGCCCAGCTGGACACAACCCGACTTCCCGACCAGAGGTTAAAATTCTCCTTCTTGTGTTCTTACCAGCAACATTTGGAATGTCCAATAAATGGTTTTATCAAACACCAGAGTAATGATACAGGTGTAATGCTTCACTTATTACTTCCTATGTTTGTAATGAATAAAGCCTAGTATGTCACTCAGAGAAATCAATGTTCTGTCCAGCACTGTAAAATTCCACTTCCTGGCTGGCCTGAGTTACTTTCCATCTTTAATGAGCTGAAAAGTAAATGAATTCAATAGCGTTTAAGTACTACTGTATTGATATTATTCTCCTCCGCCTCCCCCTCGCTGCTTCCCTAGTGCTTCTGATCCATTGCAGCTTGTTACGAAGTCATCAGCTTGTAGGAGCTGTCAATCTATAAACTTTATATTTTTTGAAATCTAAACTAAAATTTGACAAACTATTTTTAAATATTTTCTTTCTTCATGAAAGGCATTTGACAACTCTTCAGTTCAAAGTGGCAATGACATAAATCATGCGACACCATGCGCAACTTCATTGTGACAAAAATTACTGCATGGTACTTCTCAGCTCAGGATAGAGCTGAAAAGCTCCTCTCCTGACATAACAGCCCTACATATCACTTTCTATGGAAATGAACATATTAAAAAAAAGTTACTCCACTAATTAATATTGACATAAATCACCTGTAATTTCATAGCTTATGAGCTAAAACTTCCACTTTTTTTGCATGCTTAACACCCACTTAATGCCCATTTTACCGCTGAAATGAAGTATAATGTCCATGTATTGCCCATTTTGGCACAAAATGGAAACTGGTGGGCATTTTTCGGAAACTTTTCGCCGAGCGTTACTTTCCCCATGTACTTAACGGCAATAAAAAATATCACTTTTTTTGGGCGGAATCAGCAGAATGGATGAATTCAACACCCATAATATCGCCCAACATTACTTTCCGCACGGATTTAACGCCGAGATTCAATATTAACGCCTGCCCACTGTTTTTTGTCATAAAGAGCATATTTACCCAAACTAGCGGCCATGGAGATCACCCATTGTCAATTTCACCACTTTGCACACATATCGCCCAAAATATCGCTGGCTCCAAAAAACGCCCATAAAAAGTGGAACTATCCAGAACGAATCACAGCGTTACGGACGCCATGTTGTAGATCACATGTCGCGTCCTTTAAAAGGCTGCTGTGCTTCAACTTCAGCGGAGTTCAGATGTACTCTGCAGATCATTGGAGTTGATGTGAACATCTCTAAAAACATCTTGACCATACTGTGACCGATTGGAATTGAAGAAGTGTGTTTGTCGGGACATTCCTGGTTTGTGAGCAATCAGTGGAAAACAGAGAGCTACTGCAATAGTGCCTGTCCTTTCTCACCCTCTCTTAGTGACATGCAGCAGACTCGACATTGCCGAAGGAACGCTCCGCTGCATTATGTACCCAATGTAAGACGTGACAGACAGATGAGGAGGACCGCAAGTACAAGGAGAAGCATTCTTACCTCGACTTGCCTGACATCACCTGCCTTCAGAGACTGTGCTTCCACAAAGGGGTTATCACTGAGGTATGCCAGCTGATAAGGGCATATCTGCAGCCTGCCAGCACCATCAGAACTGCACTGTCTGTCAAGGTCAAAGTCACCGCGTCACTGTCGTTCTACGCCTCGGGTTCTTTTCAAGTCACAGCTGGAGACATTTGCGGAATTTCTCAGCATGCCACACATCGCTGCATTAGACAGGTCACTGAAGCCCTGAATGTACGCAGGAGGGACTTGAGCAGCTTCCCTATGACCAGGGAGGCACAGAGTGAGAGGGCTTTAGGATTCTCCAGAAATGCAATTTTCCCCAAGGTGCAGGGAGCAATAGACTGTATGCACATTGCGATGTGGGCACCTATTCAGGATGCTGAGGTTTTCAAGAACCGCAAGGGATTCCACTCCCTGAATGTCCAACTGGTTGTTGACCACCAGCAAATTATACTGGCAGTGACTGCTCAATTTCCGGGCAACATTCATGATGCTCACATCCTGCGTGAGAGCACTGTATCTGCCTTGTTTAACAATCAACCACAAGGTCAATGCTGGATGCTTGTGGGCAAAGGATATGGCCCCGCCACCTGGCTGATGACTACCCTGTGTGACACCCACACCGAGGCCGAGAGGCGATAAAATGAGAGCCACAGAGCAACTTGCAATATCGTGGAGAAAACCATTGGAGTGCTGAAGCAGCGCTTTAGATGCCTGGACTACTCAGGAGGCGAGCTCCATACCACCCTGAGCAGGTAGCTCAAATTGTGGTGGTGTGCTCCATGCTGCACAACTTGGCTATCAGGAGGGGACAAGAATTGCCTGATGAGTCTGACAGTCCACCTCACCAGAGAGAGGAAGAGGAGGATGGGGAGGCGGACACTGACATCGTCCCAGACAATCAGGCTGATGCTGAAGCCATGCTCCCGCCCTCACTGTAGACCGCATGAAAGGGCCCATGGTGGCATGATAGCTGCAAGAGCCTTATGTTAGGAGCTCATCAATGATCACTTTGATGAAAGAACGTTGGTGTTATTTACAAGGCTGACACACTGCTGGATGTGCAGGTGATACATCAATGGTGGGCATCACCTTGGTGACAGTTAAAGTTTAAGTTGATTGAAGTTAAGTGTGATTATACCCTTTGATGTTAAGGAATCACCAGCGTGTAATGGTGCAGCTGTCTGAGCCAATGTGCTACAAGGTTTTGTTAAATAAAAAACATTTAAACCGAATATTAGTCTGAAATCATCAGTATTACTGTACAAACCAACCCTTCCCCTCCCCCCCCCCCCCACCCCCCCATGCTTCTCCTCCCCACCTCTACCCCTTAGCCTTACCCTCCTGACTCCAAGCCGCCTGGCCGAGGAGGTCCTCAGGCGGTGGGGAGGGGGGGATGGTGAGATGGCCGAAGCGCTGTTTGGACAGATACAGGAGAGGATGGTCCCAAGGTGGGAATGTGCTCCGAGCCATAAGCAAGATGTTGCTGGATCTCGTGTGTGGTTAGCAATGGCGGTGCATCACCTTGGGGTGCAGTGCGGCGCTCCGGGACCACTGGGAGTCCTTTGTCACCAGTGTTCCTGGCTACCAGGTCCAGGGCCTCCTCCATCTCTTCCATGTTATATCTTAGTTGTTGGACAAAAACTTGGTGCCAGCTATGTACTTGGAGCTTAGTGGGCTTTTTGCTGCTGGTGAATCTCCGTCATTCCTCCCACAACAGCCAAAACAGCACACACCACAGCCACACACACTTTCAGTGCCTCTAAGCTCCCTCTCTCTCTGTCCCCACTTCTGCGAATGTTATGATGACCCTTGACCTCCAGAATAATGGGAATCGAGCATTGCCATGCCGTTGCTGAGGATGGCCACACTTTACGGCAAAAGGTCAAAAAAGTTTAACGCTACCACCCATTTGATACCGCTCGCGGTAACACCCATTTTCAGAAATGTAAACTTATGTGTTTTGAGAATGGGCGAGAAGCCATGCCGGAAATAACGCCCATTTTTGGGTGATAAGCACAAAAGTGGAGGTTCTAGCCCTATGAGTTATTTCATCAGTCTCGTTGTTAAGCTGTGTGTTACATATTGTGCCCAATGGCATATCCTATATTTTCTGGCCTGACTTCCTTTCATAGCCAATTAAAATGCATGTCATCCCAGCTCAGAACAGTTGACCTAATATTGTGTATGCAAGTTCAGTATCTGTGTTTCAGAGAGAATATATTATGTTTTTCACTGGATCCCACTCCAGTTAATTGGTCAGGAAACCCAGAAATCTGATTCAATTGCAGTGGTTTCGTTAAAAAGCCACTGCAAAATGTATCTCTCCAACTTTAGGGTTCCCGATGCGATCAAAGGCTGCAACCCCCCCACCCACGCCCCCCCCCCCACCCCCCGCACCCTTTGCGATGTCAATGTAAAAATTCAACCCTATTTCACTGTCCGCAGATGCTGCCTGACCTGCTGAATATTTCCAGCATATTCTGTTTTTTATTTCCAGTATTTATTCACAGTATTTTGCTTTTGTTATGTCGTGATACCATTGGTTATACTTCCTTTTATTCACAAAGGTTGACGGACACACATGCTTGATGTGCCATATTCATGTCCTTTTTAGTCATGGATTGGCAAAGATTTAAAGAAATATTCCAAAATTCTTAACAAATATACATTCAATTGAGAAACAAAAAAATCAAGGAAAATGTGATCCATCCGTGGCTAGTATTAAATTAAAAGAGGCTTATAATGTTGCAAAGAATAGTAGTAAGCCTGAAGATTAGGAGAGCTTTAGAAACCAGCAAAGGATGACCAAAAAATTGATAAAAAGGGAGAAAATAGAAAGAGAGAAAATTAGCAAGAAATATAAAAATAAATTTTAAGAGCTTCTACAAATATGTAAAAAGGAAGAGAGTAACAAAAGTAAGCATTGGTCCCTGAGAGGCTGAAACAGGTGAAATTATATTGTTGAATAAGAAAATGGGGACTTTAAACTAATATTTTGTTTCCACCTTCAAAGTAGAAGACAGAAAAAACATGCCAAAAATAGTGGGGAACCAAGGGGCTAATGAGAGTTAGAAACTCAAAAGTAATTAATATCAGTGGAGAAAAAGTACTTAAAAAACTAATGGGACTAAATTCTGACAAATGCCCTGGACCTGATGGCCTACATCCTAAATTCTGGAATGGTCCCAGCATATTGGAAGGTAGAAAATGTAATCCCGCTGTTCAAGAAAGGAGAGACAAAACAGGGAACTACAGGCCAGTTAGCCTGACATCAGCTGTCAGGAAAATGCAGGAATCCATTATCAAGGAAGTGCTAACAGGACACTTAAAAAATCAAAATATGGTTAGGCATAATCAACATGGTTACATGAAAGGGAAATTGTGTTTGCCAAAGTTATTAGAGTTTTTTGAGGATGTAACTAGCAGGGTTGATAAAGGAGAACCAGTGGGTGTAGTATATTTGGATTTTCAAAAGGCATTCGATAAGGTACCACATAAAAGGTTGTTACGCAAGATAAGGGCTCATGGGGTTGGGGGTTATATATTAGCATCGATAGAGGATTGGTTAATCGACAGAAAACAGAGTGAAGGGATAAACGGGTCATTTTCATTAGGCAGACTGCAATTAGTGGGATGCCGCAAGATTCAGTGCTTGGGCCTGAGCTATTTACAATCTATATTAATGACTTAGATGAAGGGACTAAGTGTAATCTATCCAGGTTTGCTGTTGATACAAAGGTCGATGGGAAAGTAAGCTGTGAGGAAGACACAAAAAGCCCGCAAAGGGTTATAGACAGATTATGTGAATGGACAAGGTGGAAGATAGAGTATAATATGGGGAAATGTGAGGTTATTCACTTTGGCAGGAAGAATAGAAAAACAGAATATTTTTTAAATGGTGAGAATTATTAAATGTTGGCGTTAAGAAAGATTTAGGTGTCCTCATACAGGAAACACAAGTACACCAAGCAATTAGGAAGGTAAATGGCATGTTGGCCTTTATTGCAAGGGGGTTGGAGTACAAGAGTAAGGAAGTCTTACTACAATTTTAGAGGGCTTTATTGAGACCACACCTGGAGTACTGTGCCTCAGTTTTGGTATTCTGAAGAAGGATATACTTACCTGAGGCAGTGTAACAAAGGTTCACTAGATTGATCCCTGGGATGAGAGGGTTGTACTATGAGGAGAGATTGAGTAGATTGGGTCTATAATTCTCTGGCGTGTAGAAGAATAAGAGATGATTTCATTAAAATAAATAACATTCTGAGGGGGATTGACAGGATAGATGCTGAGAGCTTGGTTCCTCTGGCTGGAGAATCTAGAATTAGTGGGTATAGTCTCAAGATTATGGGCTAGAACCTCCACTTTTGTGGTGATCACCCAAAAATGGACAATATTTCCGGTGTGGGCGTTATAAAAGGGCTTTCAGATTGCCGGCTTCTCGCCCATTCTCAAAACACCTAGTTTACATTTTGAAAATGGGCGTTACCGCGAGCAATGTAAAATGGACGGTAGCGTTAAATTTTTTTGACCTTCTGCCGTAAAGTGTGGCCGTCCTTAGCAATGGCATGGCAACGCTCGATTCCTGCGATTCAGGAGGTCAAGGATCATCATGACATGCGCAGAAGAGGAGACAGAAAGAGAGGGAGCTCAGAGGGACTGAAGGCGTGACTGGGTGTAGTGTGGCTGCTTTGGGAGGAAGGAGGGAGACTTTACAGCTTCACAACAAGTAGGCAAAAAAAAAGTAGCTGTTACCAGCCACATATTTGCCCAAATTTGGCCTATAATGGAGAGAGAGGAGGAGGCATCTCAGCACGCTGTGGAGACTGACGCTGGAGAGAGCAGTGAGGTGGGAGAGGAGCACATTGGAGGGCGCAAAAGAGCCAGGAGGTTCTCGGACGAGGCAAATGCCTCCCTCCTGTAGGAAGTCGAGTCACGCTGGGCTGATTTGACACAGGGAGGGCGTGGGAAGCGCACCCCAAAGGCATACCAGAAGATATGGACCGAGGTAGCAGAGGTGGTCTCATCGACGACCAATGAGGTGCGTGAGGGCAACCAATGCCACAAACGATGGAACGACCTTGTGGGATCCGCAAGAGTAAGTATTACATTGATTTACATATACTTATGTATTTATATAATTTGATTTGTAACAGTCATGAGTGACTGTCATCAGAAGTAAGGTCTTTCACTTTTACCGGGAATGTTTTAATCAAAGCCTGCCGTCACAGTGTACGTCTTTAGGTAAAGAATGATAATTTTCATAATAATCATGATTACATCTGTCGGTTATGTGTTGTATCAGTCTCTGTGACAGTACCTAGCAATGATCTCACGCAGTGATCTCATGCCATATCATCCTGTCACCTTTTACAGAAGAAGCTATCGACGATGAGGTCCGTGTAGAGGCGAACGGGTGGGGCACCATCAGTCCCCAGCGACATCACTGAGATGGAGGAACGGGTGCTCGCACTCGTGGGGAAGCATCCCCGGAGAGCCACGGACGCATCTGCAGACCCTGAAGTGATGCCACATGAGTAAAGCTCACACCATTGCGGGATGTAAAGTCAATAGATGCCGCACCCACTCATGTCCGGACAATCATATATGATAGATGATTTCTAAAAATGTCATAGAAATAGTGATGGCCTAACAAAAATCATTTGAATGCAAAAGTGTTGATGGTCATGAAATGTGATGTCAGCGATGATTTTGAGAGCAGTGGTGCTTTTGTCGTGCATATGCTGTGTGTAGCGCTGGACTCACCTTCTGAACCTAGCACCCCCTTCTCCTCTAATAACCTCATTTGTGTTTTTCAGCTCAGCCAGCAGCGCATCCCAAAGCAAGACCACAGAGGCCAGAAGGTGGGGGAGCAGGGCAGGAGTCGGCAAACGATTCTACATCTGGTGCTGAGGAGCTCAGATTCTCGCCCGTCAATCCGCTGGGTCTGTTCTCCACAGATGAGAGTGCGGACTTCGAGGAACCTGCATCGCCACGCTCCAGAAGCCATTCCACCCCAAGGTCCTCCGGTCATTCCCGCCTCCACTCTGGAGGTACCGGCCCCAAGCACCTCGCCACAGGGCACCTCATTTGTCCCCAGGATGGCGCCGGCCCCGTGGAGATCCCGTGGATGCAGCAGGTCTGTTCCACGAGCACCACATGACAGCAGAGAGATGGTACAGTTGTCCAGGAGGACTGTAGATATTGGTGACCAGCTCATTGAAACATCGGAGGTGGCATATCCCGACAGCTAGCCATCATGTCTGGTACATTCCGCGGATGGCAGAGGCCCTGGATGAGATAGCTGGGAACACTGCTGCCACAGCCCTCCCAGTGGTCGCAGAGTGCAGCAGTCCACCCCTAGGTTCTGCACCACCACTGCAAAGGACAGATGAGAGCAAGGACCAAGATCCTGTTTCTGCATCAGAGAATGTGGCCCCCTCAGCACCCCCCCGCTCCCGTACCCGTGCAACGACCGCATCTGTCTTCATCCCCTCCAATGAGGCACCGCCTGAGGAGCTCCTTGGCCAGGCTCATGGAGCAAGGAGGAGAAGGGGTAGAGGTAGGGAGAAGAAGGGGAGGGGGAAGGAAAGTGAGGTGCATGTCCGCAGGTGATGACTGTGTTATATCTCCATCCGAATGTATGCAATTTGTTGCAATGTATGGGGGCTGGGGACCATGCTCCTGCTTTGCATTTGTATTCTGTGTTGCTGGACATGTTGAACATGTGATTTATGTCAGTGGTGGAAAAAGTGGGATGTGGGTGGGGGTTGGGTGTTACTGCCTGCGATACTTATGATTTCAGACCAATGTTGGTATAAACTTTTTGTTATTGAACATAACCTTGTTGCGCATTGTCTCAGATAGCTGGACCGTTATACACTGGTGATTCCTTAACATGAAAGGGTTAAATGCAACTTAACATCAATCAACGTAAACTTTAACTGGCACCCAGGTGATGGGCACCATTGATGTCTGAGCTGCGCACACACAGCAGTGTGTCAGCGTTGTCACTCACATCAATGCTCTTTCAGGCAAATCGTTCAGATATCAACTCCTCAGAGTGGGATTTTAAAAATGCCAGCCACACCACTGGCATTCATTCAGAACAGTTCCACATTTTGTGGGCAGTTTTTTGGGCGAGCAATATTGTGGGTGAGGTGGTGAAATTGACGCTGAGCGATCTCATGGCCGCTAGTTTCGGTAAATATGTTCTTTACGACAAATAAAAAGTGGGTGGGCGGTATTATTGAATCTCGGCGTTAAATCAGTGCGGAAATTAATGTTGGGCGATATTATGGGCGTTGATTTCGTCCATTCTGATGATTTCGCCAAAAAAAAGCGGGCGGGCGGTAATATTTTTTCCTGCCGTTAAGCACATGGGAAAGTAACGCTCGCCGATACGTTTCCTAAAAATGGGGGTCAGTTTCCATTTTGTGGCTAAATGGGTGATATCTGGGCATTATACGTCATTTCAGCGGTAAAATGGACATTAAGTGGGCGTTAAGCATGCAAAAAAAGTGTAGGTTCTAGCCCAAGGACTTTTAAGATTGAGATGAGGAAGGTTGTGAATCTTTGGAATTTTTTCCGCAAAGGGCTATGGATGCTCAATCATTGAGTATATTCAAGGCTGAGATCGATTTTTGGATTCTAGGGGAATCAAGGGATATGGGCACGGGAGGGTAAGTGGAGTTGAGGTCAAAGAACATTCATGATCTTACTGAATGGCGGAGCAGGCTCAAGGGGCCATATGGCCTACTCATGCTAATTCTTATGTTCTTACTGAAAACCATTTTCCTCACATTTAATCTGTACATTCTATCACTTGTTCAATTGCCCTTTGTTGCTCCATTATGAATATAAATGTGGTTTATGACATTGTCAAAACCCTTTAATTATGTAACTTGCTTTATAAACTTATTCAAGGATTGCATCTTAATTTATCACAGGTTCTATTAAATTCCATCCTATGCTACATAGCTATAGCCCCATGAAGCATTTGGAGCTCTATCCTTCCTGCACATTTACCACAAACCAATGAAGGTGAAACTAAAGCTTTCTAAACATCTTTTTCACTTAAATTAATAGCATTAGCACCCTTAGAATGCTAGTTCTACAATAGCCGTGTGGCTATTGTAGATTTATAACCATAGTTGGAATGTTAGAAATGTATTTCTAAATGTGACAAATCCATAATTGCAATATTTCTTTAGTACACCAGAATATAGTCGTTGTGGTTGTTCTGGAAGCATGCTGTCAAATCAAATCACAGTTACCACTATAATGTAATTTTTAGTTAATTGCTTTATATTGTACGTAATCTTTGTAAATTTCTTGCACAAGTTTGTTACTGCACATCATTTTGTGCATTTTGTAAAGCATGATGTTAGTTTTCACCACATTTTAAAATTAGCAACTCAGCTTCTTTTAGCTACTATATTCTAATATTTTAAATATTTTAATTGTTTGTTGCCAAAAAATCTTAATTAAAAACAATACAAATATCTTGTCGAAAATCTGTGTTCAAATATTAATTTCTAATAAAATGACTTAATCAGCAGACTAGGACAAAATGGTGATGATTTCTTCAATAAATAATGCTTAGTAAAACTGTAGACATGTTTATAAAGAATATTTTTATGATTTCATTGCACACTGGGGAAATGTACCCCCTATAAGTCTGAAGTTTGTTCTTCATATTTCTCTGGGAGATTGACTTTAATATCATTAGCTTAAGCTATTACTCCTCCCTCTAAAGTAATTCAGAAGGTTTTTTGCTTCTTTGTAAATATCATCACATCACTAAAGTATCATTGCATTGCTTGCACATCTTGATGCATAACTCTTCCAAGATATTCTTCTATTCTTTAATAACAAGCATATAAAGAATCAAATATGGAATTGAATAGAATCAGTTCTATTTGTCTTGGATCTTAGGCAATGTATTCGACAGCACTGCTGGCAATACAGAAAAAAGTGCATGTACAATCTTCAAACATACAGCTGTTTGAAATAAATTTCTGCCCACTGGTATTTAATAGATGGCTGGGGGCAGGTCTAAATGTGCTAGTAATGTGAAAAGTGCATTACTGGAATGTATGCATTCATAACCCCAAAAAATGGTGGCAGCTGTTTGCATTGCCACACTATCACTGTTGCCTCCAAGACCTTAGTGTAAAATTAACCCTTGGGATATTTCTCCTTCGTCCTGTAAACAGCAGTATCCCTTCATTTACTGGCAGCAGAATTGTGAGATAAATGATAAGATGTCACCTCTTTGTGTCAACCTTTATCAAATTTAAATAATACCATTAATTAGAGTTGATGAACTCAGGTTTCCAAGAAAACATATGCATTTGATTATAGCACAACTAGTTCATCCACCTGTGATATTTCTGTATTTTCTTTAAGGTGTCTGTTTAATAATCCACAAATAACGTTCAAATATTAAGTAAAATACCCAACAAGCTGGACTCATGTCAGTTATGGTTACTAAGCACGATGAAACCATAATTCAAAAATCCTTATTGTTAAACAGATAATTCTGACTCCTTTGAATTTAAATGGTATACCAACATAAGTCCAAATTAAAGAATCTGTTGTCTATCATATAAAGACATATAAATTAAAAGACCATTGTGCTATGAGACTTTTAACCCTTACTAGTTCACAAATACAAAATATTGTATCTTTGTTCTTATATGCCTTTGTCAGAAAGGATCATTTCACAATATACTGAAAACTATAACTGGTAATAGTACAATGAAGTATAAGGTACAGCACCAATAATATTTTCAAAAAAGGACATCTTTTAATCTATTTTCAAGGAACAAATAACAATACAAGCAATGACATACACCTTTAAAAATGCATGGACCGGCCTAAACACCAGTTTGTCTTTTTTATACACTTTGTATTATCAAAGCCAAACAATCCTCAGACAATTGTTTCAGAAAAGTATTTACATTTCATCACATAGGTAGTAAAGTTTGCATTTCATTTCGTCTTGCATATATTTAACCTATAGCCAGGCGATATTTTTGTGTTTTTCTTTACAAAACTTACAAAAGGTAATGCAATAACGAATTTACCTGAGAGGAAATTTGTTCTTATCAATGTTTCTTTTCCCAAACTACCAGAAAGACTATACGGATGATTCTTAAAACACAGAAAATGAATAAAGTATCCTGTTACAGATACTGACATAGCTATCATCTTTAAATTACATAAGTACCATTAACTTAGAAGGTTTACATTCATTGCTAGAAGAAGGTTGTTTAATTTTGAACCATTTTGATTTAACACTGATTGTTGCAAAGCTACTTGCATTTCGTTTTATACAATGAAGTTGTTAATATGTGGAAGAATACATCTGCTTGTTACCCTGTTTCAAAAACATTGACCACTATCAAGTCAATGACTGCAATGGGAACCTTCACAATTCACATTGCATCAACTAACCTTCATTGTCAGTGTCTCATTTCAAACATAATTTGTTTCTTTACAGAATCGTTGTAGGAACAAACTGGAACAGTAATGTGGGAGGTTTGTTTCCATCAGTCACGCTGGCAAAAAATAGGTAAAGTCATACTACTCTTGACTACAATATGGAACATGCCTCAGCTGTTTCTTTGCATCCATTTTGGCATCAGGATCATCTGTATTCTGAAAGTACTCATTACAGCTTTTTGTTAAATAAAACTAAACGGATCCAAAATAAACAGGCAGCTTTACTGGCTGCTGGAGGACGTGCCTTTCCTTGGAGATAAGGAAGAAATTATGTTCAGAGATGTGCTGTTATCTGACTCCATGGAGCTGTTCATCATCAGTCCACATTGGCTGCTGGAAGGGTTGATAGTCCTGCAAAGTTGAAGTCAGTAGAGAGAAAGGAGTAAGAGAAAGTTTGGCAAATTGCCTCTTCAATCAAAGCTTGTAAAAACTAGGAATATTTTGTCCACTCTGCTATTTTTACTGCTTGTGATTTTTTTCCTTCTTTAATTAGCAAAACATCTGAAAATTTGATAAAGATTCAGGGCATGATGATTTAAAAAGATATATATAAAGGAGTGTCACGTCTATCAGTATCAAAGTTCCCCACCAATCCTATCTAGAGAAACACAAATCTCAGATACAGTGCTTAGATTTATTTCTGCGTAGCCCTACTCTTGATCTGCAAACTTAAGTGCACTGCTTTCTGGGCTGCTGCTTTCTCCTTGGCCTGACATTGCTAAGACAGGATAGTCAACAAAGATTAGAGAAAGCATTAGATTACATCAAAGCTGAGTGGCTTGTCATACCATGGCACATAACCAAACAAATGTGCTTGGCTTCAAATAAAAATAAAAAATAATTTAGTGAGGGGAAGGACTTACACTGTTCAACATTTTTTTCTTTAATGAACAAAGTACGTGAGTATACCTAAAGATTAAACAGTTACGTCACTTACCTAATATTTGATAGAAGAATTATCAGAGAAATTTTCATCAGTACTCCTCAGGTGAAAAATCACCTGAGTAGCAGCAAACTTTCTTACAAGTCACAAATTTAGTTGTACATGAAATTGGTTAAGAAGAAGTAAGAGGTCCTTAAAAGAGTCTCTTCCTTTCTCAAACATTCACCCAAAGAAAAATCTTGCAAGTGAGCAGGAGAGAGACGATCTGATCCCTTTCTGAAGCTGCTGATTAACTGTTCTGAACATGTGAACTGACGGAACATAGCAACTAGCTAAAAGAGTTGAACAATTAATCTGATTTCTTTCTATACATATTCCTACAGATCAAACATGTCCCAAAGCTGTGATAAACTAGTTGACCATGTTATAAAACCATTTGGTGCCCTAAAAAATTGATTTCTTATCCTTGCTATTGTAAAGAATCAGAAGATCACAAGATAAATACAGATGAGGGAGGCCATCAGCCAAAGCATCTGGAAAACCTATTATCTGCCAATCACAATATCCAACTGTCTCTTAAATGATTCCAAGACTTTTGCCTTTACTCTCTTTACACTTTGGTGACCAAAACCAAACACAATACACACGGTGTTTTTGGATGATCAGCCATGATCTTATTGAATGGTGGTGCAGGCTCGAAGGGCTGAATGGCCTACTCCTGCACTATTTTCTATGTTTCTATGGATGAGGATAGTCTACAGTTCCAGCATGACATCCTTCAATTTATACTCCACCGATTTAGCAATACAATTGAGCATTCTATTATGTTTCACATTGACTGGACATGTTTCAGGCAATGTTCCCCCTAATTTTTTTTTTTGAGTGTACAGCCCCAAATTTAACATTGGAAAAGCTGGTCCTGGGCTGCGCGGGACCGGCAGAGAGCTTAGAGGGAACGTTGGTTATAGGGTGAGATTTTTTGATACGGTGGGATGAAGTAAGATGGGAGGAGGCTTGTGTGGAGGATAAACATGGGCATAGACCAGTTGGGCCGAAAATCCTGTTTCTGTGCTGTAAATTCTATGTAATGCTAAAAGCCAATTCAGTAAACACCACTTTTAAAAATTGAACAGGTACTTTGACACCATTCATTCATTTTCCATGCCTTTTTTTTTACAACATGCAGTACCTTACATTTATTATATTAAATTTACTCTGTCACTTTCTGCCCACTTACAGATTTTTATCTATCTCATTTTGTAGGCCTTTGACTTCCTCAACAACTTAATACACTCTCCAAATTTGAGCAGTTTACAGTGGCTCTCTGAATCAAAGTCATTGGTGTAAATTTGAAATAGTTACCCCCGTTAAAAATTATTGAAACAACTCCAAGGATCTTTTGCATAACTCTGCCACAAAGCCTTCCATCCATAGAAACACCGTTCAGGGATATTTTTCTTTTGTTTGCGAGTATTATTCCGATCTCAGAAATCCACCTTTTTGTTTCTATGATCAAGAATTTCTGACAGTATGGATAACATATGATAAAGTATTCAGTTTTTATGGTGCAGCATAAAAACAGGAAAGGTTTGCTGTGCAAAACTTACCCCTGAAGCTGTGACTGTGGTCTGACCAGAGGGTGAGCCACTTTTCACTCTAGGTATCTCCTCTGGATTAGATGTAGAGGATGACGAGGAAGTTGGAGTCATTGTGACTGTATTGCTTGTGCCTGCAAAATATTTTGTCAGCCAGTCAGTCATCTTGTTGAAGGTGGTATTTTATACTTATTTTCAAGGTCCTTTCAACTAGTAATCTCAGACTCACTTGAAGTGCTCTTGGACTTGTTTAAATTCTTGGGTTTTCGTTTTCTAGTCTGGATTCCTTCTTTCTTCATTGCCAGAGGCCGTGGTACCTATGAGTATAAATGAAAATATGTTTTTAAAAAATGCAACTGATTATGTAATGACCAACTAAGAAATAACATAATCAACCATTTTAAACTGAAAAATGTTCATTTTAGCAGACTGTGAAATGTGTTTAAATGATTATAGAGTTTTATGTTAATAAAATAACTACATTTCATTGTTACATATAATGGAATGTTGCCTGTGTTTTTTCAACAATTGGGTGTAATAGATACAAAATAATAGAATCTAAAGCATGGATGTTTTAACAGGAGCCAAACAAGTCAATGCAAAAGATTTTCTTTTTCTCTTGATGCTATTAGTATGTGAGGTATACTGTTACCAATTTCAAAACAAATCAGTTTATTTGTGTTTTCAACAGATGAGGCGCAGTCATTATACAGTTTACACATCCACTGACGAACAGCCAAATCTTGATTCCATCTGCAGCTAGTTCCTAAAAGTTCTACCAAGGTGAAAAACTTGTGCTGTCTATAATAAATTGGTTTCCAATGGAAGAAGATAACGCACCCCATGAAGTTTCATGTAAAGCCCACAAGCATTGCAGACTGGCTCGCCTTCTGCATTCCTGCGCCATAAAGTGGTGGTAGATGTGTGACAGTTGGCACAAGCCAGGCCAATCCGCCTGGATGAAGACTGTAAGGGAATGACACACAAATAACCAGACCATTATAATCATGATGCACAAATAATTGAAGATTATAATTATAATAGTTATAATTGCTTATAGTTAATAACATCACATTGGACATAAATTACTCAGAAATTGGCTGTAAATTTTCATCTGGCGAAGCAAGACCAAAATCTAAAAATTATTTCATATTTAGACATGTTATGTGCCTCCAGAAATAAGGGGTTGGGGTAATAATCAGGCTGATGCAACCATTTCTGAATGTTATTTATACATTATGCAACACTAACTTAATAGGCACTATATGTGGAATATTTTATAAGCTTTTTATTCCACTAGTGAGGTTGACAACAAACCATAGGCAAGTTACACACAGGGTTTGTTTCCATTCCTTCCACTGGAATTACAGTGGCCCAGAATTTGTGGTGGGTAATCACAGTAAACTACCAGTGTTCCCCGTCATTACCCCTCTGAAATTGACCGCAACTTCAGGATTTAGCACATGCGCATCAGGAAATCCTAATGTTGCAGTTAGTCATTCATTGCGCTGGCACAGGCTGGGTTGTGGATTTGCCCCCACCCCCCACATAGCCGGCAATCAGTATAATCAGTGATGTCAAGGAAATTGACAAAAACTTGGGCTTTTCTGCAGTAATAGTGCTGTTAAATACCCCATTAAATGTTAAGCCTTGTTGGAATAGGTTTAACTGGGGTTTTAACAGCGTACTGACTGGTAAATAAACATTCTGGTCCTGAAAAACTAATTTTTACATTTGTGAAGTGTCACAATTCTCCATTATGATAAAAATTACAATTTGTTTAGTTTTTTAAATATTGTAATTTGTATTAAGAGCCATTGTACTGTTTTTGTATTGCAGCCGTATAAAATGTACAATATAGCCAAACTGGTTTGAGTTTAGGCTTTGGCTGCAGATGTGAGACCCCCTCCAACAATCAATCACACCCCATTTCACCTTCACACTGGCTACAGTAAAACCCAACCATACTAGCATATTATACTTTAGAATGAAAGTTTAAATAATTTCTAGATGGCTGAATAGACTATGTTTATGCTTTAATGACACAGAAATTGATGAATAAATGATGGTAAGTTCACAGCCCATGGCTGTATTAGTGCGTAAAAAAAAAACAGCAATTTGTGGTGAAGAAGAGATAACCCATGAGTTCTGATTCGCTACAAATTACTGGACAATTTGCACCATTCTTCCATTAGCCTTGCCAAAATTGAAAAAATGACCATCTCGCTGTGAGCCTCCCCATGGTGTGTCATGAAATTGCTAGATTTGCGCCATAAATATGAATGAATCTCGTTGCAGACATTAAGGGCTGGTAATTCATGTCGTAAGGATCCTGTTAATTACATGATTTATGGTCCACCTTGGGAGGCCAAGAAAGGGAACAATTAAATTGTATCACTCCCACAGGTTTACTCCTAGATTTTTTAAATGTTCAATTTTTACATTTTTTTTAAACTTTTCCTTTCTGTCTCTTTATACTCTGTCTAATTTACCCTATTCCTTGCCCGTCATTTGCTCTGTTTCTTTCTCTATCCTTAAATGTCATTGATTAAGGAGAAAGACCATTGGATCTGACGTTCTCGAGGTCTCAGATGCGCTGTTGATGTCGCCGCGTTTTTATCAATTCACATTTCCAAAGATTTGCTGCGCAAAAATAATATGATCTGAAGGGTAAAAAATCGAATTCATGGTGCTTGACCCAAGATGCGGCACTCCAGCAATTTCTGAGCCTTTTAAAATTAATAAACCATCATCAGCACAGAAAGCTGTCAACTAACATTAAACATGTAATTGGCATTCAGATAGCTGTTAGTAGAACATTTTCAATGTGTTTCAGAACACCTGCTGAATTTTCTGTTTCCCCAGATTTGAGGGCGGTTTGAAGCCAGCAGCAGAGCAATGCTATTATACAATCACTGCAAAAACAACATTTTTCAATCTGACTCCAAAGCTCACTTAGCAAAGAGGCATGAAACCATCATGATAGCCTCATACATCTTGGACTTAGGAGCAGTAGAAAAAAATCCCATGCCCTGAAATTAGGTTTTGCTCACAATGGTCATATTTTCCTACAGCGGGGCTATATGCAGTTACACATCTTATCCAGGAGCAGATCACTGAACGTCTGCTTGTAAGCCATGTCCCTTTACGCTGGTCTTAATTTGAGACATGGTCGGAATGTAACATATCCACATCGCACATTACAGATGCTGGCCCAAGATAATTTTCCGTGGTACTGTATAACAATACCCTAATATAGTGCTCAATTTTGCCCAACCCCTTTTTTCGGCGCATTTACCTTAATTGCGCCGACTTTGCACGCTGGAAACGGTGCCAGAAAAAAGTCGCCCCATCCTGGCCGCTCTTCCGAGTCCCAGGGTGGCGTGCAGTGTCAAGTGGAGGGCGGAGCAACAGGCCAGCGCCGAAAACAGTGCCGGCACCTGCGCGCATGCGCAGTGAAGTCTGTGCGCATGCTCCTGCCCTCCCAGCATGTCCTGCGGGTTGTGAACAGGAACCGATGCTCGCAGACCCTATCCCAGGCTGAAGGGATGCCCCGATCTCGCCGCACCTTATCCCAGGTCGAATGGCCTCCCGCACCGGCCGGCTGGCCCGCTGAGTCCCCGGGCCAAGGTAGGACTTCAGTTTTATTTTTATTTATTTGTTGTGCTTGAGAGTTTTGATTAAGGGTTGGGGGGGAAGAGAAGGAGAGTTTTGGGGGGGGGGGGGGTGAAAGAGTGTTTTGGGGGGTGGAGAAAGATTGTTTTGATGGGAGGGGAGGAACTTAAAAAAAAACTTGACTCTGGTATAAAGGTAGGACTTCTATTTTTTATTTGTTACTGATTGATTGCTTATTACTTTTTGTGGTTTGTTTATTTCTTTAAGAACATAACAATTAGGAACAGGAGTAGGCCATCTAGCCCCTCGAGCCTGCTCTGCCATTCAAAAAGATCATGGCTGATCTGGCCGTGGACTCAGCTCCACTTACCCGCCCGCTCCCCATAACCCTTAATTCCCTTATTGGTTAAAAATCTATCTATCTGTGATTTGAATACATTCAATGAGCTAGCCTCAACTGCAAGTCTTGGTGCTGGTCCTCAGCTTCCTTCTATTTTTTATTTGCTATTGAATGCTTATTTTTGTGCTTTGTAAATATACTAACCTGCGCCGATTTCTTAACTGCCCGCAATGTTTTTCAGAGCTGGCCACATACGCGGACCTAAATCGATTTGGAGTAAGTTTTAGCTGGCCAAAGTGGCATAAATGGCCAAAACTGCCGTAAGTGTCTGGGAACGCCCCCTTTTGAAAAAAAAACTGAACTAAAAAAAAAGGAACCTAACTGACTTACTCTGGAGCAAATTTTGGGGGGGGAAATGGCATTTTTAACTAACGCCAGAAAAAAACAACTTACTCCAAAAAAATTGATGCAAGTCTCCTAATCTGAGGAAGGGCATTCTTGCTATTGAGGGAGTGCAGCGAAGATTCACCAGTCTGATTCCCGGGATGGCGGGACTGACATATGAGGAGAGACTGGATCGACTGGGCCTGTATTCACTGGAGTATAGAAGAATGAGAGGGGATCTCATAGAAACATATAACATTCTGATGGGACTGGACAGGTTAGATGCAGAAAGAATGTTCCCGATGTTGGGGAAGTCCAGAACCAGGAGTTACAGTCTAAGGATAAGGGGTAAGCCATTTAGGACCGAGATGAGGCGAAACTTCTTCACTCAGAAAGTTGTTAACCTGTGGAATTCTCTACTGCAGAGAATTGTTGAAGCCAGTTCGTTAGATATATTCAAGAGGGAGTTAGATATGGCCCTGCTGGCTGAAGGGATCAAGGGATATGGAGAGAAAACAGGAAAGGGGTACTGAGGTGAATGATCAGCCATGATCTTATTGAATGGTGGTGCAGGCTTGAAGGGCTAAATGGCCTACTCCTGCACCTATTTTCTATGTTTCTATGTAAGTCATGGCCAAAATTGGGCCCTTAGTGCTGCCAGCTCGTATTGCTCTAAAAGCTTTTAAAAGCCAGCAAAGAGTGACTAAAAAAATGATTAGAAAAGGGAAGATAAAGACTATGAAAGTAAACTAGCACAAAATATAAAAACAGATGGCAAGAGTTTCAATAGGTATATAAAAAGGAAAAGAGTGGCTAAAGTAAATGTTGGTCCCTTAGAGGACAAGAACGGGGAATTAGTAATGGGGAACATGGGAGATTCCAGAAACTCTGAACAAATATTTTGTATCAGTCTTTAGGGTAGAGGACACTAACAATATCCCAACAGTGGATATTCAAGGGGCTATAGGGGGGGAGGAACTTAACACAATCAGAATTACTAAGGAGGTGGTACTCAGTACGATAATGGAACTAAAGGCAGATAAATCCCCTGGGCCTGATGGCTTGCATCCTAGGGTCTTAAGAGAAGTATTGGCAGGGATAGTGGATGCATTGGTTGTAATTTACCAAAATTCCCTGGATGCTGGGGAAGTCCTAGCAGATTGGAAAACTGCAAATGTGACGCCCCTATTTTAAAAAGGAGGCAGACAAAAAGCAGGAAACTTTCAAACAGTTAGCCTGACATCTGTGGTTGGAAAAATGTTGGAGTCCATTATTGAAGAAGCAGTAGAAGGACATTTGGAAAAGCAAAATTCGGTCAGGCGGAAGTCCTGTTTGACAAATTTGCTGGAATTATTTGAGGATGTAATCAACAGGGTGGATAAAGGGGAACCAGTGGATGTGGTGTATTTGGACTCCCAGAAGGCATTTGACAAGGTGTCACATAAAAGGTTACTGCACAAGATAAAAGTTCACGAGGTTGGGGATAATGTATTAGCATGAATAGAGGATTGGCTAACTAATAGAAAACAGAGAGTTGGGATAAATGGTTCATTCTCTGGTTGGCAACCAGTAACTACTGGGGTGCTGCAGGGATCAGTGCTGGGACCCCAACTATTTACAATCTATATTAACAACTTGGAAGAAGGGACTGAGTGTAACATAGCCAAGTTTGCTGACGATACAAAGATAGGAGGAAAAGCAATATGTGAGGAGGACACAAAAAATCTGCAAAGGGACATAGACAGGCTAAGTGAGTGGGCAAAAATTTGGCAGATGGAGTATAATGTTGGAAAGTGCGAGGTCATGCACTTTGGCAGAAAAAAAATCAAAGAGCAAGTTATTATTTAAAGGCAGAAAGATTGCAAAGTGCTGCAGTACAGCAGGACCTGGGGGTACTTGTGCATGAAACACAAAAGGATAGTATGCAGGTACAGCAAGTGATCAAGAAGGCCAATGGAATCTTGGCCTTTATTGCAAAGGGGATGGAGTATAAAAGCAGATAAGCCTTGTTACAGCTATAGAGGATATTGGTGAAGCCACACCTGGAATACTGCATGCAGTTTTGGTTTCCATATTTACGAAAGAATATACTTTGGAGGCAGTTCAGAAAAGGTTCACTCGGTTGATTCCTGAGATGAAAGTAAGCTAGTGCAAAATATAAAAATAGATAGCAAGAGTTTCTATAGGTATATAAAAAGGAAAAGGGTGGCTAAAGTAAATGTTGGTCCCTTAGAGGACGAGACCAGGGAATTAGTAATGGGGAACATGGAGATGGCAGAAACTCTGAACAAATATTTTGTATCAGTCCTTACTGGAGAGGACACTAACAATATTTCGACAATGGATAGTCAAGGGGCTATAGGGGGGGAAGAACTTAACACAATCACAATCACTAAGGAGGTGGTACTCAGTAAGATAAAGGGACTAAAGGCAGATAAATCCCCTGGACCTGATGGCTTGCATCCTCGGGCTTTAGAGAAGTAACGGCAGGGATTGTGGATGCATTGGTTGTAATTTACCAAAGTTCCCTGGATTCTGGGGAGGTCCCAGCAGATTGGAAAACTGCAAATGTAACGCCCCTATTTAAAAAAAGGAAGCAGACAAAAAGCAGGAAACTATAGACCAGTTAGCCTAACATCTGTGGTTGGGAAAATGTTGGAGTCTATTGTTAAAGATGCAGTAGCAGGACATGTGGAATAGGAAAGTTCGGTCAGGCAGAGTCAACATGGATTTATGAAGGGGAAGTCATGTTTGACAAATTTGCTGGAGTTCGTTGAGGATGTAACAAACAGGGTGGATAAAGGGGAACCAGTGGGTGTGGTGTATTTGGATTTCCAGAAGGCATTTGACAAGGTGCCACATAAAAGGTTACTGCACAAAATAAAAGTTCATGGGGTTGGGGATAATATATTAGCATGGAAAGAGGATTGGCTAACTAACAGAGAACACAGAGTCTGGATAAATGGTTCATTCTCTGGTTGGCAACCAGTAACTAGTGGGGTGCCGCAGGGATCAGTGCTGGGATCCCAACTATTTACAATCTACATTAATGACTTGGAAGAAGGGATTGAATGTAATGTAGCCAAGTTTGTTGATGATACAAAGATGGGAGGAAAAGCAATGTGTGAGGAGGACACAAAAAATCTGTAAAAGGACATAGACAGGCTAAGTGAGTGGGCAAAAATTTGGCAGATGGAGTATAATGTTGGAAATTGTGAGGTCATGCACTTTGGCAGAAAGAATCAAAGAGCAAGTTATTATTTAAATGGAGAAAGATTGCAAAGTGCCGCAGTACAGCGGGACCTGGGGGTACTTGTGCATGAAACACAAAAGGATAGTATGCAGGTAGAGCAGGTGATCAGGAAGGCCAATGGTATCTTGGCCTTTATTGCAAAGGGGATGGAGTATAAAAGCAGGGAAGTCTTGCTACAGCTATATAAGATATTGGTGAAGCCACACCTGGAGTACTGCGTGCAGTTTTGGTTTCCATATTTACAAAAGGATACACTTGCTTTGGAGGCAGTTCAGCGAAGGTTCACTAGGTTGATTCCGGGGATGAGGGGGTTGACTTATGAGGAAAGGTTGAGTAGGTTGGGCCTCTACTCATTGGAATTCAGAAGAATGAGAGGTGATCTTATTGAAACGTATCAGATTATGAGGTGGATGCAGAGAGGATGTTTCCACTGATGGGGGAGACTAGAACTAGAGGGCATGATCTTAGAATAAGGGGCCGCCCATTTAAAACTGAGATGAGGAGAAATTTCTTTTCTCAGAGGGTTGTAAATCTGTGGAATTCACTGCCTCAGAGAGCTGTGGAAGCTGGGACATTGAATAAATTTAAGACAGAAATAGACAGTTTCTTAGACGATAAAGAGATAAGGGGCTATGAGGAGCAGGCAGGGAGGTGGAGCTGATTCCATGATCAGATCAGCCATGATCTTATTGAATGATGGAGCAGGCTCAAGGGGCCGTATGACCTACTCTTGCTCCTATTTCTCATATTCTTATGTTCTAAAAGTACTGCTGTAGAACTGCAACCAACAGTACAAGATGTGTGTATCTACATATAGTACTGGCACTGGAAAAGTAAGGCCTAGGGAAATAAAAATTAATTCCACAGTATATGCTGTAGAAAGGATGAAATGGATAGTGGTGAGAGTAAAGAACATGCAGGTTACTTTATGCAACATCAGAATATCCTATGTAGGGTATATACAACAAAGGCATCCATCCAGGTATAGTTTAATCTTACTGAGCAATATTTGCTGGAGTTGCAAAGAACACTAAAAATACATCTCAACAGATTAAGCCACGTTAAATAGATGGTGTATGATGACTGATGAGACTGAGCACAAAAATCTAGTCTGAGGGGGTGCTGCACTGTCAGGGGTGCTGTTTTTTGGATGAGACATTAAACGGAGGCCCCCTCTGCTCTCCCAGGTGGACATAAAAGATCCCAGGGCACTATTTTGAAGACGAGCAGGGGAGTTAATCCTGGTATCCTGGTCAATATTTATCCCTCAATCCACATCACTAAAACACATTACAACAGAGAAGACACTTCAAAAAGTATTTCATTGGCTGTAAAGCGCTTTGGAAGATCCGGTGGTCGTGAAATCACTATATAAATGCAAGTCTTTCTTTCTTTTATCCCTTTTACTTTGTTACCTTGCTAGTTATTTCCTATTTGTAGTTGCCTTCTTGTTAAAATACGCAACTCTCATAAATTTCCCCACCCAGTTACTCCGTCTGATGGGGAAATATAAGCAAATAAATGCAAAGGTCAGATGACTGTTGCTGATTATTAACGGCCACGGTTAACGGTGGTTTCTGAAACCTTACAAATATCAATTTGGATATCATTCAATCTAATGAGAGATCAGATTAAAAGGTTAGTGCCCAAGTGGACCAATAATCTCACCCTTTAGCAGCCAGGAAGGCTAGAATATTTCATACATTTATAGTTTTCAGTTGGAGCCCAGGTAACTTTTCTTTCGATTTGCTGGCTGGAGATCGTAGTGAATTATTAAACTCCTATGAGGTTCCAGGGTCACGCCTTCGTCCCCCCCACCTTTCTAAACTGCGTCATATCAAGTGCATCATTACCTAGAAAATCCATAGTTCAACAGAATCTCGGGTGGAAGTTCAAAGTTTACTGATGAAGAATGGGTTGGGTCGACGTTTAATTGTAGATAAAGTTTCAACGTTTTAAATTGTTATTACTTCAACAACAACAAATATCGATCCATATCCTTAGATCCAAACTGTGATTTAAAACATGTTGGGCTCCCACTGCAAACCCTAAGCCTAATCATGGAAAGTGCCCACTGCCCATTTACTCCCCGAGCAAGAAGGCTGGCGTTCACTACCGTGTTGTTTCTTGTTCCTGACTTCAGTCCTTTTTTTTATTCTTAACAGAGGCTGTCGCCCCTGATTAATTCAAGCCTTATCATCGTGTCCATTTGCCTCATCAAATTAAGAGGCCGAGGGTGCTAATAGTCCTCCCACAGATTTTTTTAAAAAGACTTTAAAGTTGTTTTTTTAACACAACAGTTGAATGATTCCTGTTTAAAAAGGGGACCGCCAGCCGGGGAAAGACCAGTGATTAGAAAAACTAATCAACACGTTTTTAAAAGTTTAACGCTGTTAACGAGGTTAGAGAATCGATGCAATAAAGGTGATGATCAGATAAAAACTTGACGTCTTTGCACTTGCCAAATCCACAATAGTTTTATTTTATCTTCTGCCCGTTGATTTATTTAATGCTACACTCGCTCTGTACAGTACCTCGTACGCGAATGTTAACACATTTTTGTCACGTGTTAAGACACATTTAATACCAACAGCAGCAGAAAGATGAGCATAAACCCTTTCAGGGCTCCTATTGCGCAAATCACAAATCTCGACCTTTGGTTCTTTCTGGTTACAATATAATAAAATTAATTAATTCGATTTCAAGTGAAAAGAGTATTATCGAAGGCTGCTTGGCCTAGTTGATTAAAGGGAAGCATTGAAATACACAATTTTACTTGCCTCGCTACATCTAGAATTAGAATTGGGA
The DNA here is from genome assembly GCF_044704955.1 of Pristiophorus japonicus. Taxonomy (NCBI): domain Eukaryota; kingdom Metazoa; phylum Chordata; class Chondrichthyes; family Pristiophoridae; genus Pristiophorus; species Pristiophorus japonicus. The sequence goes on from NC_091977.1 coordinate 371,816,540, forward strand.
GAACTCAGGAGAGCGAGGACCTACATACAATTCTGTTCTGCCTAACAGTGGAAGTTTCACAGATACTGACAGGCCCGTTGTGTATTTCCAGCAAGATTTGTTTTATTTTAGATTTACAGCAATTATAGTTTCCCCCTTTTATCCACATAAGGAATAATCTAATAATATCCCTAAAACGCTATTCCTTCCCTGCTGCGCCTTTATGTGAACACTGGAATTTTAGCAAACATCAACATTTAAAAAAACAGGCAAGTCATGAAAAACATGAATTGGGTTAATACATTTGATACATTTCGTCTTACTTTTAAGAATTACTAATGCATGTTTTAATACTAATAATGATGGATTTAGTAATAGGGTTATAACATATTCACGGAAAACCCTGTGTTATAGAAGAGGCCCTAATTGATAAATACATGTCTAGACTGGGTTGTGTTTATGAGGTTGAGTAATATAGTAATAATAGTAGATGCTATGCTTCACAATCACAACACAATCTTTTAAATAATCGGGTGAAATTACTGGGTAGATCATCAGTCTAATGTGCCATTAAACTAAAAAGTCCCAAAGGCTGGGGGGGGGGAGGGGGGGGACATGCATGTTTTCTGATTAACAGTTACTTAATCCTTCCACCATATTTTTGGAAATATTGCTGCCTTGCAGAATCAAGTTATCATGCAAACTTATCAGTAGTACCTGCTGTATCTGGATTGGACTGGCGGGGTTACATAAGCCGCTTACCATTCTCTTCTGAGGTTTGATAAGAGGTCGGCTGAGTCCGTTCATCTTATGGTATAAACCGCAGGCGTTGCATAGGTAATGGCCGGTGCCGTCGCGTCGCCACAAGGGAGTGGACATGGAGCCACAGTTAACACACTCCCGGGCTTCTGACAGCTCGTCCAATAGCTCTGCCATCCACACACAAAAATAAATAAATCCAAGTTATTGAAATAATTAACCACACAGAAATATTGTCCCAACATTATACAATAAGGTTCTAATGAATCAATATCCATGCCCGCAAGGTTTACTAGATCTTGTAAAGGGAGCGTTTTGTGATATTTAAAAGCTGTGTTGTATTTTGTATTATTTGTCTGGTATATATTTTGTATAAGATTTAAATTTGAATTTTTTTTAAGTGAAAACTAACTAAGGAAATGCAGCTCCATGTTTATATTTGCTTTCCGTTTAAAGAAAAATATAATTGATATTTTAATATCTAATGCTTGAGTTTCGACACTAATTTTATTTTTAGTATATTTGTTCAAGTTATCTCGATGTATGGGGATCCTTCCCAAGAAGTGAGAGGAACTTTAGGTGAAAATGTTTTATTTTGAAGGAAGTGACCTGGCCACTGAAAAATGAAGGCTGAATTTGTCTTAACGGATTACCAAAAATAGCAGCCTTGTTTAGGGGAACGGGAAGAATTGTGTTCTCGGGTTAAAGTTGTGTTAATTTACAAACACGAATAGAGACTGAATACATTCGTCTGAAGTTCGTCAATTCACTGTTTTAGTGGCAGTGATAGCCCCCTTAAAATGAATGGATTATTTTCTCCAGTAAAATAGCTGAGGAAACCACTATAAGTATCCGATAGCATGATTGCAGGGAGATTGATAGCTTAGATGTCCCTAATGCTTACTGAAAAGGGCCGCTTGGACATTGCTTTAAAACGTGGCCTTCCACCTGCCTGTACTTATACCACACCTAGTGCCAAGTCCAAACAGTTTGAGACTGCATACTAGCGGCGATCTCTCAACTCATGCTCCACTGTCACGCTGCAATTTTGCCGCCCTGCCCACTCGAAGAAAACGCTTGACATCTAAGCGAGATATAACTGCTGACAGATCTACTGGGCGGCTCTCAAAATATACCCATGGATAAATAACGCCAAATAGATACATGTTACATGCTCTCTCTACCTGATTGACCCATTCTGCTGCTTAAGGTCCTCGGTTTACCCGAATGATTTTAAGCAAATAGGCCAATTTCTTGTTATTTTAGTGGCCACTCATAATTCGTTATCAATTTGTTCTTCCGGTATTACCCCATGGATTGTAGTGAAGACCAGCGGTTCAATCCTGACTAAAAACTTCCTTTATGTTAATCAATGTAGTCACTGAAAGCAATATGATGGGCTGTGAACTATATCTGATATAGTAGACGGATACACAAAGTTAAGTGTTTCACTAAATGTATGCTTTCAAAGTTGGATACACACCCAGCCCCAAATAAAGTGGTTAAGAAGAGTGGCTAGACTCAAGAATACCTCTCCTTTGTAAACCTAACATCCATCTCATTCTAGTTGAGGTACTTTGCCCCTTTTGCGAAAAACATACGCCTCCACTGGTCAGTAAAAAAAATCCAGTACCAAAAAGTTTCCCAAGAAAAAAGAAAAAGATGTGGATTTCTATAGCGCCTTTCACGACCCCCGGACGACTCAAAGCGCTTCAAAGCACAAAAACATATTGCTTATTTTTAACTTTACATCCATTGCTAATTAGTGGTTAGTCTCTTCGCTGAATTTTTAAAAATATCTAACAAATAGATAAAACCATCTTCGAGAAAATATATTTGCATAAATAATTAGGGATGAAAAGAAAAGTTAAGAATGGAAAATGATCCAAGAATGAAGTCTCATGATGTGCATCTCCATACACAAACTACTAGAAAGGCAAAATACTGTGGATGCTGATATCTGAAATAAAAGAATAGATTTTCCCTCTCCACGGATGCTGCCTGAGCTGCTGAGTGTTTCCAACATTTTCTGTCTTTATTTCATAGACTACTGCTTGGAAACACCAAAGGGAGAGGACTGGGCACCACAGATTATTCTGTTTAAAATACAAACCGAGAGCATAATCATTTTGTTCAGTAGCAGAGCATCGTTCGCACTTGCTGTGCGGTTTCTATCTTTAAAATATATTCTGTGCAGCCTTTTGAGGTAACAGAAATTGCTGCATTTCCAGAAGTGAATTTTACTGTTTGCTCTTTGTAAATATATGGATTCTGACCAAGTGTCACATCTGAGCCGTTAACCTGTCTTTTCCCTTCACCGATTCTGGCGGACCAGCCCTGGATTTCTAACATCTTGTAAATGTAAGAGAATGACAATCCTTCAGATGATCAATATCCCATATAACATTTGTCTTAAGTGCCTTCTGTACGAAATGAAATGAAGCATTAGCGTCGTCCCCTTCATTCCGCACCCTCCTGTTCCGTCCAATTCTGTTGGAAATCCACACCTCGGCCGCCTCTTGTCTGGTTGTTTACTCTCGTCTGGTTGTTTTCAAATGAAGGAATATGCGTTTACCGCGCTTTTCTCCATCCATATAGAAGCGCACGACCTACAGCCTCGGGCTATAAATCAATCGTACTATAATGCCATCAATAAGACGTCTGGGCCTTCCAATAATTGTCCTAGTTAATAATGATGGGAATCCTCCTGGGATTCATAAATCAAGTGGCCTTTTTTTAAACAAGAGTGTGACCTAATAATACTGTGCCACTAGCTAATTGTCCGTACATTTCAAAATTGTGATACAATAGCTAGCCTTTTTTTTTCGTTCAAGTTCTTCACCGATCGAGACACGGAGAGGCGTGAATCTTGTGTGGGGAAAGAAGGCGCTGCAGAAATGGTGGGAACATTTAGATGTAACCTACAAGTATACACTAGAAAGAATTACTTCAGACATGTCTCTTGGATTGATCACTGCAACAACAAACATCAGAGCAGCGAGAGGAGAGAATTAACCCCCTTTTTTTTACATATTCCGCAGAAGTTGCTACATAAACTCAGTCCGCAAACAAGTTGCAGCGTTTCCACAGCAGAACTTTGCGGGTTGTTTAAAAGATAATTGATTTCGCACCATCGTTCTTACATCTACCCTGCGCTTGTAACTAACTGAAGAGATGTAACGACGAAGATGAGTCTCCAGCGTGAGCCAGTAAATTAACGCCTAGATGCATTGGCAAATGGTGGGAGTTTACATTGAAGCGGTATTCGAGCCGTCTCGGCTGTATGTGACAAAATAGTGAAGATTGTTACAATTAAAAGCGCCAGTCTGCTAAATACAAGCTGCAAAATACTATGGATGCTGAAAATCTGAAATCTAAACGGAAAATGCTTGAAATACTCAGCGGGTCAGGCAGCATCAGCCTGCCACATTGTAAAGACAAGCAGACATTATTCCAAGCAAACGATGAAATATTGTTTTTAAGTATTTATTATCAGTTCAACATTCAAATACGTGACAAGAAAATGGAGACAACACTTCTATTGCAATAGTGATTTTAGAGATCTGTTATTTGACCTCGACGGAATTCATATTGCAAAGGCAAAATATGTGGCATAAACACATTTTGAATCACATTTTGTAGAGTAGTATGATTGGTTGCATTTTTCAACAACAAAAAACTGGCTCCAGCAAGTCACAACTCTAGGAAAGCCTGGGAAGAAAGATGTTTCCGCTTTCGCTTAAAAAAAAGCCCCAACCAGACGAAACCTTTATGAGCCCACTTTCCATGTCGCGACACAAAGACCCGCAGCCCGCGGTGAAAAATCATTGTCATTCCGAAGTGTTCAGTAATATATATATTTATCGATGGTGTTCATAATTAGCTAATTCGAATGGGAGTAAACTAGATCTTGTACCGCCATCTCTTGAAATTACACACAATTCATTCAGAAATGCGGCTGCCGATTGGAGAGAGTTTTACTGAATTGGGACATTTTGTGTTCGCAGGCTTTAAAAGCATGATTGAACATAGTGTCCCTAACTTTCAGTAACATAACGTGCTCCTCGATCTATCATATAAACTTGTAAACCATTAGCCCCGAAGGATTAGGTTTAGTATAAATTATGTAATCATACAATGTCGTATGTTGTAAAAATAAGACCTATGGCGGGATGTTAGCTCTACTATACTAAAATACCACAGATTGAAGCTTCAGAAAAGAGCTGTCATTTTTGTTAATTTAGCTGATCTAACCACGGCCAGTCACAGATAAACTGAATTTTTGAGAAGTTTCGTTTGGTCTGCGAAAATTCTTAAGATTCGTTTAAATAATAAAGTTTGAACTTTAAAATGAATGTTAACAGGTAACTTCTGAAAGTAAGCTTGCCAACCTAATTACTATTCTATAGAATATTTTCAATTGTGAATTGCTGAACAAGTAGAGAATTATATATATATGCTTTTTGATTCGGATTCAGCTCGGAGTCCGATGTGGGTCTCGAAGAAGCTTTTTGATCTGCATCTATATATCCGGCTTCAGCTAGTTTTCTCCTATGACTCTGTTCAAACAGAAGGGGACCATGGCCAAAGCTATTAACATGATCAGAAACGGGGCCGAAACAATAATCTTTACGGTGAATGCAGTGTATTTCCATAATACCGACCACGGGGACAAGCCTGCGCACTTGGAAATCCATTGCCGAATATCCACAGCAGAATAGCCATTGCGAAATATCAAAAGAGTATCTATCTGATCTACAAAAGCGCTAGATCTTTGTAAATGTTTATACCTATCACTTCTGAGTTCATATTTAATCACTGCGATTGATGTTAAAGATTTATCTTTACTGCAAACTACTATGTCATTGCCTTATAGTAGTCATTTTACCCATTAAAATCTGGTCAGACAAGATAAGAATGACTAATGCCACTAAAAGGGGCGTGTGGAAGAAATTAAACTTTATTCTCGGATTTGCGGTTTGACCTAAGCAGCAGGTCTGTTTTAAAATCGTTACACGTCGATACTATCCAACTTTTCGCTAACTGGCGTAAAATAATAACCCGCCTTCCATAAAAGCACCTCTACCCTTTCCATCACTCGCAATCTGCAGCATGCCATTCCCTTGGCCTGGGAGGTCGTTATTACAACGCCCAAAATGTGCAATTGATCACTGGCCAGGATTATGACATAATTTCGTTCTACCCATTGTTATTTTTTGAAGAATTATTTATATTTTATTACAGCAACGTGTTATCCAGGACCTTATTGAGCTCAGGTTACTTGATTTTTGACATCGGATCGATGGACATTTGCTTTTAAAAAGTACTGCATCTTAAATGCAAAAAAAATATCTTAATGAGCTCAGCGAAATTGATTTTAACCGAATTCAAAGCTGAAATATGTTCCTTTGAGCACTTAAGCGTGCTTATTACAACAACAACTTATATTATATAGCGCCGTTAACTTCATAAAACGGCCCAAGGCGCTTCACTGGCGCGTTTATCCCATCTCTAAATGTCGCTTTCTCAATTTCGCAAAGTAGGATGCCGACAATTGAGTTTTCTGTATCCTACCTCGTTTTATGTTACAGAACTGTCACCATTCATAGTAAAGTAATCACAAAATATGTTCGGGGAGAAAGGGTTACACAAATTCCAGAGAGGTTAGTTGTAGTAGTCAATGTTGGTCAATGAATATTTCAGGAAAAGGAAATTGCTACTTTTCGTAAATTATCCTCAGGGAAAAAAGACAGTATTGCTCTTTAATATTTAGTCTTGCTCTTTAATATTTGGCTAGAAGGAAATTACGAATTCAATGAAATTATCACCCGGGTTATTGCATTAATCCAGCAAAGCACAAATAAAGGTAAAGACAATGATGAGACGAATTTTGTTATTTGACTCACGCCAAAGTTCTTACGTTTCTGTACCTTTATCTACTGGCTGTTATATTTGACAAAGGGGTGGCATTTTTATCCGTCTTAACATAATATCATTGTTATTTTACTAATAAATAAGAGGAATTTTAGGACCATTTCCGATAAGTTGACGTTTGCTTTAAGGGTACCGATGGTAGACATCGCTGACGTATTTACTTTTTAAAATATGATTCTGTCCCCCTTGAGAGTTCATTTTCCTTTTCAAATCTTATTGTTTCCCTTTGTCAAAGGTGAATGGATCTTACCAGGATATGACTATGAGAAATTATGCAGCATTTTGGATTTCATTTAGTGAGACTCCACGATGTTATTACCACTTTACAATTATTTGATAAATTAAAACAGCGGATCTGAAGGTCCAGCTTGTTTGATTTTAAGAGCCCGCATGATCATGTAAAGAAGTGAAACGTTTGTAAAAGCCACAAAAAAACACCAGAGCTACAATATAATTTTCGGATTATTTCGCTACTATATAAATGCAAGTCAGTTTTTCTTCTTTCTATTTGGTGGACTAGAAAACAGAATTACATTTTATGTGTGTGTGTATTATACAGATATGTGTGTGTCAGCAACCGTTTCAGATACAATCTACTTCACTCCGTGTAGGCAGTTGTTGAGGTTCTGGACGATCAATACATGTACATTTCCAAAATATAAGTAATCGTTTAATAATATAAAAGACACTGTAGTCTAATTCAGTAATAATTCCAGGATATGATACACTGACGATGATTGAAGACTCAAGTGTCATTGCACAGGCAATTCAATGGTTACCTGATACAAAAATATAAATCTTCGCTGAGTAAAAATCTATCGTTCTTATGATGATTATTTTCTTTTGCTTACCGGAATATACACTTACGGCGTTCGCAAACTGCTCCATTGTTATACGGTTTTGGATGACCTATTATTTCCGTATTTTATCCAACAAAATACATTTACTACAGAGTCAATCAGCAAACATCTTCCATTACAAATATATTCGAATGAGAGTTGTGAGAAAGAATGTGTCAATGTAAATTTATCAAGAAGGAAACAATCCTGCTAATTTCATACAATTGGGTGGTAAGTGATGTTTGGGTTTACGTAACATGAATTGCCAGTATCTGTTTGCTTGACATGTGGCTTCGCCATTTCAGTTGAATATACTAATTCGGTTGCTGTAGTTTCTGCACGTTTCCCAATTGTTTATTTCAATATTATTGGATGCCTATAGGCCTGTAACCCGATGATGTTTCTTATGTTCCATCACCTTTGATAGTGTATGATTTAGATTTACCCGCAGCCTTCATAACAATGTTTTATCTTCTACATTGTTTTTGATTATACTTGTATGTCAGCAAAGTTTGGCATATTTAATAATTAATTCCTCGGTATTGTTAGTAGTTTGTGATATTAGATGCTAGTAAGGTCATTCTCACTGAATGAACACACAAAAAGTGAACTAATCTTAAATTATAAAGCTCCTATTTTATTCTGATTATATCCGCTGCATTGATTCTTGCTGACTGACTTTTACCTGTAAGTTCATACCACTGTTTACTGTTGATTAAATGATATATGTTGTCCAAGAACACAGGCAAAATTACAGTCACATGTGATGAGCACCAGATTCCTACCTTTTCGACTAGACTACACCAAGTGTTAAAGTAGTAACAGAACGAAATACTTTAGTTCCATTGCTACTAAACGAAAGGCAGGAATTCCTCAGCTACGAACGCTCATGAGAAACCCGAGCATGTAACCAGAGGCCAGGTATTCGCAATAGGAACTGATCGATTTCATAAGCAAGAGATACACGCTAAAACTACAAAGTTTGAAAGTTTTTTAAAGTCAAAGAACAAGAACGCAGTTACAGGCTGTAAACAGGCCCACGAAGGTGGATCAAATATGAGTCGATACGTAAATGACTGCCGGTTATAATACAACAGTAACACTCGGGTCGTTTTCAAACACTGAGAGGGTTGACTTACCTCCATTGGGTCCGCGGACAGGTATAGTTGTAGGTCTGCTCTGCAAGCTATGCAGCATTGAGTTTTCAAAAGACCCTGCTGCAGTCCAAGCCGAAGTCAACTGTGGCCCAACGTAAGAAGTGTAAGGGCTGGGGTAAGATCCATTAAGAGGCCTGGCCAAAGGGCTAGTGTACTGATCTCTGCCATTCATGTTCAGACTGTTACTGTAGGCGGAATCTCGAGCAGCTCCGTTTGAAATTGGTGGGCTCGGGGAGAAAGAGAATCTGCTGGAAACCATATGATGAGGGCTGCTAGAGCTGTAGGTTGAGCTTTCTGTGGCAGGCTGAGTCCAGACCGAGTGGTTAACAGAGTGACTCTGTTGGCTCGATCCGCTGCCCTGGAGATAGGGGATGCTCTGGATCATGGAGCTAACCCTGGTGGTAGGAACATAGACGGGAGAACTTGTACTGGAGTGCATGAAGTTGTTCGGAACATCGTGCGGGTAGGTACTCGAACCCTGGGCAGCTGCCACAGGCAAACTTTGGTACATTTCAATAGATGGATGTGTCACAAATTCCCTCTTTATTCCTCTAGACAGAAACAGTTTGCCTGTTTGATCCAGATCCGTCATAAAAGTTGCGAGCTCTTCCGAGCTGTGGCCAAAGGGGACGTAGGCGTCTACTGACCTCCCTTGCAGAAGGTGGTTCCTATCAGTGTCCAGATTGTTAACCGAGGATCCCGCTAATCTCAAGCTTTCTTCTGATCCCGAGCTTCCTTCTCCTCCACTGTGGTGGCGGCCAGCAAACTTTAGGTAAGGCTGGTCAGCCGCTAAGCTTAGCCCGTTTGATGTCAGGTGTTTTGCCACGTTTGACCAGTCGGGTTCATTCAGGTCCATCCAGGTTCTGAGAAGTCCAAACGCCAAAGTGCGGTCCTGGAAATGAGCCCAAAAGAAATACACAGTAAGTGTAAAGAATCAATAACAGAGAGAGGATGGGGGGCAGTGGAAAAGAAAAACACACACAGCAAGAGAGCCATTCTCGAGTTAGTTGTTAATTAAATTAACTCAAGTCTCATATTATCGCAATGTCGCCCACCAGACAGAGAGAACAATAGTATCAGACACTTAAATATCTTTTTAAAAAAACCGTCCGAGCAATTTGGCGTGTCTGTTATTTTTCAACACAATGTAATGTGATAAAATGGTTAGAGTCGAAGAATCATTGACCTACTGATTTATAAAATGTACTGGAAGTAACTCACGGCGTATCTCCTTTGGGAGATTGCTTTGTGCAGTTACGACGAATGATGAAATCTAAAGATCCCAAAAAGTACTTCACTTTAAAGCTCTGTGACTTTTCAATTAAAGTTATTTTTTCTCAAAATTGCATAGTGATTCTAACCATGAACTAGTAACTAGTGGCCTTTTAACTTAGCCCAGATATAAAGAGATCACTGGTATTCAAAGTAGGAATAACATTAAATCTAAAAGAATTAAGCTATTGGAAAATGAAAATCTCAGTTTAATATCAGAAGTTAGAAATTATTATCTTGGTGATCACAAGTGGATTAAATCAGACTATTATAAAGTGTCCTTATGAAATGCAGAAACTAGTGGCATATAACTTATTGACACTAAGTCAGCCAGAAGCCAGTGGTGCTTCTCAACAAAGTCAACCAGTGCCATTTTAAGTGTTAAATTTGGCTCCGACTGTATTGACTTCCCGATACAGCTTGGGGCTCTGCATTTATATTAACTTTACATCAGATATCTAATATAATCCTTTTGTTGCTCTTTAGCAAACTGTAACATGATCCTAAAACAGCCGGCGCCCGTGGGTTCGCTTTAGACTGAAAAATCCACCCACCCACCTTTTCAAAAGGAGGTTAGACGGCTTTAAAATTAAACAGTGGAAAGTTAAAATTCCCAGAAGGATAACGGAGAGAGAGAATGTACTGTGTAGCAACATAATTCAATTTACCGTTGTACGGTTTACCCACCTGGTTTACAGACATTGATTTTTACACGATACCAATCTGAACCATCGTAAAGGCTGCCTTTAAGTTTTAGCTTTAAAAAATCATTAGCCTTCCTTCCTAACAGAGTCCACAAGACAAGCGTGTGACGAAACATGCCGCTACCTCGTCTGTGGCGTTTACCGCCGTTGTCCCAATACAGTGTTATTTGAAGATTTCAATTTATAAAATAATATTAACGTTGGCGCTACATTAAATATGACCTAACCTGTCCTTAGAAGTCCCCATTAATGACTAGGTACCTCGACGGAACTGATCGAGACAAATCGGCAACTTGTAAACTCGAAAGTAATTCGTTTTCCGTAGTAGCGAAAGCGCTGAGGTTTCGAAAGATAAGTTCGTCAAAAATTACAGAAACCACACATCGATACAGATAGGCCCAAAATGAACAGTAAGTAATATGTCTTAGTTACGCCAGACTAGAGTAAGATAACTCCGAGATAAGAACTATAATAGATAAGAACTAAACGCACGATAAATAACCACAAAACATCCAAGTACTATCACAGCCGTCATTCTACACTTGAACCAGACCGTTCAGCATCTGAAAAGAGTGTGGAAAGAAAGGTGCCGACCTAATGGTTTGCCATCAGTTAGGTGTTTGCTGAAGTCCAGTGTGTCTTAAGACCAGTGTGTCTAGGTGCTTGGTGGTAGAGTGCGTGTCCCTGCTCTCTGCCGGGCTATTTGAGAGGAGGCAGCGCCTTCAACACAGTTCAGTGGAAAACTGGAGATCCTGATTGGATTCACACAGTGCTGACTAAACACAGACTCTGCAGCGCCTCCACAGCGGTACCAGCCCTAACATACACCATGACCCCAGCAGAACTGGCCCACAGAAAGTCAGTAAGCTCTCTGCGCGTCTCGTTTGTATCTCCAGCCCCATAGATAGGTAGAGACGGGAAGATTGAGGGAATCAGAGACTGGGTGCCAGAGAGAAAGAGATAAACAGGGGCAGAATGTGAAAATGATTGAGTGGAGTAAGGGACAGCAGACTATTTGAACTCCGATCTTATACACGCGAACTAAAAGTAGCACATTATAGACTACCTTCGGGGAGAAGAATGTGACACCGATCTAAAACTGGTGGAGACATTTTGTGATCGTGTGCTAAATAAAAAACATGCATTCTAGTGCTTTGTTTCAGGAGAGCCAACACGCCAACTGGTGATACTCATTGCACCTGTCTGGTTCTGTCGATTTCAGTAGTTTTTTGGGCGCTAACTACTCGGAACGGACACGTTGGAAGGCATATTGTGCAACGTCACATAGGCGCTAACCTTGCTGCTAGTTTGCTCTATTGCTTTGCCTCCAGTATCTTGTAAAAGATGAATCGGCCCCGCACGCAGGAAGAGAAAAACACATTGCACGGTTAAAATAACTCGGTTGCCCTGAGATCAGGTGCGCAGTTGAACAGTCAGATTTCTTTAATCAATCTGAGCCAAGCTGGCGGGACTGCCCGGCTTTCAGAGAGACTTCGAGCTGTATTCGGCACACATAAGTCTGCAATTTCAGAGTTACATAAAAACACCCCTAAAACCAGCACATCTCCACTAAAGGCAGCCGCTTCAAGTGACGAGAGCCAGGTTTCTGTTTAACGGGGTTATCCATTTATTTTACTGTTGTAAACATTTGTGTAGAACCAGTGTCAGCACTGGCTGTGGACAAGTGAATAAAAGTCCTTCAAAACAAAACAAAACAGGGACACAACTTGGCAAGTCTCGTCCCTCCCTTTCCAATACAATCAGATGCGTGCGCGGTGATCGCTTACTATAAACTATATTATTGTAACACTATGCCAATGCATTCATATTTTCAGAATACACGTAGCCCCAAACCTTTCAAAATCCCTTCTATCCCTTTCTGTAAGAGTTTTCAGTCTCCGTGATTCCTACTGAGAGCAAGCCTGGCTTATTAAAAAGCAACAATGCAGCTATCTCAATTTCCCGCTGGTATATCCCACACAAAGCCCGATCGATACTGCCGTTACACTTTCAAAAAATATCGATATTCAAGTGCCACCATATCACTGGCAATGTGGACATTTAATTCCGACACTTAAGTGGTTTGCAATGCAGCTACCATTATGCAATAGTCGTTTTCCGAGACATGCTTTTGATTTCGTTATCAGTTTTGAAAAATCCTTACGTCCAGTCCTGCGAGGGAGTTACAAATCTTTCTCATATCGCCGTTTGTTGCATAAGAAGCACTTATTAATTAATAGTCTGTTCTGTTAATTTGTCTGCGACTGCACTCGAACCATTTGTAAAGGTCTGTCGGTTTAACTAAACCATCTCGGCGTCAGGGGCCTGACACCTTCACATACCAGGGATCCTCCTTTGAAGCTTTAAAAGTAAGTGACAATTTACTCCCGGGATTCATTACACAAACTGCACATTGAACAAAGTGCAAATTGAAATAAACAATTAGTCAAATAATCACGTCAGTGGCTAAGTAGCTTTGATTGAAATTGTGGGACAATATATATAAGGCTGACTTGTGTCTCCTTGGTGAAAATAAGACAAACCTGTGAGTTTGTAATCTGGCTGCATTACAAATAGACCACTACTCATCAATGACTAGTTTATTCCGTTTTTAGAAGTAACGTTTAGGTCGCCTTTTTCAGCATCAAAAGCAGAGCTGGAAAAAGGTGATTAAAAAAAGGTCTAGGATTTCGTTGTTAGGAATATTAAAATTAATAGTACATATATTGATACTATATAGAAATATATACACGAATCTAGTACATATAAAATTAATTGTACATATGTATGTATACACATACCACTCGCACGCTAGTGTGGAACTTGTACTGCGACCAGACAGTTGATGCTCAATGACTTTGCAGTGTACTTGACTGATGCATAGAACTGCATTTTGCGTATTCATTCGATGAAATAGCAAGTGGCCTCACGGGTTGTGTTCACAGCGATTATCCCTCTAACGCATGGCAAATTAATATTAACGTAATATTGGCAGCTTCGTATAAAAAGCTATATGGAACTTACTTGTAGCATTTAAGATTCATGCAGAAGAAGTATAATGATTTCTCATGGAGCTTTTTAAGTCAATTGGGTTCCAATGGGAATCGGATTATTACGTTTAGTGCTGAAGAAGTCTGCTTGATTCTGTATAGGGTGGTATACGGTAACTGATATTATACAAATAGGAATTGATTGTATTACCTTGAAAATGGGAATGTAACTTTATTTGCCGAGCCGTGTGTATAGTTTTGCTCAGTTTAATTCTGACTGTTACATATTGTCGAGGATTGAAACGAGTCGCCCAGCTGTGGGGGGTGGCTGGTTATTTTTGCGCACAAGAGGAAGGCTGAGAATTGCACACAGGTTTTAGTGACTGGCTTTTTCCTGCAGCGGAGGACGGCTGCTGGTTCCACGGAGCTGTAGAGATTGTTGTGCTGCCGCGGTCAGCAGAAGAGTGATGAGGTGACTGGACTAAACAGAACAAGCTGTGTGTGTTCTCCTCTGATAGCAGTGTTAAAGAATGGCACACAGGAATGAACGTTGGACGCCGAACTGTCTCCCCATCCGAGAGCTCTCTCATATTTTAACAGGCTGCAGGGAAGAAAGGAAAATAACATCAAAACATTCACATTCCCCAATTATTTACAGTTGGGTCTTAGCAGAATTTAATCCACCTAGTATGTCAAAGACAGTGCGCTGTTTGGCTATATCCAACATATTATTTAATGTTTCATTTTGAGTTCAGGTCTCTCATTAAGCCATGTGTCTTACTGTAACAAATTAGATCAAACGTGTTGAAGTGTTTTCCATTGAACGATGCTCTAGTTCCATTATGATTAAACGACTAACAATAAAGGTTACTACTTCGTGATTCCTCGTGCATTGTTTATTCGTTTGGAGGCACGCACAGTTTAAACTAAAACGTATAAAAGTTCCCCATTTGACAAGGTTTTCAGTGTACATTACGGTTTAGCAACATAATTGGTAAATCTATTTTCAGGCTGCAGCTCTACTGTATGGTAAATTAGTTTTAAACCCAGTCGTTAAACAATTCATTTTCGTTACTTGAATTCCCCAACTTTCTGTAATGCAATCAACACTGAAAAATGAAAATTTCGGTTAAAAACCGGAAAACTAACAATATTTTCTGTCTTCAACCATTACACTGTAAACTGGAGATGCCTGCTTAGTTGCGCCAAATTGCGCACCGCCATTTTTTGATATTGCAGTGAGTTAAAATGATAGTTTAACTTTTGAAAAACATATTTTATTACAATTAAAACTGACGAAACACTATCATTATTTTTGTGAATGCCATATCCGGATTCCAGATCAGCAATTTGTGTGTGTGACCGAGTTGAAAGGGGTTCATTTAGAATTTCACTAGTACACTATGTAGATGTGCGGGTGTCATTGAAATCATCTAATTGTGAATTTTAAAAGTGTTTCTCCTTTCTAGTTCTGGTTTGCCTCTTTTAATAGAACATGCAGTGGAAAGATGTCGCTATCACTTCAGTACATTAAAGTAAATGCATCATTTTGTTTTCTCAACTTTCCCCGAATATACAACCAGAGCCCCAGTTGATTTAAAATGAATAGGGGGCGGCGTGTTGTGTTGTCATATACGGTGATAAATAAGTTGTAGTGGTCTCCGAGTGAACTGAACTGAACTACGATCCCCCACACTTCACCAGGTATCACAGTCTGTTTAGAAATGCCGGAGGTTCTTTTGGATCCAACAAGTAAAAGTATTGATTACATAAAACCCCTACGATTACCCTCTGGTGGAGAAGTGAAGATATTTTAATACACTTTTAGATAAAGCAACGGCGGGTTCCTTTTGAAATTATAAAGGGTTCCAAAAGTACTGAAGGAATAAATAATTGTGCTATAGTTTCAGTGAATATTAATCTGCGTGATGATGTGTTTGTACTCAACAGAACACATGTGCAGAAAGTGCAGGTTGCAGTATCTTTTTAATGATTGTTTTGACTCATTGATACACGGTTTGCTGTAATTCACGCTCTGTTACAAAGCATCCCTTTCCTTAACCAGAAATAGCAACAAATAAGAAAAATTAGCGACAGCGCGTTTAGGCTAATTGAATGATTTTTTTTTCTCTGGAAACATATATTGCTTAGTGTGATCGTGCTCGCCATTTATACATATCTAAATAAAACTGGAAGCACGAATGATTGACAGAGCGGAGGATGTTGCATTTACGTAACGTAATTTGGGACTAGACACTTAGTCTGAATCTTAACTCCGAAGATAAATTTAACGCCCTAAATGCTAAAATTATTTATTTATTATTAATCAACCTATTAGGGTATTAAATCCCAACCGTATAGACTGAAACTGACGAATTCTGAATCAGCGGCTGCTTTATTATTGTCAATATATCTGAAGACAATGTTGGTGGGTTGATCAGGTTGGTGATACTTCAAACGATTTATTTTTCATGAAAGGGATTAGACATTTTTTTTAAATAAAGGAAAAGTTTCTAAATTTCCAGAGGATAATTTCTCCTTCGTCCACTAAGTACTGAATGCCCTGCCTAACTTTCAAAATACTCACATCACTTAACAGTTAAAGATTTGACACTGCACAGTTCCACTGCTGCAGCTTTTAAAGTAGAAACAGTAAAACAATGTAATGTCTGTTGCCATCGCTCATATATTTATTGAGAAATACGCTTTAATGAGGCATTAAATGGCAAATTAAACAAATAGTAATTAATGGATAACTATTTTCCGCGCAGTGCAGTTAATGAGACTATATATATTTAATTACAAGTAATTATTGACACTGCTTCCTTTAAAGTATTTTACGCAGTTCACATTTGTGTGTTCTTCATTTTAATCTCAATAATACAGGGCTTTTATTAGATATATATATATATTTATCTGTTTACATATATAACCGGAGTAATGACCTGAGCCACTTTCTGGGGTGAAAACGCAATGGTCGGTTTACATTTTAAAGTTTAATCGTGAGTGAAATCGAGTGTCGTCTCCGGAATCTAATGGTTGCAGTCCAATTTCTGTTTTTAACGTTCGCAATCATTCACTTCGAAGTAGGTTGCAGCTCTTTACCTTTATAAATATTAATTAAAAAGTAGTTCTATAAAACAGCCAAGGCGAATTAAACCTTCGCGAGCGCTATAATTTTTCCCTGCTAACTTCACAGGTAAGACAAATAAATGCCTCCACAAATCAAGTTGGCAACACCAACGGAATCATGATAATACTTATATATATATATATATATACACACATATATATATTCATTGTGTGATGCTTCAAACAGAGCATTTTAACGAATCACTGGTAAAATATTTGGAAGGATTAGTGGCAAAGATTAATAATATTACCATCAATGCAAAAAGCTCTAACATGATACTAGTGTGATTCGAATATCTGTGAAGTGTTTGTAATAACACCTGAAGTTCCCGGGAGTACAAGTGTGTAATTTTGAAATTCACTGTGTTCTTTTTACAATGAAAAACACCGACAAAGGTAACTTATCCTTACATTTCACACAAAAGTAGGATTAAAATATTTCAGTTATTGGAAGAATACGATACATAAATAAATGTTCGTTTTAGCTTACAAAGCTAATCATGGCCATCAATTATTCCTGAAAATCGAATAATGTGGATAATTATATTTTGAAAGCGCAATGAAACAATTGACAAGTGTGGTTTTATTTAATTTGGGTCATTAATTGACTTTACACTAATGCCAGACTCAAGTGGCACGATGTATATTTTGTAAAATTGAAGCATTTCGTTAGCTTTTTCAACACATTTCCTACAGCTCGGTGAGAAGTTTGTAGCCCATGGATATATACATTGCTTTCAATCTGCTACCCATAAAAGAGTCAGAGTCGTCTTCCCTTGTTACATTTCAACCGACCCAGACCTTTGTTTTTATATTCTCTTTGTGTGTGAGTTGATGGTATAATCTGTTATAATTTTTTTAACACATTCTTCATCTTCAGATGCCATATACTACGTACATTCTGTCTAAATCCAAATATATACAAGTAAACGGAATACCGTATCTTCCCCTGTTCTACGGAAGGTAAACAAGGAGAATGAACAAAGATAGAGTTGGCGCTAGTACTGTCATAGGTCATCTTATCTTTCCATTATTCCCACTCCAGATATAAACCAAGCAGCTAGTGCTTTCTTCTTCCATACAAAATAATCCTTTAAACGGAACATTCTTTTGATCCTTTGTCTCAATTTTTCGTTAAGTACATTCCTATCTGACTTACAGAAAGTCAGTCTTTCTGTTCTGTAGTCAGAAAGTGCTCTCTGCTCTTTTTCGTCGGATCCCTGTGTAAAATAAAAAATAGTCACAATGTCACTGATAGTTGTGACCTCCGACTTGTGTAGTTGTTTTACAGGATGACCGAATCCTGGGTGGAAGGAAAATTCCAATTTGATAACATTTCCTATGTTCCATTGTCAGGACGTTGTGAGAAGTTACTTGTTTTAGAATACGATGTTGTGAATTCGAGTGAATAATACAAATATTGTTTACAGTCGAGAGCTATAGTGGTAAACTATTGACCCGAGAGTGACAGATACGTCACAGAATGTTCATTATCCCCGAAGATAGATATAAGGCACAATGAATATTTATCACTTCTGAAACTGACATAAGAACATAAGAACATAAGTAATAGAAGCAGAAGTAGGCCAGTTGGCCCCTGGAACCTGCTCCATCATTCAATAAGATCATGGCTGATCTGATCATGGACTCAGCTCCACTTCCCTATCCGTTCCCCATAACCCTATAGTTCCCCATAACCCTTTACTCCCTTATCTCTCAAAAATCTATCTCTGCCTTAAATATATTCAATGGCCCAGTCTCCACAGCTCTCTGGGGCAGATAATTGTATAGATTTACAACCCTCTGAGAGAAGAAATTACTCCTCCTCAGTTTAAATGGGTGGCCCCTTATTCTAAGACTATGTCTCTGAGGTTTAGTTTCCCCAATGAGTGGAAATATCCTCTCTGCATCTACCTTGTCGAGCCCCCTCATTACCTTTTAAATTTCATTAAGATCACCTCTCATTCTTATGAACTCCAATGTATATAGGCCCATCCTACTCAACCTATCCTCATAAGTCAACCCCCTCATCTCCAGAATCAACCTAGTGAACCTTCTCTGAACAGCCTCCATTGCAAGTATATGCTTCCTTAAATATGGAGACCAAACTGCACGCAGTACTCCAAGTGTGGCCTTGCCAATACCCTGTACAGTTGTAACAAGACTTCTCTTCTTTTATACTCTATCCCCCTTGCAATAAAGGCCAACATTCCATTTGCCTTCCTGATTACTTGCTGTACCTGCATACTAACATTTTATATTTCATGCTCAAGGACCCCCAGGTCTCTCTGTACTGCAGCACTTTGCAATTTTTCTCCAGTTAAATTATAATTTGCTTATCCATTATTTCTTCCAAAGTGGATAACCTCACATTTTCTCACATTATACTCCATCTGCCAAATTTTTGCCCACTCACTTAGCCTGTCTATATCCCTTTGCAGATTTTGGTGTCCTCCTCACAATTTGCTTTCCCACCCATCTTTGTATCATCAGCAAACTTGGCTACATTACACTCCGTCCCTTTATCCAAGTCATTAATATAGAATGTAAATAGTTGAGAACCCAGCACCGCTCCCTGCGGCACCCCACTAGTCACTGTTTGCCAACCGGAAAATGACCCATTTATCCCGACTCTCTGTTTTCTGTTAGTTAGCCAATCCTCTATCCATGATAATATATTACCCCCAACCCCGTAAGCTTTTATCTTGTGCAGTAACCTCTTATGTGGTACCTTATCGAATGCTTTCTGAAAATCCAAATACACCACATCCACTGACCCACCCTGCTCGTTACATCCTCAAAGAAATCCAGCAAATTTGTCAAACATGATTTCCCTTTCATAAAACTATGCTGACTCTGCTTGATTGAATCATGCTTTTCCAAATGTCCCGCTACTGCTTCCTTAATAATAGACTCCAGTATTTTCCCAACGACAGATGTTAGGCTAACTGGTCTATAGTTTCCTGCTTTTTGTCTGCCTCCTTTTATAAATAGGCAGTTTTCCAATCCGCTGGGACCGCTCCAGAATCCAGGGAATTTTGGTAGAATACAACCAATGCATCCACTATCTCTGCAGCCACTTCTCTTAAGACTCGAGGATGTAAGCCATCAGGTCCAGGGGACTTGTCCACCTCTAGTACTACTTCATTAGTGATAGTGATTATATTAAGTTCCTCCCTCCCTATAGCCCCTTGATTATCCACTGACGAGGGGGGAGCTGCACATTTAATAGTTTATCTATAACTTAATAACCCCAAACTACAGTTAATAGTTGTAATATACTGTTGCATTGTATTTATTTTAAATGAGGGAAATATTTCTACCGATTTTCACAAACTATTATAGCTTAACATCAACAGCCAATGTGTACTCTGTTGTTTAGCAATACCAAACACTAAAGACTGCTGACTATTAATGTCAGTTAGCAGAAAATATTGAATACTGATTGATAACTTAATTGCTGTTCAACATTTAACATTTTTAGCATTGGAAAAGTTAAAGTTAAATTCTTTTATAAAGGTGTGATGAATTTGCCATGGCATATTATGCTTGGATTAGGGTTATTTTAAATTCCGGATTTCATAAAGCTGCAATTAAAAAAGTAATTCAGTGGTATATCTTTCTACCCCTGTTTGTTTAGTAATTAATCAGCAATTCCTTATCAATTCATATAATTGGAAATCCAATACAGATTGGATTGGAGATCCAATACAATGCGTGGCACAAGAATGACAAACTTTCTAAATTGTTACTGTCTATAATAGACCAGCATATTCCAAATTAATATGAAGCTGTTTCAGTTTCATATCCATGCAAACTTTATGATATAACTTAGAAATGAAATTGTCAAACCTGATGTCACGTTGCATTTTGGCAAATGGTATGAGACCACCGTAAGACAATACACCACTTTAACTTCACACCAGCTTCACTATTACTACAATCAGTACAAAGTGAACTTTAAAAATTTTATTTTTAACCTTTTTAAGTTATCATTACTAACATTAAACATGCAACCAGTATTTGGACTGCAGTGAGTAGAGCCCAAAACCGACATGCTTGCATGAATGCACCTTTTATTGACTAGAGAATGGTGTGGATCTGGCAATATAAGTTAGCACTCTAAAGAACCTGTGACAAAAATGAAACATTTTTGTTTATGATGTCTCATGGTATTGTTTTATATCTTGCAGTCACAGTACATATGGGGTTAAAAAACAGGTTCACTCACAGAAAATTGCCTAGCTTATTTTGATGCATGAAGCCCAGAATATTGATGTTGTGCCCATGTCAGATATCTGAGGGAGGGTCCACCCATTCAATTCAAAAACAAACATTTGTGGGTTTTGTTTGCAAACATATTTCATTGTAGTATATTTTGATTTTGAAAGACACATGTTTGGATGTTCTTTGTGTCAATAGATGGTTTAAGAGTTTCTCAGCCATTCTTCTTTCAATTGAATAGTCCATCTAAAGACATCAGAGAGAGAGAGGGAAAGATAGACCAGATAGATTCCATGGCTGTTTAGCAACAAACTTTCACATCATGGTTAAAGTTCAGGGACTCCATATCTGGTCCATTTATATTTATATGACTATTATATTTTACTTTCCAAGGAGGAATATTCAAGCCAATATCAACTGTATATCTACATAGAATTTACAGCACAGAAACAGGCTATTCGACCCAACTGGTCTATGCTTATGCTCCACATGAGCCTCCACCCACCTTACTTCATCCCACTCTATCAATATATCGACAATGTATCAATGCTTCTGTTCATTTATCCATTACCTGTTTAATAAATCTTAGCTACCTGGCTAATAGGCAAGTAAAGGTATACTTTGGGACATAGGCAGCAACGATGTGCCTATGGGAGTGGCTGAGATGCTGAATTTGAAAAAAATAACAAGAGTAAAAGCCAAAAATTGTAACAGAGACATCAATGTCAAACTGGTAGCTATAGTATAACAATGTTATCAGTGAAAATTGGCAGTGGATTAGCTATATTCAGGCCAGAGTGCTAAAGGCCAGATAACTGTGTTCCATTTTATGCTTGGTTGAGGATTTTGGATTTCATTTTGCTTGGATCAGAAAATATGTACTATGGATGCGGTTTGTCAGTCATGATTCAGTTGGTAGCACTCTCGCCTCTGAATCAGAGGGTTGTAGGTTCATTGTCCTACTCCAAAGACTTGAGCACAAAAACTAGGCTGACACTACAGTGCAGAACTGAGGGAGTGCTGCACTGTTGGAGAGGCTGTCTTTCGGATGAGACATCTCAGGTGGACATAAAAGATCCTTTGGTACTATTTCGAAGAAAAGCAAGGGAGCTATCCCCGGCGACCTGATCAATATTTATCCCTCAATTAACATCACTAAAACAGATTATCTGGTCATTATCACATATCTGTTTTTTTGAGCTTGCTTTGCACAAATTGGTTGCTGCGTTTCCTACATTACAACAGTGACTACATTTAAAAAAACATACTTCATTGACTATTAAGTGTTTTGGGACGTCCGGTGGTCATGAAAGGCGCCATATAAATGCAACCCTTTCTTTCTTCTTTCTTTCTTCGTTCAGTTGAATTTATTTAGCTCAGATCAGGTATGTGTTTTCCTGGAGTCAATCCCTATCTGTCCCTCTAACATCTTTCCTTTGGGCATATATGACATTATATTTCATGTACAGCTATATAGAAATAAAGCGATAAATGTGTTTTTTTAATACAGCAACGAGTAGCTAACTTTTCAATATAGTTTATACTTCTTGGCCACGATTTCGCCGACCTCATTGGATCCAGTGCGGCCGGGTTCAGTTGCGGGTCCCGATCTCGCTACTCGCTCCAACCCACTGTGTACAAATGATTTTATGTTGATTGGGTTGGTTAACCCTGCCCAGCGTATTTCCCGGCCAATTGAAGGAAGCGGGTCTGATGATGACACAACATCAGCCGATTTCCTTAAAGGGAACATGCGCAAGTTGATTTTGACAGCTGTGCTGCAGCACTGTGGTCCTGCAAACATTGACAAACACTGCACAAAGGTATACGGCTACACCCAGACTCACCCATGACTCCCTCCATATAGTCATAACACACAGGGATGTTCTCTTCCCTTCAAAATGGAGGAAGAGCCCACCCCAGGAGACCAATACAGCCTGGTTGCACATTGTACAGGCGGACACAAGCAGGGAGGACCAGGCTGCAGTGGGACAAACCTTTCAATGATCTCAGTGGATCACAAAATGATAATGCAAAGCCACATTCAACCTCATCCTGCTCTGCCACTCATCACATCTCCATCACTCTGCCTTCCCAACCTTACTCCTTCACATCCTTATCACACCAGCATCCCCAACTCACTAGCCACTACTCACAATTACACTCATCTTAGTCCAATCATACCAACTAATAACTCACAAGGGTAGGCACTTGGGTATTTTTGCCAATGTTCATGTAAAGTTTCTGTTAATGTGCTGTCAAACATTGAAACCCTTATTTTCAACACTGCATTTTTGGACAAATTTGTGTACACCTTTGAAAGTAGCTTAGTGAGTTGCAGTGAAAGCTGAGACATAACGGTACCTCCCACAATGCCGATGACTGTGAAAGGAATGGCTTGTGCATTGTAGGGATGCTTGATGGTGTTGGTGTGTGGTGATGCCAACCTGGCACATCATGTGGTAGCCAGGGTGTACAGCGTCAAGTGAAGTAAATGTGGCCATGGTGAGGCCATTCCTGGTGTCCCAGGCAGCAACGTGGTCAGGTATTGATGCTCTCTGTCCTGTGCAGCAACAGTTGATTGGGGAGAATGTTGTGTATCTGTAAAGCATGCACTCCCATGTTCCGCCACCAGGGAGCGCATCCCCTGAAGTCCCAAGAGATCCCAGCATCCCTTGGGAACACTGTATATAAGCCGGCCCCTAAGGCCTGTTACTCACTCTGGATTATCTTAATAAAGACTGAGGTCACTGTTACTTTAATCTCCCTGTGTGCAGTCTCATCTGTGTTAGGAGCACAATAACTGGCGACGAGTATGCGAATCTAACGCAAAGATGCAGCAAACTGTGGGCATCCTGGAGAAGTTCTCGGAGGGTGAGGACTGGGAAGCCTATGTCAAATGGCTAGACCAGTACTTTGCAGCCAACGAACTGGACGGAGAAGGAAGCGCTGCAAAAAGGAGAGTGGTCATCCTCACGGTCTGCGGGGCACTGACCTACAGCCTCATGATGAATCTTCTGGCTCCAGTGAAACCCACAGATAAGTCATATGAGGAGCTGTGTACACTGGTTCTGGAGCATCTTAACCCAAGGGAGAGCATGCTGATAGCGAGGTATCGGTTCTGCACGTGCCAGCGATATGAAGTTCAGGAAGTGGCGAGCTACGTCGCCAAGCTAAGGCAACTTGCAGGACAATGTGAGTTTGATGGCTACCTAGAGCAGATGCTCAGAGACCTTTTTGTACTGGGCATTGGCCATGAGACCATCCTACGAAAACTTTTGACTGTAGAGACACCGACCCTCAGTAAGGCCATTGCGATAGCACAGGCGTTTATGTCCACCAGTGATAACACCAAACAAATCTCTCAGCACACAAGAACTAGCAATGTTCATAAATTAACTGTAACTGTGTTTGCGAGCAGAAATGTACAGGGCAGAAACCATGAGTCTGCAACTGCCAGCAGGCCTCAGGTGACCCAGTTGACTCAGAGTCCACAACAAAGGATGAATGCAAGGCAATTCACACCTTGTTGGCGTTGTGGAGGCTTCCATCCAGCCTATTCATGCTGCTTCAAAGGGTATGTTTGCAAGAGCTGTGGAACAATGGGACACCTCCAACGAGCTTGCAGATGAGCTGCAAGCCCTGCAAAAACTGCTAACCACCACGTGGCAGAGGACGATCGGTCCATGGTGGATCAAAGCAATTTCAAGCCTCAGAGAGAGGAGGCAGATGCTGAAGTACACGGGATGCACACATTTTCGACGAAATGTCCATCTCTAATGCTCAATGTAAAATTGAATGGCTTACCCGTATCCATGGAACTGGACACTGGCGCTAGCCAATCCATCATGAGTAAAAAGGTGTTTGAGAGACTGTGGTGCAACAAGGCACTCAGACCAGCCCTGAGTCCCATCCACACAAAACTGAGAACGTACACCAAAGAGCTCATCACTGAGGGTACGGTGCATGAACTGCCACTCTGGATTGTCCCGGGCGATGGCCCCACACTGTTTGGAAGGAACTGGCTGGGCAAAATCCGCTGGAACTGGGATGACATCCGAACGCTATCACATGTCGATGAGGCCTCATGTACCCAGGTTCTCAACAAATTTACTTCCCTTTTTGAGCCAGGCACTGGAAACTTTTCCAGGGCAAAGGTGCGGATCCACTTGGTCCCAGAGGCATGACCCATTCACCACAAGGTGTGAGCGGTACCTCACATGATGAGGGAGAGAGTGGAAATCGAGCTGGACAGGCTGCAACACGAGGGCATCATCTCTCCAGTGGAATTCAGCGAGTGGGCCAGCCCGATTGTTCCAGTACTCAAAAGTGATGGCACGGTTAGGATTTGCGTCGATTATAAAGTAACTAATAATCGTTTCTCTCTACAGGACCAATACCTGCTAGCTAAGGCAGACGACCTATTTGCGACGCTGGCAGGAGGCAAGACGTTCACCAAGCTCAACCTGACTTCGGCCTACATGACGCAGGAGCTAGAGGAGTCTTCAAAGGACCTCACCTGCATCAACACGCACAAGGGACTGTTCATCTACAACAGATGCCCATTTGGAATTCGGTCGGCTGCAGCGATCTTCCAGAGAAACATAGAGAACCTACTCAAGTCGATACCACGCATGGTGGTTTTTCAGGATGACATATTGGTCATGGGTCGGGACACCGCCGAGCACCTACAAAACCTGGAGGAGGTTCTTCAGCGACTGGATTGCGTAGGGATGCGGCTGAAGAGGTCGAAATGCATCTTCATGGCAACCGAAGTGGAGTTTTTGGGGAGAAAGATCGCGGCGGACGGCATTCGGCCCACAGACGCCAAGACAGAGACTATCAGGAACGCGTCCAGGCCACAGAACATCACGGAGCTGCGGTCGTTCCTGGAACTCCTCAACTATTTTGATAACTTCCTACCGGGGTTAAGCACCCTCTTAGAGCCCCTACATGTGTTATTGCGCAAAGGTGAGAACTGGGTATGGGGAAAAAAACAAGTAATTGCTTTTGAGAAAGCCAGAAACATTTTATGCTCCAACAAGCTGCTTGTATTGTATAACCCGTGTAAAAGACTTGTGCTAGCATGTGATGCATCGTCATACGGAGTCAGGTGTGTATTACAACAAGCTAACGTTGCGGGGAAGTTGCAACCTGTTGCCTATGCCTCCAGGAGCTTGTCTAAGGCCGAGAGGGCCTACAGCATGATTGAGAAAGAGGCATTAGAGTGTGTGTTCAGGGTAAAGAAAATGCACCAGTATCTGTTTGGCCACAAATTTGAGCTGGAAACCGATCACAAGCCCCTCATATCCCTGTTCGTTGAAAACAAGGGGATAAATACTAATGCCTCAGCCTGCATACAAAGGTGGCCACTCACGCTATCAGCGTATAACTATACCATCCGCCACAGGCCAGGCACAGAGAACTGTGCGGATGCTCTCAGTCGGCTACCATTGCCCACCATGGGGGTGGAAATGGCGCAGCCTGCAAACTTGTTGATGGTGGCGCAGCCCGCAGACTTGTTGATGGTCATAGAAGCGTTTAAAAATGATAAATCACCTGCCACGGCCCGCCAGATTAGGACTTGGACCAGCCAGGATCCTCTGCTGTCCCTAGTAAAAAAAACTGTGTACTGCATGGGAGCTGGGCCAGCATCCCTGTTGAAATGCAAGAGCTAATCATGCCGTTCCAGTGGCAATAGGACGAATTGTCCATTCAGGCAGACTGCCTGTTGTGGGGTAACCGTGCAGTGCTGCCCAAAAAGGGCAGTGAGACGTTCATCTCGGATCTCCACAGCACACACCCGGGTATAGTAATGATGAAAGCGATAGCCAGATCCCACGTGTGGTGGCCCGGTATCGACTCTGACTTAGAGTCCTGTGTATGGCAATGCCGCGTGTATGCTCAATTGAGCAGCGTGCCCAGAGAGGCACCACTAAGTTTGTGGTCCTGGCCCTCCAGACCACGGTCGAGGATCCATGTCGACTATGCGGACCCGTTTCTCGGTAAAATGTTCCTGGTGGTGGTGGATGCTTTTTCAAAATGGATTGAATGTGAAATAATGTCAGGAAGCACCACCACCGTCACCATTGAAAGCCTGAGGGCCATGTTTGCCACCCATGGCCTGCCTGACATACTGGTCAGTGACAACGGGCCATGTTTCACCAGTGCCGAATTTAAAGAATTCATGACCCGCAATGGGATCAAACATGTCACCTTGGCCCCGTTTAAACTAGCCTCCAATGGGCAGGCAGAGCAGGCAGTACAAACAATCAAACAGAGCCTTAAACGAGTCACAGAAGGCTCGCTCCAAACCCGCCTGTCCCGAGTACTGCTCAGCTACCACACGAGATCCCACTCGCTCACAGGGGTGCCCCTGGATGAGCTACTCATGAAAAGGACACTTAAAACCAGACTCTCGCTGGTTCACCCCAACCTGCATGATCAGGTAGAGAGCAGGCGGCAGCAGCAAAATGTAAATGATGGTCGCGCCACTGAGTCACGAGAAATTGATCTGAATGACCCTGTGTATGTGCTAAACTATGGACATGGTCCCAAGTGGATCGCAGGCACGGTGATAGCTAAAGAAGGGAGTAGGGTGTTTGTAGTCAAACTAGACAATGGATAAATTTGCAGAAAGCACCTGGACCAAACTAGGCTGCGGTTCACAGACTGCCCTGAACAACCCACAGCAGACACCACCTTTTTCGAGCCCACAGCACACACCCAAAGGATCAACGACAGCACGCCAGAGCAGGAAATCGAACCCATCACGCCCAACAGCCCAGCAAGGCCAGGCACACCCAGCAATCCTGCAGGGCCAACAACACGCCAGCCCAGCGAGGGCACAGCCAACACACCAGAACAGATATTTGTACAAAGGTGGTCCACCAGGGAAAGAAAGGCTCCAAATCGCCTCACCTTGTAAATAGTTTTCACTTTGACTTTCGGGGGGAGTGATGTTGTGTACCTGTAAAGCATGCACTCCCATGTTCCGCCACCAGGAGCTCATCCCCTGAAGTCCCAAGGGATCCAAGCATCCCTTGGGAGCACTGTATATAAGCTGGCCCCTAAGGCCTGTTATTCACTCTGGAGTGTCTTAATAAAGACTGAGTCACCGTTACTTTAACCTCCCTGTGTGCAGCCTCATCTGTGTTTGGAACACAATAGAGAAGATTAGTGTTATTGGTGCTGCTGGTGTGCCTGGTGCTGCTGGTGTTGGGGATGATCATGGTAGGGTTCTGAGGACCAATATGCGATAGTTTCAAGGGCATCAATGCTAATGTAATCGAAGGCAGGTGAACTTGAAATGGCAGAAGCGATCTGTCAATGGTGAGAGAGGTTGTTCCAATGAGATGACACTGGATAGAGAGATTGCTCCAACCACTTGCAACCTGCATAAAGCTCAATGTGCCTTTCAAATGCAATAAGCGACAGCTCCTGACCTTGGAAAGTGAACAGATGTGAGATGGGAGCTTTTCTAGCACAATTGCAGCTGTCAGGTAAAGAAATGAATTCATGATCACATGGCTATCAATGTCTTTACCTGACGTGATCCCTGAGCAGCATAAACCCCGTGGACAATCTGCTAAAATGGTAAGTTCAGCACCAAATTCTTTTTAATAGGTTCTTAACAAGGTCATAATGATCTAACTTGACCCCCACCACCCAGCGCCGCTGCGTGTCAGGTCTGTTCAGCATTGAGAGACCCGACATCTGGGAAAGTAGCTTGGCGGTGGGTTGACCCCCTGTCAATCATTTTAAATTTAACAGCTGACCCGCTACCTACCCCATCCACTGAGTGCCTGCAAAATTCTGGCCCTTGTGTTTATGAAAGTCAAACTACTAAAAATTCATGAATGTTTCATACCTCAATTCTATTGCGTGCAAAAAGTATCATTTAATGTTTGGTTTTGGCTAAGGAGATTTTTAAGGTGGTGGGCAGACACGCGTTGTATGACATAATACGCATTTGCGATAGTGCTCATTGAAATTAATAATGAGATTTATTCAATTGGAAAATAATGGACCAGACTTTACACTTTTGTGCAGATCGCCCAAAAATGGGCATTATTTCCGGCGTGGACGGTAAAAATGGGTTTTCAGATCGTCGGCTTGTCACCCATTTTCAAAGCCCCTAGTCTCCATTTAAAAAATTGGGTGTTACCGCGAGCGATATGAAATGGGCGTTAGCGTTAAATCTCTCTGACCTTCTGCCGTAAGGTGTCGCCATCCTTAGCAACGGCATGGCAACGCTCAATTCCCGCGATTCAGGAGGTCAAGGGTCATCATTACATGCGCGTAAGAGGAGACAGAGGGTGAGGGAGCTGAGAAGGAGTGAAGGTGTGTGTGGATGTGGTGTGGCTGCTTTGGGAGGAAGGAGGGAGAGTTTCGAGCTTTATAGCAAATTGTGCAAAAAAGCTTAGCTGAACCCAGCCAGATATTTTCATGAATTTGGTGCCTGTAATGGAGGGAGAGGAGGAGGCGACACAGCACGCTGTGGAAACTGATGCTGATGAGAGCAGTGAGCTGGGAGAGGAGCACATTGGAGTACGCAAAAGAGCGAGGAGGTTCTCGGACGAGGCAAGCCACGCTGTGGTGATTTGACACAGGGAGGGCGTGGGAAGCCCACCCCAAAGGTCTACCAGAAGATATGGGCCGAGATAGCAGAGGTGGTCTCATCGGCAATCAACCAATGCCGCAAGCGATGGAACGACCTTGTCGGATCCGCAAGAGTAAGTATTACATTTATTTACATTTACTTATGTATTTATTTAATTTGAGTTGTAAGAGTCATGAGTAACTATAATCAGATGTGAGGTCTTTCACTTTTACCGGGGATGTTGTACTCAAAGCTTGCAGTCACGGTGCACGTCTTTAGGTAAAGAATGATAATTTTCATAATAATCATGATTACACGTGTTGTATCAATCTCTGTGACAGTACCTAGCAATGATATCACGCAGTGATCTCATGCCATGTCGTCCTGTTAACTTTTACAGAAGAAGCTCTCGACGAATAGGTCCAAGCAGAGGCGAACGGATAGGGGCCCACCAGGCACCAGCGATCTCACTGACATGGAGGAGCAGGTGCTCGCACTCGTGGGGAGGTACCCCCGGATGGCCACGCAGACAGCTGCAGACCCTGAAGTGATGCCACGTGAGTAAAGTGTGCACCATTGTGTGATCTGAAGTCAATTGATGCCACACCCACTCATATCCAAACAATAATGTATGATAGATGGTTTCTAAAATTGTCCTATAAATAACGCTGGCCTAATGAGAATCATTGCAATGCAGAATGTGTTGATGGCATGAAATGTGATGTCTGCGATGATTTTGATAGCGGTGGTGCTTTTGTCGTGCATATGCTGTGTGTAGCGCTGGACTCACCTTGTGACCCTAGCACCCCCTTCTTCTCTAATAACCTCATTTGTGTTTTGCAGCTCAGCCAGCAGCACGTCCCAAGGCAAAACCACAGAGGCCAGAAGGTGGAGGTGTGGGCCGGACTCGGCGGACAATACTACATCTGCTGCTGAGGATCTCCGATTCTCGCCCGTCAATCAGCTGGGTCTGATCTCTACGGATGAGTGCACGGACTTTGAGGAGTCTGCATCGTCAGACACCAAAGACATTCCACCCCAAGGCCATCTAGTGCTTCTCTGGCCATTCCCGCCTCCACTCTGGAGGTACCGGACCAAAGCACCTCGTCACAGGGCATCCCATTTGTCCCCAAGACGGCATCGACCCCGTGGAGGTTTTCTGGACGCGGCAGGTCTGGTCCACGAGCGCCAGATGAGAGCGGTAAAGTCGTCCAGAAGAACTGTAGACATAGGCGACCAGATCCTAAATGCATTGGAGGGGCATATCCTGACAGCTGGCCAGCATCTCCGGCACCATGACGGAGTACCTTCCGCGAATGGCGGAGGCCCTGAAGGCGATAGCCAGGAATACTGCTGGCACAGGCCTCCTTGTGGTCCCTGAGCGCAGCACTGCATCCCTAGGTTCCGCACCCCCAGTGCCAACGACAGATGAGAGGCAGGAGCAAGATCCTGCTTCTGGATCCGAGAATGTTCCCACCTTGGTACCCCCCACTCCCGGACCTGTGCAACCACCGGTTCTGCCTTCATCCCCCTCAATGAGGCACCGCCTGAGGAGCTCCTCGGCCAGGCAGCATGGAGTGAGGAGGGGAAGGGGTAGAGGTGGGGAGAAGGAGGGGAGAGGGGAAGGAAAGTGAGGTGCATGTCTGCAAGTGATGGCTGTGTTATATCTCCATCTCGGTGTATGCAATTTATTGTAATGTATGGGGGGAGGGGGCCACCCTC
Organism: Pristiophorus japonicus; assembly: GCF_044704955.1. NCBI lineage: Eukaryota > Metazoa > Chordata > Chondrichthyes > Pristiophoridae > Pristiophorus > Pristiophorus japonicus. The sequence goes on from NC_091977.1 coordinate 371,847,854, forward strand.
CTGGTTTGCATTTTTGTTCTATGTTGCTGGACATGTTGACCATTTAATTGATGTCAATGGTCGAAAAAGTGGGTGGAGTGTTTTTGCCCGTTATTCTTATGATTTCAGATCAATGGTCATATAAAATGTTTTTTATTCAACATAACCTTGTTGCGCATTGTCTCAAATAGCTGGACCGTTACACACTGGTGATTCCTTAACATGAAAGGGTATAATTACACTTGACTTGAATCAACTTAAACTTTGATTGGCACCAAGGTGATGCCCACCATTGATGTCTGAGCATCACACACACAGCAGTGTGTCAGCTTTGTCAATAACAGCAACGTTTTCTCAGGCAAATTGCTCATTTATGAGCTCCTGGCGTAAGAGTCTTGCAGCTATATAGCCACCACGGGCCCTTTCCTGTGGTCTGGAGGGGGGCGTGGGCATGGTTGCATCGTCAGCCTAATTGTCTGGCCCGAGGTCAGCATCCAACCCCTCGTCCTCCTCTTCCTCTCTCTCCTGAGGTGGAGCATCAGTCACTTCTGGCAATTCTTGCCCCCTCCTGATAGCCAGGTTGTGCAGCATGGAGCACATAACCACAAATTGAGCTACTTGCTCAGGGTTATATTGTAGCTCCCCTCCTGAGTGCTCCAGGCATTTAAAGCGCTGCTTAAGCAAACTAATTGTTTTCTGGATCACATTGCGTTTGGCTCTGTGGCTCTCGTTGTATCGTTTCTCGACCTTGGTGTGGATGTCATGCAGGTGGGGTCATCAACCAGGTGGCTAGGCCATATCATTTATCACCAAGCATTCAGCATTGTCCTTGTGGTTGACTGGTAAACATATCAGAGACAGCACTCTTATGCAGGATGTGAGCCTCATCGAAGTTGCCCGGATATTTGGCATTCACTGCTATTATTATCTGGTTATGGTCGACAACTAGTTGGACCTTCAGGGAGTGAAATCTTTTTCTGTTGCTAAAAAGCTCTGGGTCCTGAGAAGGTGCCCACATGACGATGTGAGTACACTGTATTGCTCCCTGCACCTTGAGGAACTTAGCCATGCGGTTGAATGCTCCAGCCCTGTCAGTCTGAGCCTCCGTGGTCATAGGGAAGCTGATAAATTCCATCCTACGTGCGTAGAGGGCCTCCGTGACCTGTCTAATGCAGCAATGTGTGGCATGATGAGACAGAGGGGAAATGTCGACCGCGGAGGCCCGAAAGGAACCGGACGCGTAGAATGACAATGCCGTGGTGACCTTGACCTCGATGGACAGTGATGTCTTGAAGGTGCTGGCAGGCTGCAGATCTGGCCTGATGAGGTCGCATATTTCACTGATAACCACTTTGTGGAAGCGCAGTCTCCGAAGGCAGGTGTTCTCGGATACATCGAGGTAAGACCGCTTCTCCCTGTAAGTGTGGGGTGTGTATGGTCTGGACCTCCTCCTCAGTCTGGCATGTGTTAGATTGGGCACACAATGCTGTGCATTAGAGGTTGTGCCATTTGCACTCTGCAGCATCTGCGTATTAATCGATGCAGGCTGAGAAATGGCTCGCCCCATTCCAATAAAAGTATAATGCCAATTGTTAACAAGCAATAAATTTCCACACTAAAAGATACCTACAGTAAAACCCAATCGTCCACAGTCTGAAAATATGTCTGTTCAGATGGTCACTTCACCTGAGAAGAACTCCAGAGTAAATCCAAACTCCCCCAAAGTTAAAGGAGCCTTTTCAATGAAGCGACCTGCGATTTGAAAAATGGCGCCCACACCGCTGTGATTAGTTCAGAACAGTTCAACTTTTTCAGAGTGTGTTTTGGGTGAGCGATATTGTGGGCAAGATGAGTGCGAGGTGTTGAAAGTGACACTGGGCGATCTCCTGGGCATTAGTTTCGGCAAATGTGACCTTTACGACAAAAAAAGTGGGCGGTTGGTATTATTGAATCTCGGCGTTAATTATGTGCCCAAAAGTAACGCTGGGTGATATTATGGGCGTTGGTTTCGCCCATTCTGATGATTGTGCCCAAAAAAAGTGGTTGGGTGGTAATATTTTTTCCCGGTGTTACGTACATGCCGAAAGTAACGCTCGGCGATAAGTGTCCGAAAAATGGGCGTCAGTTTCCATTTTGTGGCTAAATGGGTGACATATGGGCGTTACACCTCATTTCAGCATTAAAATGGATGTCAAGTGGGCATTATGCATGCCAAAATAATGGAAAATCTAGCCCAATATAAGTATCATATATATCTATGCAATAGAGGGTAACTTTTATTTTTTGTGAGAGATTTTGTGGTCATCAAAGTGAGGGATTTTAGTGCAGACAAATGGAGCAGTCTTCCACTTGTCACTCCCTGTTGCAATAAAGCATTTTCCAGGCCAGCTAAAATGCATTGCAACAGTATATCTTAATCCCTGCCTGAGAGGTGTATCCCCCTGCAGCAGCATTAGATTTTCCATTTCCATCCTAATAGTGTTTCTTACTGAGCCTGCTAATTTACTGACAAATTGTGAGAGGTTGCTTAGTGTGGGCCCATGCCCCTTAGGAATTGTTGACGCAATTCATTTCCTAAAGATTCCTTACAGGCACGAGATGCAGGACACTTTCATCCCATTACTTTGGATTGGACTCAAATCGAGGCTCTTGTGATAAAAGGACAACGTGGTAACAGAATGCACCATATCCCTTCAAGTGCATTAGTGATTAATTCAAGACACGGTCATTTTGCTTGATACAAAATAAGGCAATTCGCCTGCAGATCTCTCCACGGGCACGGGTTGATTGCACACCGCGATCCTTGTGCCCGTTTTTGGGCTTTATCACTGGGGACAGTCCCTGGCAATCAGAAAACATTGGGACATGGTGGTGATGGGCAGGTGGGGGGTTGCTCATAGCATGGCAGCGAGGAGGGAGGGTGGATTGGAAAAATGGGGGCATAGTTGGAAGGGGATTGCAAAATCACGGGGAGGAAGGTAGATCGTAGCAGAAGGTTTGCTTGAGGAATTGAGTGGCAAGCACTCCGGTTCCTCCTGGCTCACAGACAGTGCTGTCAAAAGCACATACCTACTGGATCTGGCTGCTACCGCCTTCCTTTAGGTGGCTGGTGCCCCGAGCCCTGAGAAATCCGGCCGGCCAATGTTAAATTTAAATGGCTGCCAAAATTTGAGGAACTGTGCCACATTGACATAATATACCTGCTTCTCTAGAGCAGGTTAAGCAGATGCTGCCAAACCCGCCGTTAAACCGGACGCAGGTGCGTTTGCAGTAGGTTGGGGTCAAGTTTCAGGTATTTACCAAGGTAACCCACCCGACCCTTTCCTATCTGTCCAATATGTGTAGCTTCAGAGGAATAGGCAAAAAAACAGCTGAGGGCTTTTACAAAATCATCTACTGACTGACCAGAAGCCTACTTGGACTGACAGATGTGTGTATAAATTGGTGTTTGGAGACACAAAATGCATTGTCAGCAGTTCTCAGCTCCGACAAACTAATAAAATGCACTAAGTGGATGGTTAAATTCATGCATCTCTGTAAGGGAATTTACAGACCCATCTGTAACTGCACCAGGCAACAAGTTGTACAATTTTCAAGTAGCATCCCAAATGAGTGCATAATCAGTAGAGAGATTGCACCACCCATGCATTGGCCCGAGCATCATGAACATACTGCCAGCAAGCTGCAGACACCAAGCAGGAGTCCCACTGCCGCTCAGGCCTGAGTTATGGGAGGGGTCACTTAGAAAGAGGATTCCTCCTGGGCCCACCAGAAAAATTAAACGTCTCCTTGGTCTTACTTTGAAAGGCCTTTAAAGGACCGCTGGGTTAGGCGGTTCAATGCCTGCTACAAATGGATACAGCACGCAGAGTGAGTACCCCGCTCATTTGTACCTGAAAATTGCAATCGGGGTCCTACAATTGATGCAGGCCCCCAATTTGCATATTAAAGCAACCTACCCCCTACCTCTTGTGAATCGGCTGCTCGCCCATTTACAGGCTCGCCTAAAAATTGCATTAAGGGGGCAACCGAGGTGCCTGCCCCTTCCCGCAACCCTGAGTTCCAATTGCTGGGCATTCATTTTTCAGCCAGATGGCCGGCAATTGAAAATCACCCACAAAGATTCTAAATTTCCAACAAGTGTTCGTTGCTAATAAACCTCTTGAAGCCCATTCGGGATGGTTCACAGTCTTTCCAGATTCGACAAGGTGACACAGAACTTCTCTAGAAAAAGGATGAGACACAGTACCTAACATGTCCTCCCGAGAATAGTTTTGAAATTCCAAGCTACATTTGAACTTAATCTCAGTATAAATAGGATGGCGTGGACCCACGTGGAAAATAATTACTGAAAGTTACAATCCAGAATGTGTATCTCAAACAGTCCTGTAACAGCTGGGTATCTCTCAAGACTAATAGGCGTATGTCTGAATTCTTATCAATCAGGTATTCAGGCATTGTATATGTTATGTATGCAACCCTATGTAACCTGCATACTACTGCCACCAGAGGGCGTATCTGTTGGAGTCCCAAGAGATTCCCAGAATCCCTTGGGAGCGCTGTATATAAGCAGGCCTCCCATTCTGTACCAGCACTCTGGAGTTATAATAAAGAGACTAAGGTCACACTTACTCACATCTACAGTACTCAGTTACACTGCTTTATTCAAGACATACAACTGGCGACGAGATAACAAAACATCATGTGAAACTGTTGGCATCCTGGAGAAATTCTCAGAAGGGGACGATTGGGAGACCATCATTGAGCGACTTCAACCAATACTTCGTGGCCAATGAGCTGGAAGAGAGTGTGAACGCTGCCAAATGAAAGGCGATCCTCCTCACCGTCTGCGGGGCAACAAACTATGGTTTCATGAAGAATCTTCTTGCTTCAGTGAAACCAACAACCAAATCGTATGAAGAACTGTGTACGCTGATCCGGGAGCACCTAAATCTGAAGGAGAGCGTTCTGATGGCAAGGTATCAATTTTACACATGTCAACAGTCTGAAGGCCAGGAAGTGGTGAGCTATGTCGCTGAACTAAGGCGCTTTGCAGGGCATTGCGAATTCGGTGGTTCCTGGAGCAAATGCCAAGAGACTTTTTTGTGCTTGGCATCGGCCATGAGGTTGACCTTCGCAAACTATTGACTGTTGAAACACCGAACCTGAACAAAGCCATAACGATAGCCCAGGCATTTATGTCCACCAGCGGTAATATCAAACAAATTTCGCAGCATAAAGATGTTTCGGCAAGTACTGTACACAAAGTAACATCGTTTTCAGGCAAGAATGCATATGGCAGAACGTACATGCCTGCAGCTGTATGACCTCAAATGACTCAGAGTTCACCATCAAGCGTTAATGCGAGGCAATTAACACCTTGTTGGCGCTGCGGAGGTGATCATCGAGCCCATCAATGCCACTTCAAACACTATGCGTGCAAAGGCTGTGGAACAATGGGACACCTCCAGCAAATGTGCAGACGAGCTGCAAACCCTGCAAACCACCACGTTGCAGAGGAAGACCGATTCATGGCGGATCAAACTGAACTAGAGACTCAAACCGAGGAGGCAGAAGTATATGGAATACACACTTTCACCGCGAAATATCCACCGATCATGTTAAAAGTTGAACTGAACGGAATTCCAGTATCCATGGAATTGGACACGGGTGCGAGTCAGTCCATCATGAGCAAAAAGACCTTCGACAGGCTGTGGTGCAACAAGGCACACAAGCTGAGCCCTATTCATACCAAGCTGAGAACTTACACTAAAGAGCTGATCCCTGTAATTGGCAGCGCAGCAGTAAAAGTCTCCTACGATGGAGAGGTGCACGAACTCCCACTATGGATTGTACTAGGCGCTGGCCCCACACTATTCGGCAGAAGCGGGCTGGGAAAAATCCGAGGGATCTGGGACGACATTCGAGCACTTTCGTCCGTCGACGACGCCTCATGTGCCCAGGTTCTGAGCAAGTTTCCGTTGTTGTTTAAGCCAGGCATCGGAAGTTTCTCTGGGGCGAAGGTGCAGATCCACTTGATTCCCGGCACACGACCCATCCATCACAAGGCACGGGCAGTGCCATATATGATGCGAGAGAAAGTGGAGATCGAGCTAGACAGGCTGCAACAAGAGGGCATCATCGCGCCAATGGAGTTCAACGAGTGGGTCAGTCCGATTGTTCTGGTCCTCAAGGGCGATGGCACGGTCAGAATTTGCGGGGACTATAAAGTAACGATTAACCGTTTTTCGCTGCAGAACCAATACCCGCTACCCAAGGCAGACGACCTATTTGCGACCCTGGCAGGAGGGAAGACGTTCACCAAGTTGGACCTGACCTTGGCCTACATGACGCAGGAGCTGGCGGAATTTTCTAAAGGCCTCACCTGCATCAACACGCACAAAGGTCTGTTCATCTACAATAGATGCCCGTTTGGGATTCGATCGGCCACGGCTATTTTTCAAAGGAACATGGAGAGTCTGCTAAATCAGTTCCGCGCACCGTGGTTTTCCAGGACAACATATTGATCACAGGTCGGGACACCATCGAACACTTGAAGAACCTGGAAGAGGTTCTAAGTCAACTAGATCGTGTGGGACTCAGGTTGAAACGCTCGAACGTGTTTTCCTGGCACCAGAGGTCGAGTTCTTGTCAACATCCTTCGCCTCCTTCACAATGACATACAGGCCGTGATCCTTACCAACGGATCCATTACAGACCCAATCCACATCCGGACCGGGGTCAAACAGGGCTGCGTTATTGCTCCAACCCTCCTCTCAACCTTCCTCGCCACTATGCTCCACCTCACAATCAACAAGCTCCCCGCTGGAGTGGAATTAAACTACAGAACCAGTGGGAAGCTGTTTAACCTACGCCACCTCCAGGCCAGGTCCAAGATCACCCCAACCTCTGTCGTTGAGCTGCAGTAAGTGGACGATGCCTGCATCTGTGCACATTCAGAGGCTGAACTCCAGGATATAGTCAATGTATTCACTGAGGCATATGAAAGCATGGGCCTTACGCTTAACATCCATAAGACAAAGGTATTTCACCAGCCTGTCATCGCCGTACAGCACTGCTCTCCAATCATCAAGATCCACGGCGCAGCCCTGGACAACGTGGACCATTTCCTATATCTCGGAAGCCTCTTATCAACAAAGGCAGACATTGATGCGGAGATTCAGCATTGCCTCCAGTGCGCCAGCGCAGCCTTCTGCCGCCTGCGGAAAAGAGTGTTTGAAGACCAGGCCCTCAAAGTTGCCACCAAACTCATGGTCTACAGGGCTGTAGTAATACCCGCCCTCCTGTATGGGTCTGAGACATGGACGATGTACAGAAGGCACCTCAAGTCGCTGGAGATATATCACCAATGATGTCTCCGCAAGATCCTGCAAATCTCCTGGGAGGACAGGCGTACCAACATCAGTGTCCTCGTCCAGGCAAACATCCCCAGTATTGAAGCACTGACCACACTCAATCAGCTTCGCTGGGCAGGCCATATAGTACGCATGCCAGATACGAGACTCCCTTAGCAAATTCTTTATGCGGAGCTTCTTCATGGTAAACGAGCCAAAGGAGGACAGCGGAAACGTTATAAGGACACCCTCAAAGCCTCTCTGGTAAAGTGCGACATCACCGCTGAAACCTGGGAGACCCTGGCTGCAGACCGCCCGAGGTGGAGAAAGTCCATCCGGGAGGGCGTTGAGCTCTTTGAGGCTCGACGCAAGGAGCATGAAGAGGTCAGGCGCAGGCAGCGGAAGGAGCGTGCGGCAAACCAGCCCCACCGACCCCTTCCCTCGACGAATGTCTGTCCCACCTGTAACAGGATCTGTGGCTCTCGTATTGGATTGTTTAGCCATCAAAGAACTCACTTTGGGAATGGAAGCAAGTCCTCCTCGATTCCGAGGGACTGCCTATGATGATGATGATGAGGGAGAAGAATCACGGCAGACGGTATCAGACCCACCAACTCCAAGACAGAGGCTATCAAGAACGCGCCAAGACCAAGAACGTGACGGTGCTGTGGTCATTCCTGGGACTCCTCAATTATTTTGGTAATTTCCTACCCGGGTTAAGCACCCTGCTGGAACCTCTACACGTGTTGCTACACAAGGGAGATGATTGGGTATGGGGGCAATCACAAGAGACAGCTTTTGAGAAAGCCCGAAATCTGTTATGTTCCAACAAACTGCTTGTCCTGTATAATCCTTGTAAACATTTAGTGCTAGCTTGCGATGTGTCTTCATACGGGGTCGGATGTGTGTTACCACAAGCAAACGAATCGGGAAAATTGCAACCGGTCGCTTATGCATCCAGGAGCTTGTCCAAGGCCGAAATGGCCTACAGCATAAGGACATAAGAACATAAGAATTAGGAACAGGAGTAGGCCATCTAGCCCCTCGAGCCTGCTCCGCCATTCAATAAGATCATGGCTGATCTGGTCATGGACTCAGCTCCACTTACCCGCCCTCTCCCCGTAACCCTTAATTCCCTTATTGCTTAAAAATCTATTTATCTTTGACTTGAAAACATTCAATGAGCCAGCCTCAATTGCTTCCTTGGGCAGAGAATTCCACAGATTCACAACCCTCTGGGAGAAGAAATTCTTTCTCAACTCGGTTTTAAATTGGCTCCTCCATATTTTGAGGCTGTGCCCCCTAGTTCTAGTCTCCCCCACCAATGGAAACAACCTCTCTGCCTCTATCTTGTCTATCCCTTTCATGATTTTAAATGTTTCTATAAGATCACCCCTCATCCTTCTGAACTCCAAGGAGTAAAGACCCAGTCTACTCAATCTATCATCATAAGGTAACCCCCTCATTTCTCGAATCAGCCTAGTGAATCGTCTCTGTACCCCTTCCAAAGCTAGTATATCCTTCCTTCAGTAAGGTGACCAAAACTGCACGCAGTACTCCAGGTGTGGCCTTACTAATACCTTATACAGTTGCAGCAACACCTCCATGCTTTTGTACTCCATCCCTTTCGCAATGAAGGCCAACATTCCATTTGCCTTCCTGATTACCTGCTGCACCTGCAAACTAACCTTTTGGGATTCATGCACAAGGACCCCCAGGTCCCTCTGCACCACAGCATGTTGTAATTTCTCCCCATTCAAATAATATTCCCTTTTACTGTTTTTTTTTCCAAGGTGGATGACCTCACACTTTCCGACATTGTATTCCATCTGCCAAACCTTAGCCCATTCGCTTAACCTATCCAAATCTCCTTGCAGCCTCTCTGAGTTCTCTACACAACCCGCTTTCCCACTAATCTTAGTGTCATCTGCAAATTTTGTTCCACTACACTCTGTCCCCTCTTCCAGGTCATCCATGTATATTGTAAACAGTTGTGGTCCCAGTACCGATCCCTGTGGCACACCACTAACCACTGATTTCCAACCGGAAAAGGACCCATTTATCCCGACTCTCCGCTTTCTGTTCGCCAGCCAATTCTCTATCCATGCTAATACATTTCCTCTGACTCCGCGTACCTTTATCTTCTGCAGTAACCTTTTGTGTGGCACCTTATCGAATGCCTTTTGGAAATCTAAATACACCACATCCATCAGTACACCTCTATCCACCATGCTCATTATATCCTCAAAGAATTCCAGTAAGTTAGTTAAACATGTTTTATCTTTCATGAATCCATGCTGCGTCTGCTTGATTGCACTATTCCTATCCAGATGTCCCGCTATTTCTTCCTTAATGATAGTTTCAAGCATTTTCCCCACTACAGATGTTAAACTAACCAGCCTATAGTTACCTGCCTTTTGCCTGCCCCCCTTTTTTAAACAGAGGCGTTACATTAGCTGCTCTCCAATCCGCTGGTACCTCCCCAGAGTCCAGAGAATTTTGGTAGATTATAACAAATGCATCTGCTATAACTTCTGCCATCTCTTTTAATACCCTGGGATGCATTTCATCAGGACCAGGGGACTTGTCTACCTTCAGTCCCATTAGTCTCTCCAGCACTACCTCCCTAGTGATAGTGATCATCTCAAGGTCCTCCCTTCCCACGTTCCTATGACCAGCAATTTTTGGCATGGTTTTTGTGTCTTCCACTGTGAAGACCGAAGCAAAATAATTGTTTAAGGTCTCAGCCATTTCCACATTTCCCATTATTAAATCCCCCTTTTCATCTTCTAAGGGACCAACATTTACTTTAGTCACTCTTTTCCGTTTTATATATCTGTAAAAGCTTTTACTATCTGTTTTTATGTTTTGCGCAAGTTTACCTTCGTAATCTATCTTCCCTTTCTTTATTGCTTTTTTAGTCATTCTTTGCTGTTGCTTAAAATTTTCCCAATCCTCTAGTTTCCCACTAACCTTGGCCACCTTATACGCATTGGTCTTTGATTTGATACTTTCCTTTATTTCCTTGGTTATCCACGGCTGGCTATCTCTTCTCTTGCTGCCCTTCTTTTTCACTGGAATATATTTTTGTTGCGCATTATGAAAGAGCTCCTTAAAAGTCCTCCACTGTTCCTCAATTGTGCCACCGTTTAGTCCTTGTTTCCAGTCTACTTTAGCCAACTCTGCCCTCATCCCACTGTAGTCCCCTTTGATTAAGCATAGTACGCTCGTTTCTTACACAACTTCCTCATCCTCAATCTGTATTACAAATTCAACCATATTGTGATCACTCATTCCGAGAGGATCTTTTACGAGGAGATCGTTTATTTTTCCTGTCTCGTTACACAGGACCAGATCCAAAATGGCGTGCTCCCTTGTAGGCTCTGTTACATACTGTTCTAAGAAACAATCCTGTATGCATTCTATGAATTCCTCCTCCAGGCTACCCCCTGCGATTTGATTTGACCAATCGATATGTAGGTTAAAATCCCCCATAACTACTGCCGTTCCTTTTTCACATGCCTCCATTATTCCCTTGATTATTGCCCACCCCACCATGAAGTTATTATTTGGGGGCCTATAAACTACGCCGACCAGTGACTTTTTCCCCTTACTATCTCTAATCTCCACCCACAATGATTCAACATTTTGTTCATTGGAGCCAATATCATCCCTCACAACTGCCCTGATATCATCCTTTATTAACAGAGCTACCCCACATCTTTTCCCTTCTTCCCTATCTTTCTGAATCATCAGATACCCCTGTATGTTTAATTCCCAGTCTTGGCCACCTTGCAACCATGTTTCTGCAATGGCCACCAAATCATACCCATTTGTCATGATTTGTGCCGTCAACTCATTTACTTTATTTCTAATGCTGCGTGCATTTAGGCATGATTGAAAAAGAAGCTCTGGCATGCATTTACGGGGAAAAAAAATGCATCAGTATCTGTTTGGGCTTAAGTTCGAGTTAGAAACTGACCATAAGCCGCTCATATCGCTATTCTCAGAGAGCAAAGGTATCAATACCAATGCCTCTGCTCGCATCCAAAGATGGGCGCTCACGCTGTCTGCATATAACTATGTAATTCGCCACAGGCCAGGCACAGAGAACTGCACTGACGCCCTCAGTCGGCTACCATTGCCCACCACCAGTGATGGATGCATTTGAAAATGAAGAGTCACCCATTACGGCCCACCAGATCAGGACCTGGACCAGCCAGGATCCTTTACTGTCCCTTGTAAAAAACTGTGTCCTCCATGGGAGCTGATCCAGCGTCCTAGCAGAGATGCATGAAGAGATCAAGCTGTTCCAGCGGTGCAAAAATGAAATGTCCATACAGGCAGAATGTCTTTTGTGGGGTAATCGCGTGGTCTTGCCCAAGAAAGGCAGGGAAACATTTATACCCGACCTAGACAGTACCCATCCAGGCATAGTAATGATGAAAGCTATAGCCAGATCCCATGTGTGGTGGCCCGGCATTGACTCAGATTTGGAGTCTTGCGTGCGCCAATGCAACACTTGCTCTCAACTGAGCAATGCACCCAGGGAGGCACCGCTAAGTTTGTGGTCATGGCCCTCCAAACCGTGATCCACGTTGACTTTTCTGGCCCGTTTCTAGGCAAAATGCTCTTGGTTGTTGTGGATGCTTATTCAAAATGGATTGAGTGTGGAATAATGTCTGTAAGCATGTCCACTGCCACCATCGAAAGCCTACGAGCCATGTTTGCCACGCACGGCCTGCCTGATGTCCTTGTCAGCGACAATGGGCTGTGCTTCACCAGCGCTGAATTCAAGGAATTCGTGACCCACAATGGGATCAAGCACCTCACATCTGCCCCGTTCAAGCCCGCAGAATGGGCAGGCCAAACCATCAAGCAAAGCTTGAAACGGTTGTCAGAAGGCTCCCTGCAGACCCGCCTGTTCCGAGTCCTGCTCAGCTACCGCACAAGACCCCACTCGCTCACCGGGGTTCCCCCAGCCGAACTGCTCATGAAAAGGGTGCTCAAAACAAGGCTCTCTCTAGTCCACCCTGATCTCCATGATCTCGTCGAGGGCAGGTGGCATTAACAAACCGTGTACCATGATCGCGCAAATTTGTCACGCGATATTGAAGTCAATGACCCTGTATTAGTAATTAACTATGGACATGGTCCCAAATGGTTTGTTGGCACTGTCATAGCCAAAGAAGGGAGTAGGGTGTTTCAGGTCAAACTCACAAATGGACTAACTTGCAGAAAGCATTTCGACCAAACCAAATTGCGATTCACAGACAGCCACGAGCAACCTGAAGAGGACACCACCAACTTTAATCTTCCGACACACACACAAGCGACATCACGGTTGACCACGAAGCTGAATTCATCACCCCCAGCAGCCTAGCAAGGCCAGCTGCGCAGCAGCCCAGTGAAGAACCAACTCACCTGTATTTGTACCGAGACGATCGACTAGGGAGCAGAAAGCCCCAGATCATCTCACCCTGTAAATAAGAATACTATTGGACTTTGGGAGGGAGTGATGTTATGTATGCAACCCTATGTAACCTGCACACTACCACCACCAGAGGGCGTATCTGTTGGAGTCCCAAGGGATCCCAGCATCCCTTGGGAGCACTTTATATGAGCAGGTCTCCCATGCTGTACCAGCACTCTGGAATTAGAATAAAGAGACTAAGGTCACACTTACTCACGTCTACAGTACTGAATTACATTACTTTATTCAAGACATAACAGTATACAGATCAACAGCAGTGGATTCAGTTGGATGCTATGTCTGGTAATTAAACAAAGGCAAGAGACAATCAGTTACTTCCTACAATGTAGTACTTTTTCATGCTTTGCTTTAGTAGTGGTTTCAAAGCATCCTGTCACAATATGTAAGCTTAGAAGTTATTGTTGGTGATATTAGTGCACAAATGCATACTGTCAGTCCTCTGTCTGGTATTTTAGTGAAAACATTAACCCATTTAAAATAAATGGATTAACGGCTGTGTTAAAATCACAGACAGAGGAATGTACTACAAACACAGGTGTTCATCTATCAATACTCTCCACAGTAATTTCTAGGCTTCAGGCCTAGGAATTCAATTAGGCTGGAAACCTACCGGTGTCACCATGGGCCGAAGTTAACGGCCACCCACAAAAAGAGTATAGGCTGCACTGGTATTTTGGTGCTGCCTGCTGATTTACATTAGCACAGTGCAAAACCTGCAGTGTAGTCTCAGATTGTGATGTCCCTGGAGCAAGGTATCATTCTCTTAAAGCTTGCTTGTCATTGAGAACTGCCTTCTAAAGTGAAAAAAATAAAAATAATTTAAAAATAGGCAGTTGTTAGCCCTTAGAGCTCAACTGCCTTCTAAAAAAAAATTTTAAAAATAATTCCGAAATGGCGGTCTTCAGCTCTTAAAGCTCATTTGCCTTCCGGATGTAAAAAAAATGGTAAACGTGCTTCAGCACAATAAAAAACGGCTCAACAAGCCAGGAAAGGGGGCACTCAAGGTCTCACATGCAGCACTCCAGCTTTGTGCTGGGGGTCAACTTTGTAAGACAGGCTTTCTACCCACAAGTAGGCCCTCCAGATAGAACGAGGTAGGACCAGATCACCAAGGCTGTCACTACCAGCAATATTGTCCCCACGACCTGTCTAAATTGCTATAAGAAGCTTCATGACCTCAAATGAGGTCAGTGAATGCATCTTCAAATGACATCTCCTCCCAAATGCACAACTAGTCTCTCACATTGCTCATTGCATGACAGCCCCCTCCTCGCATCACTCACCTACCAACAATCTGTACCAAACACGAGGCACACCTCCTAGCTTCGCCTCACCCCATTAGAGGAGACGGTGCTGGCCATTCTTGGCAAGGGCATGGCTGAGCCCATGGCCATCAGTGGGGCTCAAAGGAAAAAGATGCTGGTATCCTCATACGTCCTTCTTCACACATCCCACTTCTCCCACATCCCACAATATCTTCTGATTTACAAGGTACGCATGGTGTAAGCATGCATTCTCCCCTCCCCTCACCATAATTCTACTCTTGTGCCTTCCTCATTTCACACACCCAAGAAATCCAGCCTGTCCAGCCAGTGGTTGACGCAGGCCGATGATTCCATTGCTGATATCCCGGGCAGAAAGGGGCTGCCTGAGTTGCATAATTCCTTCCTCTTCCCCCTCTTCTGTTTCTTCCTCTTCTGCATCTTCCTTTTCTGAGTCTTTCTCTTCTGTGACTGCCTTATCTGCTTCTTCCTCTTTCCTCTGTGAGTGGAAACTGGAAATCTGAAATAAATGCAGAAAATGTTGGAAATAAACGGCAGGTGAGCCAGTATCTTAACCTGAGATGTTGGGCCTGAAATCCCAGTGTTGGACTTCCCGCGAGCGCTCGCCAGAAAATAGTAAAAAAGATCCGCACCTACCTTTTGGTGCTGTGCCCTCCAGCGATCCCAGTCGGAGGCCTCCTCTTCCGACACATTGGAGCGTGTTCACATCTTGCATATGCGCAGGGAGAAGCTGGAGTCACGTGGCACTGGACAGCCAATCAAGGTAAAGTATTCTCATTCATAATACTGGGAACTCCGTAAGTAGGAGTTCTCATTATTATGAATGAGAAACACCTCCCCCCAACACCAAAACATGAATAAAAAATAGGAAAAAAACATCACATATTTAACATTAATTTAAATTAAAGTTAATAAACGTGTTAGAAAAAACTATATTTTTTGGATTTTTTAAAAGTTTTGTAATTAGGGTTTAAAATAAACTTATCTTAGTGGGCAGGGTTTTTAATGGAAAACTGTTGTTTAAAATTTTATTCTTATATGTTTTTTATTTGTTTTAAAACTCTTATGCTGGTAAAAGTAGGCTATGCGCCTGCTTTTACCAGGTGCAAGAGTTTTAAGGACATTCGCAGGGCAAGAGATGAGCAAATACCGCAATCTAGCCTATGCGAATGTCCTTGTTGCCGAGATGCGTTGGATCTGTCAAGCCAGAACTTGACAGATCGGAAAAGCATGCACATTGCGGGCTGAAACTGGCTTTTGTGGGGCCTCGCCGGGTCTGTACACACACTCCATACAGACCTGGGCGGCTGTAATTTCAGGCCCTGTTAACTCAAAATACTGTGGATGCTGGGAATCTGAAATAAAATAATAGATTTTCCCTCTCCACGAATGTTGCCTGACCGGCTTCTCAGATGCCTTCCTTTACCATCTGAAGCCTTGCAAGCATCCAGCAGCATTCCCTGAACTCCCTGGATACTAAAAAAACTTTGAACATCTATTGCACCAACCCACTACTTCAATAAAATAGAAAAAAAACAGTCTAAAAGCTTAAATCCAAACTTACCTAAAAGATGTGTGTGTCCCTTTAAGAAACGTTGACAACACCTCTGCAAGGCTGCTTCACGCACGCTTTTCTGCGCGTGCTTAGGACCCAGCTTAAAGATGAGTGAAAACATCCAAATTAGCAGTTGTGGTGTCAAGTCAGGTGTTGCACGCCTATTGATGTTATGATTTGCAAATTTACATTTCAGAGGCCAGCTCTGTTAACGGCATTGCTATGGCTCTTACCAAAATGACGGCTACCGTATCCCGCGCTATAAGCGGCCAGAAGTGAGGCCAGTTTAAAAAAAAATAACGTTAACACTGCGCTGAGGTAATCAATTTCTCGGTCATAATGTTTAACAACTACACCTCAAATGTGAGAATAGGTGATTAGATTGACCAGCTGAAAAAGGCAATGCTTCACCCAGCTTGATACCATCTGAAAAACAATGATAGTACTATTGTGCAATTGTGCTCGCTGACCTACATTGGCTCCCGGTTAAGCAACGTCTCGATTTCAAAATTCTGATCCTTACTTTCAAAACCCTCCATGGTCTCACCCTTCCCTATCTCTGTAATCTGCTTCAACCCCACAACCCCGCTCCCCCCCCCCCCACCCCGAGATATCTGTGCACCTCTAAATCTGCCCTCTTGAGCATCCTTGATTATAATCGTTCAACCATTAGTGGCATGCCTTCTGTTGCCTAGGCCCTAAGTACTGGAATTCCCTGTCTAAACCTCTCTGCCTCTACCTCCCATTCCTCCTTTAAGACACTCCTAAAAACCTACCTCTTTGACCAAGCTTTTGGTCACGTGCCCTAACTTCTCCTTATATGGCTCAGTGTCAAATTTGTTGTCTCACAATGCACCTGTAAAGCGCCTTGGGATGTTTTACTACGTTAAAGGCACTATATAAATACAAGTTGTTGTTGTTATTTAACTAACTTGTGCAAATGGTTTTGGTCTGTGATGTTTTGATATTTATTGTCCACAAAAATAATTTGAAAAAGTGTTATATTTAAATGTTTTTTAAAGCAAAGTATATTAACACAGGTTACATAAAACCATTGGGCCGTAATTTGCGGCCCCTACAGGCACATATGTGGTGTGCACGAGCCCGTAGGGGCCACCCGAGTTCCAGGTTTAGGCATGCACTGTGCACGCGCTAGAACCCGGAACTTGCAAGCTACCAACCGCATCCCCGGGAAAAGGGCATTTGTGGGCGGTGAGTTGGGTTATTTGCCCAACTTCTGCCCAGCGAAAGCCCATGAAATTCATACGCCTAGTAAAAGCAGGTGTAAGGTTTGCTTTTACCAGCATAATTGTTTAAAAAAACATATAAATAAAATGTTATCAATTATTTATACATTTAAAAACCTGTGAAATAAGGTAAGTTTATTTTTAGCCCCTTTAAAACATGTAAATATATTTTTCAAAAAGCGAAATTTTTGTTTCAAATATTGAATTAAATGCCATTTTAATTCATTTTAAATACATGATTTTTAAAAATGCATTTGATATATAAAGGTATTTTTTTGGGTATTCCCATTCATCCTTATGAGTTTCCGTACATACGGAATCCCCATAAGTATGAATGGGGATTCCCTTCTGTCACTCGCTGGGCTGGCCCATGTGATCCCAGGGGCGCATGCTGGGATATGTGGGCCTCCTCCCACGTGTACCCGGAGAGCCCCAGGACCACAAATCTCCATACTTCTTGGACCACCTGGCACGTGGGCATTTTATTTGAGGGTCGGAGGCATTTCCTCACGGGAAGCTTCCGACTGCAAATTCAGGGCCATTAATACAAAAGCAAAATACTGCAGATGCTGGACATCTGAAATAAAAACAGAAAATGCTGGAAATACTCAGCAGGCCAGGCAGAGAGAATCAGAATTAACGTTTGAGGTCAATGACCTTTCATCAGAACTGGAATACGTTAGAGATGTAATAGGTTTTAAGCAAGTACAGGGCCAGGGAAAAGAGTGAGGGGAGGAAAGAACAAAAAGGCAGGTCTGTGATAGAATGGAAGGCAGGAGAGATTAAATGACAAAAGGGATGATGGTGCGCTTTTTGAATCGGCACGGGCATATCTTGCATCACGGTGCCCATGTCAGTTTTTTTGTTTTATCGAATTTCTAGGCTACAGGCCGCCAGTTAACCAAATCATTTAAAATCATGAAGCCATATAAATTTACAGCACAAAAAGAGGCTATTCAATGCACCATGTCTCTGCCAGCTCTTTGCTGGAGCAATCTACCTGTTTTATCCTTCTCTCTCTTCTTGAGCATTGGCTACTCTCCAAAACCAGAGCAGAATTCACATTTACAAGGAGGACTGACAAATTGTGGCCAGAGTCTCAGCCATCTCCTCTCTGATTACGAGGAAAGACAGCATAAATCGTACAGACTCAATTTACAGTAAGAATTATTATGAGATGCTCACTGAAGTAACTGTTATGGATGATTGCTGGTCGAGAGAGAACACCCTAGATATAAATGCCATAGGAATCCTCTACATTACTTGAGCTATAATGCTCAAGCACTTCCTCCCAAACAGCAGTTTGTGATTCCAAGAACAACCAGAATCATTGATTTGGTATCATTTCATGCTCACCGAACAATCTGGAAGGGAGCTCCTAAATCTGTATACGAATATTACAATAAAATCACCCAAGTATGCCAATGGATTTTTAAAGAATCTGCTGGAGTCTTTACTCAATGAATCCTAAAAGGAGTGCCAGAATAAGTTGTCCCTGTGATCACTTTCTCAATATGCTTCACTATGATTCTTTCAGTGAAAGTGAAAGTATGTCTTAATTTTCTGATTGTCTTTGCTTTTTCAAATGATTTGGAAACAAGCTCGAGGATTGGTGGGGGTGGGGGACACATGAAGGGATTCTTGTCGCGCCATAAAACATGTCTGTGCAGTTTCTGGAGAGGCCTGTAGCGGTTCTTTTAAGGACCACAGGTTTGTGCGCAGTGCACGTTCCCCCCTTTGGTACCTCAAAATTGCATCGGGGCCTTGTCTATATCATAGAACCCCAATTTGCATGCCTTAATGGCACCATCTGAAACAGCTAGGTGCTCTGGCTGCCCATTGCCAGGACAAGTTGCAAATGGCAGCAAATGGATCAGGAACAAGAATAAGATGTTAGGCTGAGTGCTATGATTGCTGGAGCAGTGCTAACCTTTTCCCATTTGGCAGAAGCAGTGAAAATTAGCCCCTGACTGTCCGTATAAATGCAGGAAGATGGCATGTCCAATGAGAAGTAGCCAGGTTGAAGATGTAAAACCCTTTTTCAGAACTTTATAGTTCCAAACAATATAGTAAAAAAAGTCCTTCTCGTGAGGATGAACTCAAGTAGTTTAATAGTTTGTTCTCAAAGGTAACTTCTTGTTAAATATTTCTTTTCACACAAATAACTTCTTTGCATAAAAGTCAAATTGCAGATCGATCCCCACACATGATTTACAGTTTGGCTTCCAGGTCCAACCAGTAGTAATCAGTCAGAGATTACCAACAACCATGCACATCAAACCGACAAAGTTCTGGGAATTAAAAGCAATTGGGAGTTCAAGTATCTGGTGACTTAATACTTTGGACCAGCAAATACGTAAATATAAATGTTTGTGCTAAGGAGTTGTGTTATGAAAATTGATTACCCATTTATTGTATGGAAATTGATTAATTGCTCAACCTAATTATAAAGTTTCAAATTATATATAAAGTGCTGCATATATAAAATATGAACTGGGTTAAAATTAAAAATAATAGTAATTTACATAAATGCAGGAGCTGTGTCTAGCTAAACTTTGCAGCTGTCATTGTTGATAAATGTCCAAATAGGAAATTAACAGTCTACAGTGATATATTTGCCAGTTGACAATAGATTGGACAGTTGAGAACAGTTTCGCAGTATAACATTACCTTATTTCTGAATAATGTGAAAGGATGTTTAGAATTCAGTGCATGAACTTGTAAAACAGGAAGCAGGTTTCTAGGCGAGGGAGTTATACAGAGGTCAAACAGTGGCCTCCGACAGCTTTCAATGAAAATCACTTTGGTGACCAAAATTGGCACCAACCAACAGGAAAAATTAATTAGCTTTGAAAGAAGCTGACCTCTTGCAGACCTATTTTATATATGATGCATAGTTACATTACAATAATGTTGCATTTAACAGTTTATTCACAACCTGTGAAAAGAAGTATTAATTTTATACAAGGGTGTTGATACATGTTATTAAATTCAGTGTGATTGCTTCTGAACAGTGTTTAGGAAGTGGAAAAGCTGTGTCACAAGTAAATGAGCTATATACGGAAAGGAAAAGAGTGCCTTGAAGTGTAGAAAGACTTTAAAAATATAGTGACAGTAAGGATTGATCAGAAATTTTTAAGTAAATAGGGTATATCCCATGTAGTAAAATCAATAGATTACTCCATAAGAAGGGAAAACTTCAACCTCAGAAATGGATTCCCTAATTTTTAATTAAGGTTAAGAAACCTCCTTAATATTAAATTCACTTGAATTGTTATACAGGTAGTACAAAAGATGGCAGGAATGATTTTCCTAACTTCCCTCTCCAATGGGGCACGAGTCAGGCGCAGTGCACCAAAAGCAGCCAAGAGGCCTGAAGCTCTGATCCTCATCTTACTGGCCCTGTGGATCAAAATCACTTGCCTTTTGACAGGTTACAAGTTTCCACCTGGGCCTTGTTCACATCGTCTGATCTGAGTAGGGCAGGGCACAAGGGCTATGACCCACTAGTGCCGACACGCCCCCATCTAGGCATACGCCCACTATAAACAGAGGAAAATGAGGAAGGAGGCACCGTGACATAATTTATGCCTCACTTTCCACGTTAATTCACTGCTTAAACCTGTTGCAGGCCTTCCTAGCCCACCTGCTAACTGATATGGTAAAGGTTTTCCTCTCCTCAGGTATTGCCTCCCTCCCTTTCAAAATCACCATCATCACCCTCCTCATAAAACCCATCCATGGCTCCTCTGTCCTTGTAAACTACTTCCCTGTCCCCAACCACCACCCCCTTCATCTCCAAAGTCTGTGGACGTGTTGTAGTCCCAAATCCGTGCCCATCTGTCCTGCAACTCTACGTTTGAATCTTTCCAATGAGGTTTCCACCTCTGCCACAGCAAATGGCCCTTATCAAAGTCAAAAATGACCTCCTCTGTGTTGTGACTGGTGCACTATTCCTCATTGTTCTCGTTGATCTCTCTGCAGCCTTTGACGTGGTTGACCACACCATCTTCCTCCAAAGCCTCTCCTCCATTGTCCAGCTCAGTGGGATTCCCCTTGCTTGCTTGTAGGCACACGATCTCAAGCAATGGCTTCTCATCCCACCACCATACTCGGCTGCACTCTGTAATCCCCCAAAGATCTAACTTTGGTCCTTTCTTTTTCCCCATCAACATATTGGCCACTGTCTCAGGTTGAACCAGACTGTTTCCAACCTCGACATCCTGATTGAGCTCGAGCTGACTATCCTACCCCATATCCTGTCCATCACAAAAAAACACCTACTTCCGCATCTGTAACATTGTCCATCTGTGCCCCGCCACAGCTCAGCTGCTGCTGAAACCCTTATCCATGCCTTTGTCACCTCAGGACTCAACTATTCCAATGCTCTCCTGGCCGGCCTCCCATCTTAACTCTCCCTAAACTTCAGCTCATCCAAAACTCTGTTGCCCATTTCCCATTCACCTATAACCCCTATCCTTACTGACCTATATTGAATACTGATCTCCCAATAACACTAATTTAACATTTCCATGGTTAAATCCTTTTATGGACTCACCCCTCCCTATCTCTGTAACCTTCCCCAGCCTTCCTCCAACTCTGGCCTCTTGTGCAACTTCATTTTTGCCGCATTGGTGGCCGTGCCTTCAACCATCTAGGCTCCACGCAGTGGAATTCCTTTCCCAAACCTCCCTGTCCCTCCAACTCCCTCTTCTTTAAAACTCTCCTTAATACGTACCTCTTTGACCAAGATTTTAGTCACCCAACTAATATCTCCTTCTTTTGCTCTGTTTTCTTTTTTGGTTTGATTATGCTTCTGTGAAGTGGCCCACAGTGCCTCGTGGATGCCCAGTTTTGAGCTGTCAGATCTGTTCTGAATCTATCCTATTTAGTACAGTGGTAGTGCCACACAACACGATGGAGAGTGTCTTCAGTGTGAAGATGGGACTTCATCTCCACAAGGACTGTGCGGTGGTCGCTGCTCCCAATGCTGTCATGGACAGATGCATCTGTGACAGGTAGATTGGTGAGGACGAGGTTAAGTAGGTTTTTCCCTCGTGTTGGTTCTCTTACCACCTGCTGCAGGCCCAGTCTGACAACGATGTCCTTCAGGACTTGGCCAGCTGTGATGCTACCGAGCCACTCTTGGTGATGGACACTGAAGACCCCTGATCAGAGTACATGCTGTGCCCTTGCTACCCTCAGTGCTTCTTCCAAGTGGTGTTCAATATGGAGGAGCGCTGATTCATCAGCTGAGGAAGGGCGGTACGTGGTAATCAGCAAGAGGTTTCCTTGCCCATGCTTGACCTGAAGCCATGGGCAAGGAAACCTCCTGGAGAATTCCTGGAGTCCGGAGTCAATATGGAAGACTCCCAGGGCCACTCCCTCCTGACAGTATATCACTGCGTTGCCATCTCTGGTGGGTCTGTCCTGCCGGTGGGACAGGACAGACCTAGGAATGATGGTGGGGGAGTCTGGGACATCGGTTGAAAGATATGATTCTGGGAATATGACTATATTAGGCTGTTGCTTGACTAGTCTGTGCAACAGCTCTCCCAATTTTGGCACAAGTCCTCAAGTATTAGTGAGAAGGACTTTGCAGGGTCGACTGGGCTGGTTATATCGTTGTAGTGTCGGAAGCAGGTGCCAAGGTTGATGCCGGATGGTCCGTCCCGTTTTATTCTTATTGTTGTTTCTTGTAGCAGTTTTGTGCAACTGAGTGGCTTGCTCGGCCATTTTGGAGGGCAATTGAGAGTCAACCACATTGCTGGAGTCACATATAGGCCAGACCAGGTAAGGACGGCAGATTTCCTTCCCTAAAGGACATTGGTAAACCAGATGGGTTTTTATGGCAATCTGTTTCATGGTCAACATTACTGATACTAGTTTTTTATTCCAGATTTATTTAATTAACTGAATTTAAATTCCCCAGTTGCCGTGGTGGGATTTGAACTCACATCTCCAGATCACTAGTCCAAGCCTCTGGATTACTCATCCAATAACATAACTACTATTCTACCATTCCTGTTTGTGTGATGCCTTACATGGTTAAAGAGCTGTGAGATGTGTCTGAGGTGTGAGTAGTGCCTGTGAACGATGTACCTATAATAGCATAAGTTGTGTGAATGTATGTGTATAGTTAGATGGTGGATGAAGTGAGTTAAGATTGTGATGCTATTGGTGGTGGTACAGTTATTGTGATTTGTGTTTGTGAGATGGGATCTTACCTTGACCATTCATGTCAAGTCATTACATTTATTGCAACACTGGAGCAGGGCTCCTGGCTGTGACCTCCCGGGTGATCTCCTCCCACATGGGCCGCATTAGCTACCTCTATGGCCTCATTTCCCCCCCCACTCCCCCCCTCCACCACTCTCACTCCTCCCCTCCCCCACTCCCCCCCCACCCCTCCCCCACTCCTGTTGTGGTGTGGAGGACATACCTCCTCCTCTGTATCTCATTAGAACAGATAAAATCTTGGGGTGATTTAATAGAGGTGTTTCAGATTATGATGGGGCAGTGTAGATAGAAACCGATTGTTTCCAGTGATTGAAGGGTCTTCAATGAAGGGACATTGATACAAGATTAAATTAACAGATTTAGGACAGAGAGCAGGAGAATTTTTAACACAAAACATTATGAGGCTGTGGAATGCACTACTGAAGTTGGTGATTGAACCATTAAAGAATAAGTTAGATAAGTGGTTGGCAGAATTTTGGAATAATGTGGGAACATGAGATTACGATTATGGTCATGTGGAAGATAAATGCTAACACAGGTTGGACTGAATGGCCTGAATGGCTGTCTTATTCCATGTAAAAGGTTTATAAAGGCTGAAACAATATTTGACCCTCAATGCTTCCACTTACATTTAAGTGAGTACATCGCTTTAAAATTGAGCTGTCAACCAGATTTTGCGTACCCTGAGTTAGCCTAATGGTCAACAAAAGACTAAAGACTAGAACTTGCCCCTCACCCCGATTGGAGGCGGTAACCTTCTGGGGCCGGGACTTCCTACCCCCAGCCCGAGAATCCCACTCGGGCGCGGAATTGGATCATACGCCCCTCAAAGGATGCGGTGCACTGTCTCCGGTGCTCCACTTCCTTTGAAGGGCACTCCCAAGGCAGTAGCGAGGAGCTCAGATCAGCACTGTGCACTCTGCAGGCCCTTTTGTGGCTGCCACTGGGCCACCAGGGATGCAATCAACTGGGCCAGCACGGAAACAGAGTGCCTGGCTGCATGATGGTGGCCCGATCGATGCGAGGGCCGCCATTGTATGGCCGACCCAAGGGTCGTCCAACAAATAAAAATGAAGGCCTGAGGTGCTTTAAGGTGTGCCCCAGCAGAGGAAGTCCACAAGCCTCACAGCCCATGGGGCACTTTCCCCCGTGGGGCATTAAGGGGTCGATGCGGGACGGTGACGGGTCGGTGCGCCCGGGGTGCTAATCGCGGCGTATGGCGCTGCCAAACCTCTGGGTCAATTTTCCAGGAGGTACCTCCCTCCCCTGGGCTAAAATGCCAATGTACCTTGTTAGCGCCCACCGGAGGCTCTGACGGGACTATAAAAAGGGGCAATTTTGTTCCCTAAAGCTGTTCTGGGAGCATATGCTAATTATTCAAATGAACTGACCACACAAAATTGGGCACAGCTCGGAGTGCTGTGGAACAGCTCAGCTGCCATCCATTCCCAGCACAGATTTTGCAGGAGTGGTAAAATCAGGGTTCGGGTATCAGCGTTAAGAAGCCCCAAGTTATAGCAAGATCGGATGCAGAGTAAAACGCCCTCTGCTCTACCTCAATAATGTACTTTGGACTCTGACCTCAGGAGAGCTCCTCACTTCAACCATATGGTCAAGGTTTTCTGCTCCTGTATTTGTTAACCTGTGACTTTCCAGTCTATTAAAATGAAAAGGGGAGAAATCATAGGCTGGCTAATTGTTATGTATATAATGACTCAAAAAATTTGTCACTGTAAACTCACTCAGATGTAAACCTGGTCCACTTTATTCGCGCCCAAAAGTGCCTACAAGATATGGTACCAGCACTTATATACCAGGGCCTGCACACACGCACAGACAGCCCGATGACCTCCGACAGTGGCACCCCCTGGTGTCTAGTGACCCTAAGCATTAATACATGGCACTAATACACAAGCAGAAAACTCCAGCCTATGAACCACATTCTTAAGTGGCAGCCTTGGCTTGCTGGCAGCATTCTTGCTTCTGAGTCAGAAGGTTATGGGTTCAAGTCCCATTCCAGAGCCTTTGAGCACAAGGACTTGGAACAGGCGACTCTGCAGTGAGCCTTCAGTTGCCCTCTTCAGGCTCTGCTTGATTGTTTGCACTGCTCGCTCTGCCTGACCATTGGACGCTGGTTTGAATGGGGCCGAAGTGACATGTTTGATCCCATTGCGGATCATGAACTCTTTGAACTCGGCACTGGTGAAGCACGGCCCATTATCACTTACAAGGAAATCAGGCAGGCCATGTGTGGCAAACATGGCCCACAGGCTTTCAATGGTGACAGTGGATTTGCTTGCCGACATTATCTCACATTCAATCCATTTGGAATACGCATTTACAACCACAAGGAACATTTTTCCCAAGAATGGGCCGGCGTAGTCGACAGGAACCCTGGACAGCCGTTTGGAGGGCCAGGACCATAGAAAAATAGAAAATAGGTGTAGGAGTAGGCCATTTGGCCCTTCAAGCCTGCACCACCATTCAATAAGATCATGGCTGGTCATTCACCTCAGTACCCCTTTCCTGCTTTCTCTCCATACACCTTGATGCCTTTAGCCGTAAGGGCCATATCTAACTCCCTCTTGAATATATCCAACGAACTGGCATCAACAACTCTCTGCAGTACAGAATTCCACAGGCCAACAACTCTCTGAGTGAAGAAGTTTCTCCTCATCTCAGTCCTAAATAGCCTACCCCTTATCCTTAGACTGTGACCCCTGGTTCTGGACTTTCACAACATCGGGAACATTCTTCCTGCATCTAGTCTGTTCAGTCCCGTCAGAATTTTATACGTTTCTATGAGATCCCCTCTCATTCTTCTGAACTCCAGTGAATACAGGCCCAGTCAATCCAGTCTCTCCTCATATGTCAGTCCTGCCATCCCGGGAATCAATCTGGTGAATCTTCGCTGCACTCCCTCAATAGCAAGAACGTCCTTCGTCAGATTAGGAGACAAAAACTGAACACAATATTCCAGGTGAGGCCCCACCAAGGCCCTGTACAACTGCAGTATGACCTCCCTGCTCCTATACTCAAATCCACTAGCTAAGAAGGCCAGCATGCCATTTGCCTTCTTCATTGCCTGCTGTACCTGCATGCCAACTTTCAATGACTGATGTACCATGACACCCAGGTCTCGTTGCACCTCCCCTTTTCCTAATCTGCTGCCATTCAGATAATATTTTGCCTTCATATTTTTGTCACCAAAGTGGATAACCTCACATTTATCCACATTATACTGCATCTGCCATGCGTACGCCCATTCACATAACCAGTCCAAGTCACCCTGCAGCTTCTTAACATCCTCCTCACAGCTCACACCGCCACCCAGCTTAGTGTCGTCTGCAAACTTGGAGATATTACACTCAATTCCTTCATCAAAATCATTGATGTATATTATAAATAGCTGGAGTCCCAACACTGATCCCTGCAGCACCCCACTGGTCACTGCCCGCCATTCTGAAAAGGACGAGTTTATGCCGGCTCTCTGCTTCCTGTCTGCCAACCAGTTCTCTATCCACATCAGTACATTACCCCCAATGCCATGTGCTTTAATTTTGCACACCAATCTCTTGTGTGGGACCTTGTGAAAAGACTTTTGAAAGTCCAAATACACCACATCCACTCATTCTCCTTTGTTCACTCTACTAGTTACATCCTCAAAAAATTCTAGGAGATTTGTCAGGCATGGTTTTCCTTTCATAAATCCATGCTGACTTGGACCGATCCTGTCACTGCTTTCTAAATGCACTGCTATTTCATCCTTAATAATTGATTCCAACATTTTCCCCACTATTGATGTCAGGCTAACCAGTCTATAATTCCCTGTTTTCTCTCTCCCTTCTTTTTTAAAAAGTGGTGTTACATTAGCTACCCACCAGTCCATAGGAACTGATCCAATGTTGATAGACTGTTGGAAAATGATCACCGAGCATCCACTATTTCTAGGGCCACTTCCTTAAGTAATCTGGGATGCAGACTATCAGGCCCTGGGGATTTATCGGCCTTCAATCCCATCAATTTCCCTTCCATAATTTCCTCACTAATAAGGATTTCCTTCAGTTCCTCCTTCTCGCTAGACCCTCAGTCCCCTAGAATTTCCGGAAGCTTATTTGTGTCTTCCTTCGTGAAGACAGAACCAAAGTATTTGTTCAATTGGTATGCCATTTCTTTATTCCCCATTATAAATTCACCTGATTCTGACTGCAAGACTTTTGTCTTCACTAATCTTTTTCTCTTCACATATCTATAGAAGTTTTTGCAGTCGGTTTTTATGTTCCCAGCAAGCTTCCTCTCATACTCTATTTTACCCCTCCTAATTAAACCCTTTGTCCTCCTTTGCTGAATTCTAAATTTCTTCCAGTCCTCAGGTTTGCTGCTTTTTCTGGCCAATTTATATGCCTCTTCCTTGGATTTAACACTATCCTTAATTTGCCTTGTTAAACGTAGTGGTGCCTCCCTGGGTGCATTGCTTAACTGGGAACATGTGTTACATTTGTGCACACAGGACTCTAAGTCTGCATCGATACCGGGACACCACACGTGGGATCTGGCTATCGCTTTCATCATTACGATGCCTGGGTGGATACTGTGGAGGTCACTAATGAAAGTGTCCCTGCCCTTTTTAGGCACCACTACCCGATTACCCCACAGGAGGCAGTCTGCCTGTATGGACATTTCATCTCTGCGCCGCTGGTATGGCTTTATTTCTTCCTGCATCGCTAACGGGACACTAGACCAACTCCCATGGAGCACACAGTTTTTTTTACTAAGGACAGTAAGGGGTCCTGGCTCGTCAAGGTTCTAATCTGTTGGGCGGTAACAGGTGATTGCTCACTTTCGAATGCTTCCATTACCATAACTAAATCTGCAGGCTGTGCCATCTCTACCCCTGTGGTGAGCCATGATAGCCTACTGAGAGCATCGGCACAGTTTTCTGTGCCTGGCCTGTGGCGGATGCCGTAGTTGTATGCGGACAACGTGAGCGCCCATCTTTGGATGCGGGCCGATGCATTCAGGTTTATCCCCTTAGTTTCAGAAAAGAGGGATATTAGTGGCTTATGGTCGGTTTCCAATTCAAATTTGAGCCCAAACAGATACTGATGCATTTTCTTTACCCCATAAACACATGCTAATGCTTCTTTTTCGATCATGCTGTTTGCCCTCTCAGCCTTCGACAGACTTCTGGATGCATAAGTAACCGGTTGCAATTTCCCAGATTCATTAGCTTGTTGAAATACACACCTGACACCGTATGACGACGCATCACATGCTAGTATCAAACGCTTCCATGGATCATACAACACAAGCAATTTGTTTCAGCATAACAGTTTTTTAGCTTTTTCAAAGGCTTTTTCTTGGCTTTTACCCCATACCCTGCAAGGGGAGGGGGGAGGTGTGGTCTCTATGAGGGGGTCAGGTTCCCTTCTGACCAACTTAGCGGTTTTGAATCGCTCCTACTCCCTTAGGTTCTGTACTCTGGATTTATTTGGGGGGTGTGACAAAAGTGCAAAGGATACTGGTTTGATGCAAAGAACTTTGGTTTTATTACAGTCAAAGTAATACAGGAATATTACTCTAGTAAGAAAATACACGGCCAAACTAACAATCGCTCTAATAAAGGACAGTACAAGGAGAGGTACAAGGTCAAACTTATAATCACTCTAATAAAGTACCATACACTACACATTCAAAGGAGGTTGCAGTAAACTTATACCTCCCATCTCCCAGTACCTAATTCTAGCTAGGTTAGACTCCAGGGCAGGCAGGGACTAATGCTTACCAATCCTTTTGATAGTTAATGGTAGATGGTGATGTTCTTCCTTCCTTCAGGACTTCAAGACTTCGAGGCTGGAGAAGTTAGTTTACAACTGTCGCGTTGGTTTTTCTCCTTGTCTTGATGAGGTAGTAGCAGCCACCTCTCTCCCCTCTTGATGAGGTAGTAGCAACCACTCTCTCCCCTCTTGATGAGGTAGTAGCAACCACCTCTCTCCCCACTCTAACCTCTGTTGAAAACAGGGGCAGTTATACGATTTCAGTGTTTCTAATCTTGCCACCAAATCTCTTCAAAATCCTTTGTATAATTTTAGCGGGTTTGGTTCTTCTTTGTAATATTTTGTCGGGCTCGTTAAAAGTTGATATGTCTTGGGTGGGTTGATGTTCGAAAACTGTTTCCTGATGGAAACATTAGTTTGGCAATTGCAATGTCCTTTTGTGCTTAGTCTTTCGCATACAGGTTGGATTGGGCCTCTTTGTGATGTATATGCTGAAATGGTTTTGTCCAGACCCATGTTGATGAGGAGCTACCTCTGGGTGATTTTATGATGGTAATGCTTCTTGTGGAGAAGGATTTTCAAATACTCATTCTTCCAGACAGGTTAACTCAGTCCTCACACCCAGACAGTTCCAATAATCAAGTGGGCTTCTTTTGTTCCCTAGGTCCGCCCACAGGCTTGAATTTGTCTTGTAAAAGTTCGAAATTCTATTAAAGTTCGTACTTTCTTCCATAAGCACTTTAGAGTTCCAAACTTCTCGGTAGATAGTCCCAAATTAAATTTTCTTTCAAATGAGTCCAAACACAGGGGGGGTTTCTTGTGAATTTTGCATTCCTTCATTCCCCCCCGTTGACACTCCACACTCTTGAGTGTCAATCAAGGTAAGCAAAATTCCTGCTCCCGAAAGTCAACCTTCCCTGCATTTATTCTAGCTAAACATTAGTGTGCATTCCCCGTTGAAATGTAATACAATATACAGGTGAATACAGTCATTACAATTCGGTTATAGCATCGATGGGGTATGATGTCCCTCTTTTACTCAGTTTTCACAGTAAAATGACGGTATACAGTCATACACAACTTTAAGTAAAGTAAAATAAAAGGTCCATAGTCAAACACGTTTTAAGTTCAGTAAAATAAAGGTACATAGTCAAAACATTTAAGTAACACTCTTACAACACTTGCGATGTTGCGGTTTACAGCAGGTAAAATCAAACACAAATTAAACATGGTAGTATGGTGTCACCCCTCCCTGCGCGATTCCCAAGTTCGGCCAAGGAGTGTACAGCACCCTTTGGTGCCTGACCTGACGGCCTCTGCGTTTCACTCGGCAAGTGAGACACCATAAGTAAAGTATAATCGAGAGTTGACAAATAACTAAAGTGTGGGAAGCGATTCGGATCCAAACTGGGACTTCTATATTTCTGAAAAGATCCCAGCAAGGCAGAATGGTGATCTCGAGAATCTTTTTCCCTATCTCAATGGTTTTCTGTTCTAGAGTATAGAATTGTTTTTGTGAGATAATTACAACTTTTAGCAGAGCGGTGAGATGTTCGGGTAGAGGGGGAATTGCATAGCCAAAGTGTAAATATAATCCTGCAGGTTTGTAATGTTTTCCTTCACAGTGAGGTGGACAGTGGAGGGTTCAGGAATGGGGACAATCCGTTCCTGGGCCACTTGAACTGATGCCTCAGGTTTGAAGCAAAAACTGCTGTCACTTACCGGACACCAGAAGTGTCCATGTTGGTAGTGGGTGCACTGGTGGTGACACACTATGTCCCACCCCCTATGTATGTTGCCTGTGGAGGGACCTGGTCTTGTGCCATTACCTCCATGGTACAGTTAATAGGCTGTGCACCAGCAGCTTTAAACCCACACTGTGACTTTGAATGGGCACTCAAGTGCTGGGGACACAGTATTATGTGTGCACCCCGGCTCCGGCACCCGGAGAGGTCAGTACCTGTTACAGCGTGCTCCCACTTTATGACATAGGGTGGGACCGCTGCGAAATGAATGTGTTCACCTCCCTGAATAACTCCAAAGTTCTCCATCCTGTATACCGGTGCGGGTTGGGCTGTCCCACCTATGACCGGCATCCTTAATACTATTCCCATAATAGTGTGGTTAGATTTTCCACAGTCTACTGGGACAGGGTAGGCTTCAGAGGCTAGGCGGAGCTGGCACGGGCTTAGTGAATTACTGTACGGGTGGAGGGCTGTGAGGTGATTGTTACTGATCCAAGAGGGGACTGCACCTTGTTTTAAATCCTCCAGGCCCTCGCCCAACAACCATGCCCCATACAGTATGCACACCTCGTTCTGTGCAGCCTGGTCCGAAGCGTTTCTATCCTCCCGTATGAATGCATTTACTGTCTGTGCATGTTTTTCCAGCTCAGCCATAATTTCTTTTAAATGAACAGTCATAGCCTGGTCCTCGTTAGTTCTGATCCTACTACGGTGTTTTAGGATTTTTCTCAGTTGGATCTTTAAACTGCTTATCTGTGTTTGCAGCTGTATGTCACCTCGGCTATTTATTACAGCTCTATTGTAGGTAGTGAAAACGTCGTTTATAATTCTCCTTCTAGGTCTCCCTGAGCCCATGGTGTCCCTAGCGTTTAGGGTGTATAGGTCTGCTTTGTCTACATTTCCCAAGTCTAACTCATAAAATTTCTTGAACATGTCTCTAAGTAGGGCCTGGTATAGCAGCTCTGTTTCCTTCAGACACCATGCAGGTAGGTGTACCTTGGTAAGGTTTAATATTACTGAAGCTACTGCATAATGTACCCCCTGGTATAACACCTTTTCGATCGGTACCAACACTAATCCGTTCCCAGGTCCCTTGGTGGTGGTAGGACACCTTTCTATTACTGTGCGGTATTGGCGGGGTTGTGGGCAGGGGTTTCTAAATGTGTGCTCTTAGTTCGGTGATGTTAATTGGGAGTGGGGAGTGTGGGAACGTGCACCCGTGTAGGCTAGAGTCCCATCCCATTCCTTCCCCTTCATCTTGCCTTTGCCTGGCGAAGGCGATTGATATGCCTGCGGGACAAATACTCTCTGATCCCCACATACAAACATAAATTCCTTGTTCGGATTCCCACCATTTGTCCCAACACACTGTTACTCCTCCCCGTGTCCCCATGATGGTGCGGTGCGTATCATTACCGAGTCTTTCCCAGTCCGATTCCTGGTCCCATGCGTCATTGCTGAGTTTTCTGAGCCACCACCATCTTCCCAAGGGAATGTTCCCTTTGCAAGTCAGACACACATGTTTTCCCTCTTTAACACTGACTCGGGCAGCGATGATCCGCACCCGGGGGCATGGAAGTGAGGCCTCCCCGTAGATAAAACTTTCCTGGCTGGAGTAGCGAGTAGAATTAGATCCCCGCCATTCTGGCCAACTTCCCTCGGGGGCGTAAACGGTGAGTTCTTCCACGTCTCGGGGGCCACCCCCGGCGGTTATGATCGGTGCTCTTCCTCCTGAGCACCCGTAGATGAGGGATTCTTCCACGTCACCTCGGTCGCCGCTGCTCATCCTTATCAGGGCGAGCAGGAACAGGATCCTTCTCATGCTGTCCTCTTTTCTGTAGGGGCACATAAAACAGATTGTCTAGCCCTGAGAAAGTTCTCTGGCTTGACAAAGGTGACCGAGTTCCAAATTTGGGCTCATAGTCCTTAATTGATGGCTGTCTTATTCAGTTCCTTGTGGACTGATTGCTCTTAACTTTATCTCACAGTCATTCTGCTTGTTATCTCACCGGTGCTTCCTTAATAGCCATACCGGTAGATTCTTCTTACTCCCGGGTGTTACCCGGCCTGTGCCTCTTTTAACAGCTGCACAGGTAGATCCTTTTCCTTATCCCAGTTAACTAATACATATATACTTATCATTACACAGATAAATCTTATACTATTCTAAACTTATTACTAAACATTCTTAAATACCATATTGCTAAATATCCTTAAATTCACATCGCTATATATGTACATCTGCCACCCGTCTCTTTCCTGCCTTCTCTCTTTCTTCTTCTCCCGCTGGGTGTCCAGCGAGGTAGGTAATAGATCGGTCTGCACCGTCTAACCCTAAGTACCCTGACCGGACGTGGGTTTGAGTCCCACACTATCGGGGGAACGTTCCCTCCGGTGCTGCAGCACACCGCTCCTTTGGGGGTGGCTGCCTGGTTCCTTTCTTCCCCTGTGGGTTCTGCCTGGTCGAGGGCTACGGGCTGGGGACTCTCATTTGGTGGCAGTTCCACCGCTATCTCTTCTGGGGGGTCCCTCGTTGCCCAAGGCTACCGGCTGGGTGTCCCTGCTTGCGGGCTGGTCTCTGATCTTAGGTGCCCTTTTGCGGCTGGTCCCTCTCCCGGGGCTGATCCATTCAAATTGGAGCGCTGGTGACCATGGTGTCTTTGGCCGTGGTGTGTGGGGAGTCCTTCTTAAGGCTCCAGCTGCTGGAGGTGCGTCTGAGTCCCAAATGATTGGGGGGTGGGGGGGGTGGGGGCGGCTCCTCCAGTAACACAGTCCACCGCTCCTCTAGGGGCAGTCTGTGGGTCTGCCACGTCCCCTGTGGGATCTCCACAGTCGGGGGCTGTTGGCTGGGGCTCCCTGACTTTAGCACGGTTTACAGGTTTTGGCTGTCCCTTACGTTTAGCTGCTGTCCCGGGTTGAAAAATTTGCACTGATTTATGTGGAACCACTTTGTTCGGCGGGTCAATTTTATGGCATAGACCATGGGGCTTGCCTTGTCGACAATGTGGTACAGTCCCATGTACAGTGCCTCAAAGACCCCTACTCTAGCGTAGTTCCTTACCATAACCTGGTCCCCTATCTCCCAGTCGTGGTGCTTGCAGGGCTCTAGCAGCAGTCGGTTGCTCCGATGCTGTTTTTCCATGTTGTTAGCAGTCTGCCAGTGAATCTGTTTAAGGTGTTCAAACAGATTCCTGACAAAGCTGTCCCGGTACGCTTCCCTAAACTGACCTTCCGTGAGTACCAGGGCTAACACATGGGTGGGGGTTCGCATGGCTCTGCCAGTCATGAGCTCGTACGGGGAGTACCCCGTGCTCTTTGACTGGCTGGCCCGGATCCCCATGAGGACCAGTGGTAGGACCTCTACCCACCCCTTGGGTGAGTCCCCTGTCTCTTTGCGCAGCCTTTCTTTGATAGTGCGGTTTAAACACTCCACAGGCCCGGATGATTGCGGGTTGTGGGCCACATGCCATTTTCCTTTGATGCTGAGTACCTTAAGGGTCTCCTGCATCACCTGCTCAGTGAAGTGACTCTCTTTGTCGGACTCCACGTATTGTGGTAGTCCCCATCGAGAGAACACCTTCCTGACCAGGATCCTAGCTGTTCCCAGGGCAGTGGCTGTTCGGCATGGGAAGGTTTCCACCCATTTGGTGAATACATCCACTAATACTAGGCACTACTTGTAACCTCCCTGGGCAGTAGGTAGGGGTCCGATGTAATCGACTTGGATCGACTGCCAGAGTCCCTCTACCCTCCTGATATGTCCCATAGATACCTTTCTTTTCTGGGGGTCGGGGTTGTTGGCCGCGCACACCAGACGGACGTCTTCCCTGAGTCCTGGCCATCACCCTGCCTGTTCCACTCGTTACCAAGTGGTCTCAGGTCTGGGATGTCCTGCTCCTAGACCCTCATGGGTCAGCTGGAAGAATTCTCTCCAGTGTTGTTGCAGTACTACTCATTGCTTCCCCCTTGAACAGCATGCCTTCTTTAATGGCAATTGCTGCAGTGCCGTACGGACCGTCTATCCTTTTCCCTTTAGCTAGTGTGTTCAGGACAGTTGGATCTGAACCATTTTTAGGTCCGGGGCAAACCTATCCCTGCCTTCCCTGATGTCCCCTGACTGCTGCAATGGGTCCTGGATTGTACGGATCCCACAGCTTGCCCGTGCGGGCCCCCTGCTTGGCTAACATGTCAGCCTGCTGGTTTCCCTCACTACGGGGTTCTGTGCCTTCACCTCATGTATGTATATATTCCCTTCCTCCCCTACGGCTTTCATGATCTTTTCCAGTAGGGGCTTAATTGCCAGGGGTCTCCCGTCTGCTGATGTATAAAGCGGTGAGACCAAATAGCCAAGTACTCCGTACATGAATTGCATGTGAACATACTGTCAGAGCAAATCGTGTATGGGGTAGGGAATTCTTCGTGGTGAGTGACTACATACACCACCGCAGACAGTTCAGCGTGCTGGGCGCTCATAGTACTGGGGAGTTTAAAATCACCAGAGCAATGCCTGCCTCGGGGCCATAAACTTTGCAGCCTGTGAGTCGTTCACCCACAGAACCATGCTTGAACTGTCCACATAGATCTCTCGGCCTGTGGGGTGTAACCCAGCCCGAAAGCCTATGTTAATTTCCCATACCCCTTTTATGGAACACCAGTGGGCTGTCCCTGGATAGATCATGTTGGCTGCGAGTCTAGGCTCGCAGAGACCCTTTACCCGTAGGTCCATTTGAGAAAGAAGCAGGGTCCAGCGAGCAATGTGGGCACTGCTCACTATCCCGTCCTTGATTCTCCCGTCCAGGAGCATTCGGGTGGGCATATGGTGGGTAAGGAGTGTGATAGCGGACCCCCCTGTGAAGATCAGTGATCTTTTCACAGCCCAGTGAGTGGCTAGGAGGTGCCTCTCACAGTTGGAGTATCCCTTCTCCACGTCCGTGAGTATCCTGGAGGAGTAGACCACTGGTCTCAGCCGGCCGTGCCGCTCTTGGAGCAGTACTGCACTCAGGCTGTCCCCACTGGCTGCTGCCTCCAGGAAAAACTCTTTACCCCCATCTATGGCCCCTAGAGCTGGCGCGGTCTGCAGGTCTTTCTTGAGTTGGATAAATGCTGCCTCGCAACCTTCGTCCCAATCCCACTCCACTCCCTTGTGTAGGAGTCGGAGCAGAGGGGCCGCTGTGGCTGCATAATCCTCAGTGAAGTCTCTAGAAAAGATCTTACTCCTGTCACTGTGTTGGGGGCGGGTAACTTCTGCACTGCTTCCCTTCTAGCTTTGTCAATGGCTCTCTCCCCAGCGCACACAGCCAGTCTCAGGAATTTACGCCCTTCAGGCCGACCTGTGCCTTCTTGGGGTTTACTTTAAACCCTTCTTCTTTCAGCAGCTCCAGCAGCTCAGCCAGCAGTGGGCCATGCTCCTCCCCCTCATTGGTGAACAGGAGCAGGTCATCCACATACTGTACTAGATGCTGGGGTCTGCTGAAACTCTTTAAACAGTTGGCCATACACTGATGGAAAATACTGGGACTGTTGTGGAAGCCCTGAGGGAGACAATTCCAAGTGTATTGCTGTCCCTTAAAGGTAAAAGCAAACTTGTACTGATCTTCCCTTCTTAAAGATATGGACCAAAACCCGTTGGAAATATCCAGCACCGTGAAGGTGGTCGCGGAGGCTGGGATACTTCCAATGAGGTCGGCGACAGCAGTAACAGTGGGTGCACAGGCGGGGATGTTACGGTTGAGTACTCGATAGTACACCGTGGCTCTCCAGGAGTTGTCCGGTTTCTTAACTATGGGTAGCTATTGATCTCAATACCCCCTGTTTAACCAGCGAACCCAAGGCTGTTTCCACGTCTGCCTCCGCCTCCCTGGGGAAGTTGTACTGTTTCTGTGGTCAGGTCATGGGGTCCCCATCTATACTAAGCTCGACCCCATTTATTCTCCCATAGTCGTGTTTGTGAGTGGCAAAAGCTGCAAGGTTTTTCCACACATACTCTTGATATTCTACAGGGGTGTTACTGATGAGCGATTCAAGGTCGTAACCCTCCTTTGGTTTCATGGTGCACACCGTCCCTTTTCCCTGTTTTCCCAGGATAACCATCACCTCACTCTCCTGTCCCGTACAGACTGACCCCCAAAGACAGTGGTTTCTTAACTCCACCAGGATCCCGTGGCCTAGGATGAAGTCAGCTCCCAGGATCCCTCTCCCTTCCTGCTCCCACCTCATCAGGACACAAGTCCATTTAGTGTAGAGTGTACCTAAATGAATGGAGAGCGGAACGGAGAATGAGCCAGTCTGTTCAGTGCCTGTGAAACCCACCAAGCTGTAGGGGACCCCGTCAGACAGAGGTGCTTAAGGTACTGGTGTCCAGCAGGTAAGTCCCTTTAACCTTTTCCACTTCCGTCTGTACGGTCAGTCTCCCCCATGCATCATACTTGAGGGCACACAGGTGGACAGGCTGTGCCTGTCCTAGTCACGGTTTTGGTTGGGAGGGGGCAGATGGGATTTCGGTACCAGTGGCGGTGGGTACCTTCCCAGGGCCATCTAGCATGGCTCAGAGCGCAGTTAAAAAGGTCTCAAACGAGTGGGGAGGGACTGGCTTATCTGTCTCGGTCTTTTGGGCAGGGGCTGGAGAATTCTTTCTGTTGAATCCTTAACTCTTAAACATAATCACACGAGGCACGTACTGCAGACACAGTCACTCTGTGACTTTCACCTTTATTACCTGGACCAAGGAGTGCTGGCTCTGCGAGGGAACTCCCCTTATATACCTGAATCTCCAGGTAAGGAGTGTCTCCCACAAGTACACCCCCTGTGGTCAAGGTGTGCATTTCAAGTAAGTTTGTACAGTATGTAGTGGTTACATGCGGGTTACAATTGTATAAGGGTTACAGTAGTATGATGGTTACATACATAACATCACCTCCCCCCTCACGTCTTTTTCACTCAAAGGTTAAGTCTATCAGGTGGTCGACGCTCTCTCGTGGAGCGCCGCAGTTGAGGCTCTAGTGGCTGAGCCTTGGCATGCATTTCTGTCACCTGAGGTGATTCCAGCCTGTCTGGGCTGGCCGCAGGGACTGTGCATGTTGATGATTGTCCTTGTTGCTCGTCCAGTGACAGTGGTGTTGACATCTCATGCTCTTCTTCATGTACATCGGTGTCTATGCTGAACCTTTTCTTTACTTGGTCCAAGTGTTTGCGGCATATCTGCCCATTATTGAGTCTGACCACTATGACCCTGTTTCCCTCTTTACCAATTACGGTGCCCTCCAGCCACTTGGGTCCCAATGCATGGTTAAATACAAATACCGGATCATCCATTTCTATAAACCTCTCCCTTGAATTATGATCGTGGCTCTCGGTTTGGGACTGGCGCTTGCCCTCAACAATGTCTGCCAGTGTTGGGATGAGGGACAGCCGCGTTTTGAGCGTACGTTTCATAAGGAGTTCAGGAACTCCCGTGAGCGAGTGCAGCCGGGACCTATAGGCCAGCAGGAGGCACGATAGGCAGTACTGCAGAGAGGGTCCTTGGATGCGGAGCATGCCTTGCTTTATGACTTGGACCGCACGTTCCGCCTGGCCATTGGAAGCCGGCTTGAACAGCGCCGTCCGGACATGTTCGATGCCATTACCTGACATAAACACCTGGAATTTAGGGCTGGTGAAACACGGGCCATTGTCGCTGACCAGAATGTCCGATAAGCCATGGGTTGCGAAAACCGTGCACAGGCTCTCCACGGTGATGGATGTCATGCACTCGATCCATTTCGAGTATGCATCGACAATTATCAAGAACATTTTTCCCATGAACAGGCCCGCATAGTCCACGTGAATGCGTGACCAAGGCTTGGTGGTGGCAAGGGGAAGCCTGCTGAGCGTGTCAGTGCAGTTTTCGGTGCCTGACTGGTGCCGTATGGTGTAGTCATACGCAGCCAGCGTGAGAGTCAATCGCTGTATGCGAGCTGACGCATTTGCATTGACCGCCTTGCTGTTGGACAACAGAGAAGTTAACGGCTTGTGGTCTGTTTCTAACTCGAACGGTCTGCCGAAAAGATATTGGTGCATTTTTTTCACACCATAAGCGCAAGCGAGTGCTTCCTTTTTGACCATGCCGTACCCACGCTCTGCCTGGGAGAGCGACCTGGAGACATAAGCCACCGGTTGGAGTTGTCCATCTCCATTACCCTGCTGCAACACACACCCAACCCCGTACGATGATGCATTGTATGTTAAAACTAGTTTTTTACAGGGGTCATACAACGTTAACAGTTTGTTAGAACAAAGCAGGTTCCGCGCCCTGTTGAAAGCCCGTTCTTGACAGTCCCCCCAAAACCATTCACAACCCTTACGCAGGAGCACGTGTAACGGCTCCAACAATGTGCTTAAGTTCGGCAGGAAGTTCCCGAAATAGTTCAAAAGTCCCAGGAACGATCGCAACTCCGATGTGTTGCCAGGCCGGGGCGCACGACGGATCGCCTCCGTTTTGGATTCGGTCGGCCGGATCCCGTCTGCGGCAACCCTCCCACCCAAAAACTCGACCTCTAGGGCCAAAAACACACACTTGGCCTTCTTCAGCCACAGACCTACCCGGTCCAGTCGGCGTAGCACCTCCTTCAGGTTGTGGAGGTGTTCCTCGGTGTCTCGACCCGTTATTAGGATGTCGTCCTAGAATACGATTGTGCTGGGAATGGATTTCAGCAAGCTTTCCATGTTTCTCTGAAAGATGGCGGCCGCCGAACGGATGCCAAAAGGACACCTGTTGTAGATTAATAAATCCTTGTGCGTCGTGATGGTGGTCAGAAGCTTGGATTCTTCAGCCAGTTCCTGAGTCATGTAGGCCGAAGTGAGGTCCAATTTAGTGAACAGTTTGCCACCTGCCAACGTGGCAAAAAGGCCCTCCGCCCTCGGGAGCGGGTATTGGTCCTGCAGGGACACCTGGTTGATGGTGGCTTTGTAGTCACCGCAGATCCTAACCGAGCCGTCTGCTTTAAGGACAGGAACAATGGGACTTGCCCAGTCACTGAATTATGCCCTCTCTGAGCAGCCTGTCTAGTTCACTCTCTATTTTCTCATGCATCACGTACGGCACCGCTTTGGCTTTGTGGTGCACTGGTCTGGCGTCCGGGGTGATGCGTATAACTACTTTTGTGCCCTTGAACGTTCCGACACCGGGTTGAAACAGTGACCCGAATTTTTGTAGTACCTGTGAGCATGAACTTCGCTCCACAGATGAAATGGCGTGCACATCCCCCCATTTCCAGTTCATCTCAGCTAGCCAGCTCCTTCCCAAAAGCGCGGGGCCATTTCCCGGAACAATCCAGAATGGCAGTCGGTTCTGTGACCCATTGTGTGTTACCACCAAGTTTGCACTGCCTAGCACTGGAATGATCTCTTGGGTATACATCCGTAGCTGCGTATTAATTTGTTCCAGTTTGGGCCTGCTAGCTCTGTGTGGCCATAGTTTCTCAAATTGTTGTGCACTCACGAGGGACTGGCTAGCTCCCGTGTCCAGCTCCATGCACACCGGGATGCCATTCAATAAAACTTTCATCATCATGGGTGGCGTTTTGGTGTATGGGCTGTGGACGTCAGCCACATGAACCTGCTGAATTCAGCATCCATGGCTTTACCCCAGACATTGTCCTGCACTGCAAGCCCCTTGCCTGATTCCTCTGTTTCATAGATTAGCCTCGCTACCGGCTATTTGCAAACTCTAGCCAAATGTTCTCTGGCATTACAATTCCTACAGACGAACTGCTGAAATTTGCAGCTTTTTGCATAATGTCTGCCCCCGCATCTCTAGCATTGGCTGAGATCGTTGTTCACAAGAGGACTGTTAGCAAGCATTCCTCTCTGATTGTTCCCTTGGTTGTTTCTAAACACTCTGATAGTGGGTGTTAATAGTCCCCTTGATGGCGTGAATTG
Organism: Pristiophorus japonicus; assembly: GCF_044704955.1. Lineage (NCBI taxonomy): Eukaryota > Metazoa > Chordata > Chondrichthyes > Pristiophoridae > Pristiophorus > Pristiophorus japonicus. The sequence continues at coordinate 371,888,444 of NC_091977.1, forward strand.
CCGCTCCTCTCTCCATTGTCCCTGTCGGGGGCCCACCTTAGAGTCGGTTTCAGCTTGGGCAGTTACAAAATGCCTTTGTCTGACTGCTGCAGTTTCAAAATGCCTTTGCCTGACTGCGAGATCTTGAGCTGCGTTTATCACGTTAATTCCTCGGTCCGTCGCCACATTGGACCAAGGACTACTCGCGTAAATTAGCTTGGTCTCTTCTTCTCTGGCTATGAAAGTTTGAGCTATCAATGCTGCCCCTTCTAGAGTTAAGTGCTTGGTCTCTATGAGCTTCCTGAAGATCCCGGCATAGCTAATGCCCTTAATGAAAAAATCCCTTAACATTTCCCCCCTGCAGGCGTCTGAGAACTTACAGAGGCTGGCCAAGCGCCGCAAGTCTGCTACGAAGTCCGAGATGTTTTGCCCTTCCCGATGTCGGTGTGTGTAGAACCGGTACCGGGCCATGTGTATGCTGCTCGCTGGTTTTAAGTGTTCACTGATCAGCTGACTGAGCTCTTCAAAAGACTTGTCGACCGGTTTGTGGGGTGCAAGCAGGTCCTTCATCAGCGCGTACGTTTTTGTCCCACAGCTTGTTAGTAGATGCGCCTCCGCTTGTCAGCCGCATCCTCTTCCAGCCAGTCCTTCGTGACAAAGGTCTGCTGGAGCCTCTCCACAAAATCGTCCCAGTCTTCACCCACACGGTAACGTTCCTCTGAGTTACCGGTGGCCATCCTCTGGGTTCAGTGATTCCCGTTTCCCGTCGCCAGGTGTTGAGTCCTTAACTCTTAAACATAATCACACGAGGCACGTACTGCAGACACAGTCACTCTGTGACCTTCACCTTTATTACCTGGACCAAGCAGTACTGGCCCTGCGAGGGACATCCCCTTATATACCTGAATCTCCAGGTAAGGAGTGTCTCCCACAAGTACATCCCCTGTGGTCAAGGTGTGCATTTCTAGTAAGTATGTACAGTATGTAGTGGTTACATGCGGGTTACAATTGTATAAGGGTTACAGTAGTATGTTGGTTACATACATGACACTTTCCTGCACTATTTTTCCAAGGATTTTTACAATCCCTTCTCCAGTGCCCACTCTTTCCGCACCTGAAGCAGGTACGTTTTGTATCGGAGGGGTTGTCCCCCTCGTGGCGCCATTCCCTCTTATCTTGGCTAGTTCGGATTTCGTGAACCCTTCCCTTCTGTGGGTGCTCTTCTATCCCTCTGTCATTTCTGTAAGCTAGGGTCAGTTGCCTAAGCACTCCCTGTTCTGTGGCTAGGGGATCTCTTGGGTCGAACCAGGCCTCAGCCTTGGTTCTTATTCTGGGTAAACTGTTAGCTACTAGGCTTCAGAGCCAGTGGGCTAACTCATCTGGGTTTAAGTGATCACTGTCTATGTCCCCACTACAGGCGCTTTTGTACACCGGCTGCAGTCGGTCTGCGAAAGCCTGTGGGGTTTCTCCTGTGAGCTGCACCGTTTTCTCTACTCCAGAGAAGGGACTCCCGTCATTGCAGCCCATAGCTTCTAAAATGTCTTTCTGGACGGCAGCAAGTGTTTTCTGTCCTCTTTTGCTCTCAGTAGAGAGGGACTAGTACAGTTTTCTGTCTAGAGATAGGAGAAGCATCTTTGCCATTTCTGCATCATCGCACCCATTAATATCACCTGCCTGTTCCACTTCAACAAAGTGAACCGAGGGGTCTCCCTTTGGAATTAGCTTTCCCAGGTGGTTTATCATAGCCCTAAGCTGGTGGGTGTAATGTCTGTAAGCTTGTAATGCTTGTAGCTCCAAACTGTGAATGTGGATGTATTGTGTACTGCAGCTGCATAGTTAATCATTAAACAACAGGCAGCTTTCCGGAGAGTTCTGAGAGAGCAGCCTGCATGTTAGGAAGCTGTGTGTGCTGTGCTCTGTGAAGATATCACAGTTGGCGGCGAGACGGGATAGTTTTCGGATGTTTAAAGCTTAAATTTTATTGGTGAAGGATTCAGCCAGCTGACAGAAGACTTTGGAAGTTTCTGACTTTGGAAAAAGCTACAAAATCCGAGGTAAAATACAGCACAGCTAGAGATTAAAAATGGCAGGTGTAATCGGATATTTGGGTGAATATAGACATGACCGGGAACGTTTTAAAGCGTATGTGGATCGCTAGAAATGTTTTTCACTGCAAATAACATAATCGAAGTTCCAGACAATGCAGTCCAGAACTGGACTGTGTTGGAACATAAGAAAGTGATCTTCTAATGCAGGTCTGGCATTATACGAAACCCTTGTAAATCTGCTTGTGCCTGATGAGCCAAAGGACAAAATGCTTAAAGAGATTTTAACGAAGCTGGAGCAGCACTATAACCCCCAAACCGTTAGCAATTGCTGAAAGCTATTGTTTCGGGATTCAGAATCAAAAGGCGGATGAAAGTATCGCTGATTACATCATAGCATTAAAAAAGCTATCGATGCACTGTAATTTTGGAAACTTTCAAAACCGAGCATTACGGGATCGTTTTGTTTGTGGTGTGAAAAATGATGTGATCAGAAGGAAGTTATTGACGACAGATGACTTAACTTTTGAGATTGCTTGTCAGACAGCGAGGTCGATGAGCATGGCCAAACAATATTCCCGAGAATTAAATAATAAATACGGTCATCAGTCAACCGAGGTAAATCACCTGCATGTTCAAAGTAAAAGACGGCCATGGCCGAAAGTCTCAGAAACGGGAAATTCTACCAGAGTGTCGAAGTCGTGCTATGGGTGCCAGAGACAACATATTGCTAAAAGTTGTCCATACGTGAAGGCAGAGTGTTTCTTCTGCAGAAAGATTGGGCATCTTGCAAAGGCATGCCGACTGAAGGGTAAACCAGTTTTTAAAGCTATGAGTCCAGCGTTCAAAGCTATGAGTAGAAATCCAAAGAAACTTCACAGCATGGAAGAACAACAGGATGAGGAGATGTTAGAATTACACGTCATCAGGAGCACGAGATTAACGGAAAGCATCAAAATCCACATAGATGTTGCGGGATTCAAGATACCAATGGAAATTGACACGGGTGCCTCCATGAGTGTAGTACCGGAGTCACTGTACCACGACAAATTGCGTGATTTCCAACTGGAGAAATCTAAGATAGAGCTGCGAGGCTACTCGGGAGAGAAAATTCCTGTAGTAGGCTGTATCACCGTACCGGTGAAATATAAAGATCAATTTCAGAACTTGCCTCTAATAGTAGTGAAAGGAGACAAGGCTGCTTTACTAGGAAGAAATTGGTTGAGGTCACTGAAGCTGGATTGGAGAAAGATTTTCTGCGTGGAAGCGAGATTTTCATCAACGGATGAGGTTATCAAGCAGTATCCGAAGGTGTTCTGTGAAATGGGAAGTCCAATCCAAGGCTCCAAGGCGAGTGTCAGGGTACAGAAGGGCGCTAGATCGGTTTACTACAAGCCAAGTTCTGCACCATATGCACTCAAGGAGAAAGTTGAGCAAGAACTCAAAAGACTAGAGACTGAGAACATTATTTGTAAGATAGATCGATGTAATTGGGCTACACCCATTGTTGTTGTACATAAGTCTGATGGTAAGGTAAGATTGTGTGGTGATTATAAGGTAACCGTAAACCAGGTTCTAGAGGGTAATGTCCCAAATACATTGCCGAACATAGAAGATTTGTTCACAACACTGACAGGTGGTCAGATCTTCTCAAAACTGGATCTTACAAATGCCTACTTACAGCTTGAACTAGATGAGGAGTCCAAGTCATGTTTGACTATAAATACCCATTTAGGCCTATATCAGTTTAATAGGCTACCATTTGGAGTGTCTTCCGCCCCTGCCATATTCCAAGGGGTGATAAACCAGATTTTGCAAGGTATTGAAGGGGTAGTATGTTATTTGGATGACATACTAATTTCAGCACCAAATAGGCAAATTCATAATAACATATTGAATTAAGTCCTCAAACGGCTAGAGAAGCACAGAATACGAGTGTCTGCTCGTAAGTGTGAGTTATTTAAAAACTCAGTGGAGTACTTAGGGTACAGAGTAGACAAAGATGGTTTACATCCAACCATGGAAAAATTGGATGCAATTAGAAATGCACCCACTCCCAGGAATGTCACTGAACTTCGTTCATTCTTGGATCTTTTGAACTATTATGGGAAGTTCCTACCAAATTTAGTTACATTATTACATCCACTGAATGAACTTTTGAAAAAACAGGTCCAGTGGAAGTGGTCAAAAGAATGCAACACAGCATTCAAGGAGTGTAAAAACAAATTGGTAGAGAGCATCATGTTAGTTCACTATGACATATCTAAGGTGATTAAGCTAGCATGTGATGCCTCTCCGTATGGAGTTGGGGCAGTAATCTCTCATGTATTAAGTAGTGGGAGGAGAGACCAATTGCTTTTGCTTCATGCACTCTCAGTGCCAGTGAGAAAAATTATGCGCAAATTGAAAGGGAAGCTTTGGCATTAATTTTTGGGGTCAAGAAGTTTCACAAATACTTGTATGGTCGTAAGTTTACCATTGTTACGGACCATAAGCCCCTAACAACAATCCTCCATCCAAAGTCCCCAGTTCCAACATTAGCTGCAGCCCGAATGCAGAGATGGGCTTTGATTTTGTCAGCATATACATATGATATTGAATACAGACGATCAGCTAATCACAGTAATGCTGATGCAATGTCTAGATTGCCTTCCCCATCACAAGTTACACCCAATAAGGAGAGAAGTGTGAAATTAAACCAGAAGGTGAGAGTGAAGAACCATCACCATAAATGGTTAAAGTGGCTACTAGGAAGAATGGTGAAGATATGTGGTCCTCGCATATATTTGGTAAAGATGTTTGATAATAAACAGATTAGATTTGTTCATATTGATCATATTTTACCTACAGACATGGAAGGAGTGGAAGGTGGGAATGATTCAATTATTTCTGGCTTTTCAGATAGTTTTGATATACCAGTAGCAAATTCTAAATCCAATGTACTGGAAATAAATCCAGGAGAGAATCAGAATGAAAGTCTGAGTCCGAGTCAGGTAAACAAAGAGCCTGAAGTTAGAGTGAGTGCAAATGAAAATCAAGGAAATTCCATGGAGGAAAATGTTCCCCAGGATGAGCGTCAAATGAGTGTGAAATCAAAACCATGTTTGAAAGGTTCTGTTCGAGAGCGAAGGTATCCTCTTCAAAACTGAAAACAAGTGGTAAAGTTAAATTTGTAAATATGTATAAAAATGAAAGTTATTTATGATGTTTGTTATGATGGCTTTTTCATTAGGGAGGGAGAAGTGTAATGTCTAATGCTTGTAGCTCCACACTGTGGATGTGGACATATTGTGTACTGCAGCTGCATAGTTAATCATTAAACAACAGGCAGCTTTCCGGAGAGTTCCGAGAGAGCAGCCTGCATTTTAGGAAGCTGTGTGTGCTGTGCTCTGTGAAGATATCACAGTGGGGAGTGCGGGGGACCACAAACTGACTTTCCAGGAGCCCTGGACCCCCATTAAGGGTGGGCGGGCCAAACTTCTATTGCCGGACCGGGCACATTGGCCCTGGTTCTGGCTCTCCCTGTTCTGGCTCACCTCTCTCTCCTCCCTGCAGCCAAGCCGAGCTGAAACTCGGTGCCACAGGTGGTGGTGGTTCATTATCCCTGTCCGTCCCACAACTGATTTGCCCCTCCTGTTGCTGAACCGGTGTAGTCACCGGTGACACAGGTAGTGGCCAAGTAGTTTCTTCCTTCTCTTCCAGGTTTACCTGGGGCGTACCTGGGCTTATTAGGCATACCTTGCCTTTTGCCTTGGACAGAGCAAGGTTTAAACTTTTAATTTGTTGCTGGCAGGGGCCCTGGTCTCCCGATTCAAACCCATTAGTGCTAGCTACTTTATACGCTGCTTGCACATCTTTTAATCTTTTCTGGAGCTCTTTTACTTGTAGGGTGAGGCGAGTGCTTTCCTCCCTCAGTGACTGTTCATTACTTTTGGCCTCGGTAATCTGGCATTGAAAATAGTCCTGACTGTTGTTAAACCTTCCCATTATTTGGGTCCTTTCCTGTTTTAGCTTACGGAGTTCTCCTGATAATCTTTCTTCTGACATAACCCTTTCCTGTTAGTTCTCTGCGCATTCCCATAACTCTGCCTGTAATGTTTCATTCATTCTGTCCAGGAGTTGGACCTGTCGCTGTAGACAGACCAACCAAATTGCTTTCTCTACTGCTTCTTTGTGATCTTTGCTTGTTGTTCACTGGGCTGCAGCGTCAGCTGGACGCTCAGTGCGCAATAGACTAAGCACCCATTCCTTAGTTACATTCACTTTCTTATACACATAGGAGGAAATCCTCTCTTCCATTTTGGTTTTTTGCCCCAAACCAGCACTCTCTACATCACACCCCGTCTACCGCGGTCGCCAGTTTGTAAGGGGTTGTGTGTGGTCTCTATGAGGGGGTTAGTTTCCCTTCTGACCAACTTGAGTGGTTTCGAATCGCTCCCATCCCTTAGGTTCTGTACTCTGGATTTATTTGAGGGGTGTGACAAAAGTGCAAAGGACTGGTTTGATGCAAAGAACTTTGGTTTTATTACAGTCAAAGTAATACAGGCTTATTACTCTAATAAGAAAATACAAGGCCAAACTTACAATCACTCTAATAAAGGACAGTACAAGGAAAGGTACAAAGTCAAACTTATATCCACTCTAATAAAAAACAATACAAGGAAAGGTACAAGGTCAAACTTATAATCACTCTAATAAAGTACCGTACACTACTCATTCAAAGGGGGTTGCAGTAAAATTATACCTCCCACCTCCCAATACCTAATTCTAGCTAGGTTAGACTCCAGGGTAGGCAGGGACTAAAGATTACCAATCCTTTTGATAGTTAATGGTAGATGGTGATGTTCTTCCTTCCTTCAGGACTTCAAGACTTCGAGGCTGGAGAAGTTAGTTTACAACTGTCGTGTTGGTTTCTCTCTTTGTCTTGATGAGGTAGTAGCAACCACCTCTCTCCCCTCTTGATGAGGTAGTAGCAACCACCTCTCTCCCCTCTTGATGAGGTAGTAGAAACCACCTCTCTCCCCTCTCTAACCTCTGTTGAAAACAGGGGCAGTTATACGATTTCAGTGTTTCTAATCTTGCCACCAAATCTCTTCAAAATCCTTTGTATAATTTTGGCGGGTTTGGTTCTTCCTTGTAATATTTTGTCAGGCTCGTTAAAAGTTGATATGTCTTGGGTGGGTTGATGTTTGAAAACTGTTTCCTGGTGTAAATATTAGTTTGGCAATTGCAATGTCCTTTTGTGCTTAGTCTTTCGCATACAGGCTGGATTGGGCCTCTTTGTGATGTATATGCTGAAATGGTTTTATCCAGACCTATGTTGATGGGGAGCTACCTCTGGATGATTTTGTGATGGTAATGTCTCTTGTGGAGAAAGATTTTCAAATATTCATTCTTCCAGACAGGTTAACTCAGTCCTCACACCCAGACAGTTCCAATAATCAAGTGGGCTTCTTTTGTTCCCTAAGTCCGCCCACAGGCTTGAATTTGTCTTGTAAAAGTTCATAATTCTATTAAAGTTTGTAGTTTCTTCCATAAGCACTTTAGAGTTCCAAACTTTTCGGTAGATAGTCCCAAATTAAATTTCATTTCAAATGAGCCCAAACACAGGGGGGGTTTCTTGTGAATTTTGCATTCTTTCACCCATTCATCTCTTTTACGCAGTAAAGAGTGCAGTGGTTCTAACAGTGTGCTTAGACCCGGTAAAAAGTTACCAAAGTAGTTCAAGAGTCCAAGAAACGACCGCAGCTCCGTCACGTTCTGTGGTCTCGGTGAGTTCTTGATTGCCTCCATCTTCGAATCGGTGGGCCTGATGCCATCCGCCGCGATTCTTCTCCCCAGGAATGCCACTTCAGGTGCCAGGAAAACGCACTTCAACCTGAGCGGTTTAACCTGAGCCCCTCACAATTTAGATGACTAAGGACCTCTTCCAGGTTCTGCAGATGCTCGACGGTGTCCCGACCTGTAACCAAGATGCCGTCATGGAAGACCACGGTGCGTGGGACCAATTTCAGCAAGCTTTCCATGTTCCTCTGGAATATCGCCGCAGCTGATCGAATCCCAAACGGCATCTGTTGTAAATGAAGAGACCTTTGTGCGTGTTGATGCAGGTGAGGCCTTTCGATGAATCCGCCAGCTCCTGCGTCATGTAGGCCGAGGTCAAATCCAGCTTCGTGAGCGTATTTCCTTCCAGCAATGTCGCAAATAGGTCGTCTGCCTTTGGTAATGGGTATTGATCCTGCAGGTAGTAACGTTTGATAGTTACTTTATAATCACCACAGATTCTGACGGTGCCGTCTTCCTTGAGGAATGGAACAATTGGACTGACCCACTCGTTGAATTCGATCGGCGAAATGATGCCCTCTCGTTGCAGCTGCTCCAGCTCAAGCTCCACCCTCCCTCTCATCATGTACGGTACTGCTCTCGCCTTGTGATGGATGGGTCGCGCCCCCCGAATCAAATGGATCTGCACTTTTGCTCCTAGGAACTTCCCGATGCCTGGTTCGAACAGCGAGGGGAACTTGTTAAAGACCTGGGCACATGAAGTGTCATCGACGGATGAGAGCGCTCAGACGTCGTCCCAGTTCCAGCGTATCTTTCCCAGCCAGCTCCTGCCGAACAGCGTGGGGCCATCGCCCGATGCCACCCAGAGTGGTAATTTGTGCACTGCTCCATCATAGGAGACCTTTACGGTAGCACTGCTGATTACGGGAATCAGTTCCTTAGTGTAAGTTCTCAGTTTAGTACGAATTGGAGTCAGGACTGGCCTTGAGATCTTGCTGCACCACAGTTTATCAAAAGTCTTTTTGCTGATTATGGATTGGCTCGTGCCCGTGTCCAGCTCCATTGACACCGTGAGTCCATTTAATTCAACCTTCAGCATTATCGGGGGACACTTTGTGGTAAATGTGTGTACCCCATTTACCTCTGCCTCCTCAGCCTGAGACTCTGGTTCGTCGTGATCCACCGTGGATCTGTCCTCCTCTGCAACATAGTGGTTTGCAGGATTAGCAGGGTTTGCAGCTCGCCTGCTCATATGTTGGAGGTGTCCCATTGTTCCATAGCCCTTGCAAACGTATCCTTTGAAGCGGCATAAATGGAAGCGATGATCACTTCCGCAGCGCCAACAAGGTATTAATGGCCTTGCATTCACCACCCTTGAAGATAGACTCTGAGACATCTGCGAATGTGCAGCTGCAGGCATGTGCGTCCTGCCCTGTATGTTGCGATACGAAAACAACATTACTTTGTTCACAGTACTCGCAACAGCACTCGTGTGCTGAGAGATTTGTTTGGTATTGTCACTGGTGGCGATGAACGCCTGGGCTATCCCGATGGCTTTACTCAAGGTTGGGGTCTCTACAGTCAAAAGTTTGTGAAGTATTACTTCATGGCCAATGCCAAGTACAGACAAGTCCCGGAGCATGTGCTCCAAGTGTCCTTCAAATTTGCAATGTCCTGCAAGGCGCCTTAGCTCGGCGACATAGCTCGCCACTTCCTGGCCTTCAGACCTCTTGTACGTTTAGAACCGGTACCTCGCCGTCAGAACGCTTTCCTTCAGGTTTAAATGCTCCCGGACAGTATGCACAAATCATCGTATGACTTCTCTGTGGGTTTTGCTGGAGCAAGCAGATTTTTCATGAGACCATACGTTGGTGCCCAGCAAACGGTGAGGAGAATCGTCCTTCGTTTGGCAGCGTTCACTTCTCCTTCCAGCTCGTTGGCCACGAAGTATTGGTCGAGTCGCTCCACAAAGGTTTCCCAATCATCTCCCTCTGAAAATTTCTCCAGAATGCACATGGCTCTCTGCAATTTTTCCTTTGGGGTTCGACATCTGTATCTCATCGCCAGTTGTTATGTATTGAATAAAGAGTTTGACCAGATACTGTAAGGTCAAAGTAATGTGTGACCGTAGTCCTTTATTACAGGTCTCCAGAGTGCCTGTCCAGCCTGTGAGGCTTCCTTATGTACCTGTGCTCCCAAAGGATTGTGGGATCCCTTGGGACTCCAGGGGATGAGCCCTCTGGTGGTTACATTTTGTATTTACAGGTTTACATATACAACAGGTACTATTTGAAGAAGAGCAGGAGAGTTTGGAAGTGTCCTGGCCAATATTTATCCCTCAATCCACTTCATTAAACAGATTATCTTGTTGTTTTCTCATTGTTGTTTATGGGACCGTGCTGTGTGCAAATTGATTGTCACATTTCCCTATATTACAACAGTGACTACTCTTTAAAAGCACTGATGGCTATTATGCGTTTTGGGATGTGATGAAAGTCACTATATAAATGTAAGTTCTATCTTTTGGTGCCTTATGAAGTCAAAATATCAATTTAGTATCAAATTGTCAGTAGTTTTGTGCTGTGGATCCACTCAACTAAGAATTGGGTGGAGCTTGTCAAACTCATTTTATGTAGATTCTCACAGCCGATTAGAAAGAACTTTCACCCACAGTTTGAAGCAAATTCAAAGCCAGGTGCTGGAGTTACTGGGAATTGCACTGACTCACTGCCCCACCTATTAGTGTTATATTTATTAAAAATCAAGTTTAGTTCTTTAGAAGACATGCAAAAGCTTCTTTATAATTTTACAAGGAAATTCACAACATTAGAGTTGCTTTTATAGCATCATAAAAAGCTTTGCTTAACAAGTGTTAACTGCAGTAGGGAAACAAAACTATTCAATGGTTTCTATCAGTATACCTCGGATGTAAAAACTTTGGCCTAGAAATTCAGGGGTTTATTTTCACCTGTTAATGCCACAATCGAGTGAAAAAGCAGCTGCCGCCGCTCTTCAATCAACTAGGTCGGGTCCCGTGACGGCCGCCATTTTGGAGCGATAGAAGCGATAGCAAAAATCATGGAAATGAAGCAGATCGTGACGTCAGGGAGGAGAATTTTGGGTGGGGGGGGTGGAGAAAGAGTGTTTTGGGGGGGGTAAAAGAGTGTTTTGTATACCAGCATCTCTCTCTCTCGCTCTCTCTCTCTCTGGCTACGCCCCCCGCCCCCCACCCCCGTAACATCGCTACCAGCAGTTCGCATTTCTCCGGTAGGATTTACTTCATTTTTATTAGTATTTTAATTGTTTGAGCATTTCCTTGCAATGTTTGGTGCTTGGTTGTTGGGGTCCTCTCCAGTTCCCTCCCCTCCCCTATCCATGCCCTAATGTCTGCCAAATGTGCACTGCTTTTTCTTCACAGCCCGCAAGGTTTTTCAGAGCTGGCCACATCTGCTGACTTTAGTCGATTTGGAGTAAGTTTTTGGTGGCCAAAGTGGCATAAATGGCCGAAACTGGCGTAAGTGTCTGGGGACTCTTCATTTTGAAAAAAAAACTGACCTAAAAAAAATCTTACCTAACTGACTTACTCTGGAGCCATGCTTCCACCAGGAAAATCATCGGGCTAGTGAAGCAACGGTTCCGCTACCTTGATCACTTGGGAAGAGCCCTCAGTGGAGTGGGTGTCTAATTTCATAGTGTCCCGCTGCATGCTTCACAACATGGCCATCATGAGGGCACAGCCCTTGCCACCAGGGATTGCAGGATCTATTCATGAAGAGGATGAGGAGGGAGGGAGGAATGAGGCAGGCAGCCAGTCCCCCTTCTGAATGGGCTGTCCGTGAACAGCTCATCAGACTCCAATTCCAGTGAATGAAACCCCAGATCCCCTGCCATGTATCCTACATGGTTACTGCTTGTACTATTACAAGGTGTGCCACCAGAGGGCACCTCAGTGGGAGACTTGCAGGTTATCTGTACAGGCGTGCCTGGCCTAGTATAAAAGGCAGGCCACCAGGTGTGATCCTCACTCTGGAGTTATCAAATAAAGGACTAAGGTCACTACAGTTCAAGTACAACACATTGCCTCGTGGAGTCATTATCAGAGCATCTAAAGACATAACAATTGGCAACAAGATTACAGACTTTCACGCGAAAATGGCTACCCTTGGTACGTTGCAGCAGTTCGCCGATAGTGATGATTGGGATGCCTTTGTGGAGAGGCTCGAACATTTCTTCACAGCAAACGACCTGGCAGGCGACAATCCGGCCACTCTGGCTGATAAGTGCAGAGCTATCCTGCTAACCAGTTGTGGGCCCACTGTCTATGGCCTCATCAGGGACTTGCTGGCACCAGCGAAGACAATGACTAAGATGTATGAGGAGCTCATAACACTGATCCAAGAGCAACTCAAGCCCAAAGAAAGCCAGACACCGATTTTACACCAACTGACGACCCGAAGGCCAGGAAATCGCGAAATATGCTGCAGACCTCAGGAGGCTGGCGGCACCATGTGATTTCGGCAACCACCTCACCGAAGCGCTGCAGGACATCTGTGCCATTGGAATCAGTCATGAGGGCCTTCCTCATAAGCTACTGTCTGCGGACACCACAGTCACACTGCAGAAGGCCATCTCTGTGAGCCAGGCATTCATGACCTCGACCTGCGGCTCTAGGCAGATGACTCATCCTCAGGATTCAAACCCAGCAAGTACTGTGCACAGAGTTGTGCCTTTTAGAGGCTGGACTGTAGAACGTGAACCTTCTCAGAGAAGAGAGAACAGGCCCCCGAATCCCTTAACTCAGAGTCCGCCGAGAGGGGCTAATCGAGTAGCTCCAGGCTGGCTTTGCGGAAGGAATCACAGGGCTCACCAGTGCTGCTTTAAAGACTATGTGTGTAAAGGCTGCAGCACAAAGGGCCACCTCCAGCGAATGTGTAAAAGAAATATGACTCACTGTGTTGATGAAGAGTCTGCAGATGGCCATGAATCCAGCGCAGATTATGAAACGATAAGCAGAGAGGCAGCTCAGCCCCACGATGAGGTATATAGCATGTTTACCTGCACCACCGAGTGTTCCCCGTTGAGGATGGAAGTCAAGATAAATGGCATTCCAGTCTTCATGGAAGTGGACACAGGGGCAAGCCAGTCATTAATGAATCAAGAAGCCTTTGAGAGGCTATGGGACAATGAAGCTGAACGACCCAAGTTGGTCCCGGTTCAGGAAAAGCTGCGCACCTACACCAATGAACTTATCCCAGTTGTTGGTAGTGCGGATGTAAAGGTACTCCATGATGGCACGGTGCACAAGTTACCTCTGGATTGTTGCAGGTGATGGACCAACGCTACTCGGAAGAAGGTGGATGGAGAAGATCCATTGGAGTTGGGAAGACTTCATTCCTCCAGCGATCAACGTCCTCCGAGCTCAGAGGCAAAGCAAGCCCTCACCTGAGGGTGGACCCAGCGCCAGAGAGCAGACCAGCACAGCACCCGAGGCACAGACCGCTCAGCACGACTGCGTGGAGATGATCCAACTGAGACGACCCGAACGCACCTTCCAGGCTCCAGTGGCAGGACTCCGGAGGAAGAAAATCAGATCCAAAGGCGACTTTCCAGCTTCAGTGGCAGAACCCGGGGAGAAGAGGATCACCGCAGTCGACATTGTGGATGGAGGAAAGATGGTGTCCAAACCACGAGGTGAAGCACTGAAGAAAAAGATGGCCACGGCCAGACCACGAGGTGCTGCATTGGTGGAGCAACGTTGCACCAAACGGAGAAGAGGATTGGAGTAAAGATGGCAAGGCTCTCTTAAAGGAGGCCTGCAACCCACCACACTTAAAGGGACAGTTCCACATTTTCAATCAATGTAAGAGCAACTGTGAGATAGATGTAAAATGTGCAATTGATGATCAGAGTTGTGTACATGCAATAAGCAAAGAAAAGTCTCAATGTACTAGCAACTGTGAGTTAGATGTAAAATGTTTAATTGATGATCAGCGTTGTGTACATGCAATAAGCAAAGAAAAGGCGTGTGATCGCGATCGGAGCTACAGGTTATTTACAATGAGTGATGAAAAATTGTGCGATGTAGGATTTCAACTGCATACAGTCAATGCAGTGGGCAGACACCCATCGGGTGCACACAGGTCCAGCGAACTACCCAATGCTGTAGCCTGCATCCCTGGGACCAGAGTTATGCACCATGGAGTGTGGCCACAAGCAGCCAATACATACGAGTGGCAGAGCAAGCGATCTCAGGGGGGAAACGACACCGGTATCGATACCCTGCCCCTGACCGGCTCCACCTCTCAGGCACCTGATGGCACCAACCGCTACGAGCCTGAAAGAGCAAACTGTGCCAAGACGCAGCCCCCAGACCCCATCACCACCAAGGCCATACCCGGGAACAAAGGGTCACCCGCTACGATTCTCCCAAATGGGACCGGGACCCGCCAGGATCGCAAACCAAACAACGCCCAGGCAAGCAAGTCAGCAGTTCCCTGTGCACTGCTAGACAACAGCTCCTCAGGGAGCAGCAGCAACCCAGGGTACAAAGAAAGGACAGGGAGGTCACAGGCATCTGTGAACCTGCCCGACGCTAGGAGCAATGGCAAAAACCCTGAGAGCAGGCAACTTGAGTCAACCGGGTTCCCACTGCCAGCACTAGGCACCGTGCTGCCACCAGACTACCTGGACACCATCCAGAAGTTCTGGAACTAGCTTGTCCCTTACGCACTTGTGCTGACACCCGTACCGATTCCCAGTACGTATCAAGAATGTATCTCACCAGTCGAATGTACTTGCCTCACAACTGAACCACAAATGTAATGATGTTAATGCAATTTTTTTTTCTGAATTTGAATGTATATGTATGTAATGTATCCGGCATAGTCTATATGTGGGGGGGGGGGGGCGAGAATGGAGTGGTCATGGACACACAAACAGAAACTACTAGCGCTTAACTGACAACGAAACACCAACCACTCATCAAAGATAGAAACGACCCGCCAAGGGTCAACCAGATAGAGCTAAGCCCAGAGCACAGTCAATGCAGAGGCGATTTGTACTAAGGCTTGGGGGAGAGTGATATCATGTATCCTACATGGTTACTGCTTGTACTATTACAAGGTGTGCCACCAGAGGGCACCGCAGTGGGAGAATTGCAGGTTAGTGTACAGGTGTGCCTGGCCTAGTATAAAAGGCAGGCCACCAGGTGTGATCCTCACTCTGGAGTTATCAAATAAAGGACTAAGGCCACTACAGTTCAAGTACAACACATTGCCTCGTGGAGTCATTATCAGAGCATCTAAAGATGTAACATCCCCGTTGCTCAGCACATCTCCATCATACCATCCCTCTGTCATAGAATATCACAGCGTCTTCCTGGTCACAAAACTGAAATGAGCGGCACCGCAAAAGATTTCAAACAAAATGGATTAATTTATCAAAAATTACTGAACACATATTTACAGCACAAATATTAACTAATCACCCTTGTGCAATCCCTTAGCGCCTGTCGTTCGTGTGCCTTTTCATATTCTGGTACTCCTATGAAGTGCTCACCCTGTGGCTGCAGCATGGTTGGTGGAAGGCTGCTGAGTTTCCATATGGGAGACTTCATATGGCCTGTAGATGGTCTTGCAGGATGACCTCGAGCAGCTGTGGCCCCAGAAGGCCCGGTTGTAGACTGCACCACCTCGGCATGGGCAGCAGCAGTCTGGGCTGGCTGAGTGGCAGAGGCAAGGGCAATGGCAGAGTGTCAGTGGTGGGAACAGGAATGCTGTCATCCTGAGAGAGGACAGCAAGATCCTGCTCTACTGACCCACTGTCACTCCCCTGGGATAGCACCTCAACATGCCTAGCAACCTGTTGGAGTCATTGGAGGACAGATTGCTAGGATGCTGCGACACCCTGCAAGTCCCGGTCGTTATTCGTAAACCCAGCCACAATTGAAGCAATCAGAGCTGGCCCCTGAGTTAACCTTTCACCCTGGACTTGCTTTGTTATTGCAAAACAAGTATAAATTAACAATGTAACTCGCTATGGAGTCAAGCGCTTGATCACAAATTTAGGACTTCTTTTACTTTCACGGTTCTGATTTTTCTACCCTTCATGTCCTCATCTTTACTAAATAAAAATATTTCAAATACTACAGCCAAGAAATTGGATGAGACCCGAAAACGGGCCCGAGGAATGTGATGTGTGATTAACTTGCGCCCGTTTGAAGGACTTCCTGCTGATTAGCATAATTATGGCGTTCAGCCCAGCGCTGAACACACTGCTGAGTGGCTGAATGCTCAATAGGGGGTCCAAGATCATGCAAGGCTAGTTCCACTTAAAGTTCGTCTGCACTACTTAAAGCCTTCTGCCTGCAACAGGTGATTGAAGTGGTTGGGAGAACATTGGAGAAGAAAGTGATAATCATGGCACAGCAGGGAAGAGAGCGTGCACCTAGGTTTTCAAATGCAGCACTGGAGGCCTTGGTCGAGAAGGTCAACTGCAGGAGAGAGGTCCTCTTACCACAGGAGCCAGGTGGCCCTCCAGGCAACTGACCATTTAGTGTGGTAACTGCCAGCTGTACAGCCCCGTGAACCTGGATTCAGTGCAGAAAGAAGTTCAATGACCTCACACGAGTAGTCAAGGTCAGTGAATTCATCTTCAAATGCCGTATCCTACCATCTGAACCAATAGCCTCACACACAGCTCAATGCACCATACCCCGATCACTCACCTATCAACAATCTTTACCAAACACGTCTCACGCATTACTTTCATAACTTAACCTCACCCACAGACACTTACCACTGCTGCAAGCCACATATCCATATTTCACAGCTTGAACACACTGTCAAGTATTCAACCATGACCGGCACATCACCTAAAACACATTGCACCACACTCAATGACACACTTCCCTTGCTCTTGCAGGGAAAGGTGGCGCATAACTAGTGCCAGCAGAGCTTAACCAGTGGGAAACGCTCGTCTGCATGACCTCCAGAACCGCCGCCTCTCTTGTTGGGCTAGCTATATACTGGCTTAAAAAGTTCTTTAAAAGTTTTAAGAATTCTGCAGCCTCTATACCTTTTACACTAATTCTATCCCAGTTAATGTTCGGGTGGTTGAAATTCTTTACTATTAAGAATGTAAGAAATAGGAGCAGGAGTAGGCCATTTGGCCCCTCGAGCCTGCTCCGCCATTCAATAAGATCATGGCTGATCTGATCATGGACTCAGTTCCACTTCCCTGCCCGCTCCTCATAAACCTTTACTCCCTTCTCGCTCAAAAATCTGTCTATCTCCGCCTTAAATATATTGAATGACCCAGCTTCCACAGCTCTCTGGGGCAGAGAATTCCACACATTTATAACCCTCCAAGAGAAAAAATTCCTCCTCATCTCAGTTTTAAATGGGTTGCCCCCTTATTCTAAGACTATGTCCCTTAGTTTTAGTTTCCCCTATGTGGAAATATCCTCTCTGCATCCACCTTGTCGAGCCCTCTCATTATCTTATCTCAGTAAGATCACCGCTCATTCTTCTGAACTCCAATGAGTACAGGCCCAACCTGCTCAACCTTTCTTCATAAGACAAACCCTTCATCTCAGGAATCAACTGAGTGAACCGTCTCTGAACTGCCTCCAATGTAAGTATATTCCTCCTTAAATAAGGAGACCAAAACTGTACGCAGTACTCTCGGTGTATATATACGGAGACCTCACCAATACCCTGTACAGTTGTAGCAAGACTTCTCTGCTTTTATATTCCATCCCGCTTGTAATAAAGGCCAACATTCTATTTGCCTTCCTGATTAGTTGCTGTACCTGCATACTAACTTTTTGTGTTTCATGCACAAGGACTCCCAGGTCCCTCTGTACTGCAGCATTTTGTAATTTTTCTTCATTTAAATAATAAGTTGCTTTTTTATTTTTTCTGCCAAAGTGCATAACCTCACACTTTCCCACATTATACTCCATCTACCAAATTTTTGCCCACTCACTTAGCCTGTCTGTATCCCTTTGCAGATTTGTTGTGTCCTCCTCACAACTTGCTTTCCCACCCACCTTTGTATCATCAGCAAACTTGGCTAAATTACACTTGGTCCCTTCATCCTAATCATTAATATAGATCGTAAATAATGGAGGCCCCAGCACAGATCCTCGTGGCACCCCACTAGTTACTGTTTGCCAACCGGAAAATGATACCCATTTATCCCGACTGTTTTCTGTTCGATAGCCAATCCTCTATCCATGCTAATATATTTCCCCAACCCTATGAACTTTCATCTTGTGCAGTAACCTTTTATATGGCACCTTATCGAATGCCTTCTGGAAATCAAAATAAACTACATCCACTGGTTCCCCCTTATCTACCCTACTCGTTACATCCTCAAAGAATTCCAGCAAATTTGTCAAACATGATTTCCCTTTCATAAAACCATGCTGACTCTGCTTGACTAAATGATGCTTTTCCAAATGTCCTGCTACTGCTTCCTTAACAATGGACTCCAGCATTTTCCCAACGACAGATGTTAGGCTAACTGGTCTATAGTTTCCTGCTTTTTGTCTGCCTCCTTTTTTAAATAGGGGCGTTACATTTGCGGCTTTCCAATCCACTGGGACCTCCCCAGAATCCAAGGAATTTTGGTAGATTACAATCAATGCATCCACGATCTCTGCAGCCACTTCTTTACAACCCTAGCATGCAAGCCATCAGATTCAGGGCACTTGTTCACCTTTAGTCCCATTATCTTACTTCTTCTTTAGTGACAGTGATTGTTTTAAGTTCCTCCCTCCCTTTAGCCCCTTACTTATCCACTATTGGGATATTTTTAGCATCTTCTATCGTGAAGACTGATACAAAATATTTGTTCAAAGTCTCTGCCATTTTCCTGTTCCCCATTATTAATTCCCCAGTCTCATCCTCTAAGGGACCAACATTTACTTGTGCCACTCTCTTCCTTTTTATATACCTGTAGAAAGTTACTATCTGTTTTTATATATCTTGCTAGTTTACTTTCATAATCTGTCTTCCCTCTCTTTATTGATTTTTAGTCGTCCTTTGCTGGTTTTTAAAAGTTCCCAATCCGCTGGCCTCGCACTAATCTTGGCCGCTTTGTATGCCATTGTTTTCAATTTGATACCATCCTTTATTTCCATGGATGGCTATCCCTTCACTTAAAGTCTTTCCTTCTCATTGGAATATATTTTTGTTGAGAGAATGTCCAGGGGGGGTGTTTGCTAGTGCTGTTGGGGAGGGATTAAACTAATATGGCAGGGGGATGGGAACCTAAGCAGGAAGACAGACGGAAGTAGAATGAGGGCAGAAGCAAAAGATAGAAAGAAGAAAAGTAAAAGTGGAAGGCAGAGAAACAGAAGACAAAAATCAAAAAGGGCCACATTACAGCAAAATTCTAAAGGGGCAAAGTGTTAAAAAGACAAGGCTGAAGGTTCTGTGCCTCAATGCGAGGAGTATTCGTAATAGGGTGGATGAATTAATTGCGCAGGCAGTTATTAACGAATATGATATAATTGGGATTACGGAGACATGGCTCCAGGGTGACCAAGGCTGGGTACTCGATATCCAGGGATAATCAACATTCAGGAAGGTTGGACAGAAAGGAAAAGGAGGTGGGATAGCGTTACTGGTTAAAGAGGAAATTAACGCAATAGTCAAGAAGGACATTAGCTTGGATGATGTGGAATCTGTATGGGTAGAGCTGCGGAATACCAAAGGGCAGAAAACGCTAGTGGGAGTTATGTACAGACCACCAAACAGTAGTAGTGAGGTTGGGGTCAGCATCAAACAAGAAATTAGGGATGCATGCAATAAAGGTACAGCAGTTATCATGGGCGACTTTAATCGACATATAGATTTGGTTAACCAAACTGGTAGCAATACGGTGGAGGAGGATTTACTGGAGTGTATAAGGGATGGTTTTCTAGACCAATATGTTGAGGTACCAGCTAGAGGGCTGGCCATCCTAGACTGGGTGATGAGTAATGAGAAAGGACTAATTAGCAATGTTGTTGTGCAAGGCCCCTTGGGGAAGAGTGACCATAAAATGGTAGAATTCTTCACTAAGATGGAGAGTTGACACAGTTAATTCAGAGACTAGAGTCCTGAACTTAAGGAAAGGTAACTTCGATGGTATGAGACGTGAATTGATTAGAATAGATTGGCGAATTATACTTAAAGGGTTGACGGTGGATAGGTAATGGCAAATATTTAAAGATCACATGGATGAACTTCAACAATTGTACATCCCTGTCAGGAATAAAAATAAAATGGGGAAGGTGGCTCAACCGTGGCTAACAATAGAAATTAAGGATAATGTTAAATCCAAGGAAGAGGCACATACATTGGCCAGAAAAAGCAGCAAACCTGTGGACTGGGAAAAATTTAGAATTCAGCAGAGGAGGACAAAGGGTTTAATTAGGAGGGGGAAAATAGAGTTTGAGAGTAAGCTTGCTGGAAACATAAAAACTGACTGCAAAAGCTTCTATGGATATGTGAAGAGAAAAAGATTATTGACGACAAATGTAGGTCCCTTGCTGTCAGATTCAGGTGAATTTATAATGGGGAACAAGGAAATGGCAGACCAATTGAACAAATACTTTGGTTCTGTCTTGACTAAAGAAGACACAAATAATCTTCTGGAAATATTAGGGGACTGAAGGTCTAGTGAGAAGGAGGAACTGAAGGAAATCCTTATAAGTCAGGAAATTGTGTTAGGGAAATTGATGGGATTGAAGGCCGATAAATCCCCAGGGCCTGATAATCTGCATCCCAGAGTACTTAAGGAAGTGGCCCTAGAAATAGTGGATGCATTGGAGATTATTTTCCAACAGTCTATTGACTCTGGATCAGTTCCTATGGACTGGAGGGTAACTAATGTAACACCATTTTTTAAAAAAGGAGGGAGAGAGAAAACGGGGAATTATTCCCCGTTAGCCTGACATCAGTAAAGGGGAAAATGTTGGAATCAATTATTAAAGATGAAATAGCAGAGCATTTGGAAAGCAGTGACAGGATTGGTTCAAGTCAGCATGGATTTATGAAAGGGAAATCATGCTTGATAAATCTTCTAGAATTTTTTGAGGATGTAATTAGTAGAGTGGACAAGGGAGAACCAGTGGATGTGGTGTATTTGGACTTTCAAAAGGCTTTTGACAAGGTCCCACACAAGAGATTAGTGTGCAAAATTAAAGCACATGGTATTGGGGGGTAATGTACTGACGTGGATAGAGAACTGGTTGGCAGACAGGAAGCAGAGAGTCGGGATAAACGGGTAATTTTCGGAATGGGAGGCAGTGACTAGCGGGGTGCCGCAGGGTTCAATGCTGGGACCCCAGCTATTTACAATATACATCAATGATTTAGATGAAGGAATTGAGTGTAATATCTCCAAGTTTGCAGATGACACTAAGCTGGGTGGCAGCATGAGCTGTGAGGAGGATGCTAAGAGGCTGCAGGGTGCCTTGGACAGGTTAGGTGAGTGGGCAAATGCATGGCAGATGCAGTATAATGTGAATAAATGTGAGGTTATCCACTTTGGTGGTAAACCACGAAGGCAGAATATTATCTGAATGGCGGCAGATTAGGAAAAGGGGAGTTGCAGCGAGATCTGGGTGTCACGGTACATCAGTCATTGAAAGTTAGCATGCAGGTTCAGCAGGCGGTGAAGAAGGCAAATGGTATGTTGGCCTTCATAGCTAAGGGATTTGAGTATAGGAGCAGAGAGGTCTTACTGCAGTTGTACAGGGCCTTGGTGAGGCCTCACCTGGAATATTGCATTAGTTTTGGTTTCCTAATCTGAGGAAGGATGTGCTTGCTATTGAGGGAGTGCAGCGCAGATTCACCAGACTGATTGCCGGGATGGCAGGACTGAAATATAAGGAGAGACTAGATCGACTGGGCCTGTATTCACTGGAGTTTAGAAGAATGAGAGGTGATCCCATAGCATTCTGACGGGACTGGACAGGTTAGATGCAGGAAGAATGTTCCCGATGTTGAGGAATCCAAAACCAGGGGACGCACTCTAAGGATAATGGGTAAGCCATTTAGGACTAAGATGAGGAGAAACTTCTTCACTTAGAGAGTTGTTAACCTGTGGAATTCTCTACCGCAGAGAGTTGTTGATGCCAATTCATTGAATATATTCAAGAGGGAGTGAGATATGGCCCTTACGGCTAAAGGGATCAAGGTGTATGGAGAGAAAGCAGGAAAGGGGTACTGAGGTGAATGATCAGCCATGATCTTATTGAATGGTGGTGCAGGCTTGAAGGGCCGAATGGCCTACTCCTGCACCTATTTTCTATGTTTCTTTGTTTCTATGTTATGAAATATCTCCTTCAATGTCTGCCACTGCTCATCAACCATCTTACACTTTAATCTATTTTCCCAGTCCACTTCAGCTAACTCTGCTTTCATATCTTTGTAGTCTCCTTTATTTATATATTACTGTCCTATTGTGTACTTCTCAGAAGTTTGCTTACATATTTGCTCTTCATTCTCAATCTGACTATTTGGGGGTATAAAGTACACTCCCAGCAATGTAATTGCCACTTTTTTGTTGTTCAGTTCAAACCATATGGCATAATTTGATGATTCTTCTAACATATCATCCCTCCTTACAGCTGTAATTGTTTCTTTAACCAATATTACAACCCCTTATTTTGTTATCCCCCTCTCTATCTCATCTGAAAACCCTTGAACCAGGAATGTTGAGCTGCCATTGCTGCCCTTCTTTCAGCCATGTAATAGCTATAATATCGTACTCCCATGAGTCTATCTGTGCCCTCAGCTCATCTGTCTTATTTACTGGACTCCTTGAATTGAAGTATATACTATTAAGTACTGCCAAACCCCTTTGTTGTCTATTTTCTAGCCTTTGTTTCTTCTGCCTTCCAAACTCACTTCCTAATTTAATGCCTTCCATTTCCAGCTTTGCTTATCTCCCTTCTGAATCTACTTTCAGATTTCCAACCCCTGCCAAACCAGTTTAAACCCTCCCTAACAGCACTAGCAAACCTCCCCGTGAGGATTGGTCTCGGCCCTGTTGAGGTGCAACCCATCCGGCTTGTACAGGTCTCGCCTCCCCCAGAACCGGTCCCAATGCCTCAGGAATCTAAAGCCCTCCCTGCTGCACCATCTCTCCAGCCACTCATTCATCTGATCTATCCTCCTATTCCTGTACTCGCTCGCGCGTGGTACCAGGAGTAATTCGGAGATTGCTACCTTTGAGTTCCAGCTTATTAATCTCTTTCCTCACTTCCTAAAATCTGCCTGCAGGATCTCATCCTTCTTTCTACCTATGTCATTGGTACCGATATGGACCACAACTTCATGTTGTTCACCCACTCCCCTCAGAATGTCCTGCAGCCGCTTAGTGACATCCTTGACCCTAGCACCAGGGAGGCAACATACCACCCTTAAGTCATGTCTGCGGCCTCAGAAACACCTGTGTGTTCCCCATACTGTCGAATCTCTTATCAATGTTGCTTTTCCGACCTTCCTCCTACTCACAATCTGCTCCCCACCAGGACACAAGGAGCATCCTGGGCTTCCCACATGGCACAGGATGTGCAGTCAATGGAACTGAGGTGCCATGTCATGCCTTTATTTTATAGACTACTAACTAAACTTTAGTTTAACCCACTGTCTAAACTTAGAGAGAAAAAATACAAAAATTTATTCAAGAACCACAGAGATACTAAACACAAAGGGCTAGAGTTTCTTTGTTGTTTGCATGCTTAACGCCCATTTAACATCTATTTTACCGCTGAAATGACGTATAATGCCTATATATCGCCCAGTTAGCCACAAATTGGAAACTGACGGGCATTTTTCAGAAACTTTTCGCCGATCGTTACTGTCCTCATGTGCGTAACGCCGAAAAAAAATAATACCGGCCACCCACTTTTTTGGGGCGGAATCATCAGAATGGGAGAAATCAACAGCCATAATATCGCCAGCATTACTTTCCACATGGAATTAACGGCGAGATTCAATAATACCACCCGCCCATTTTTTTTTGTCGTAAAGAGCATATTTGGCGAAACTAACGCCCAGGAGATCGCCCACCGTCACTTTCACCACCTCGCACACATATCGCCCACAATAGCGCTCGCCCAAAAAAACACCCAGAAAAAGTGGAACTGTTCTGAACTAAAGCCAGCGATGTGGCTGCCATTTTTAAAGTCGCAGGTTGCTTCATTCAAAAGGCTGCTTCAACTTCGGGGGAGTTTGGATTGACTATGGAGTTCTTCTCAGGTGAAGTGACCATCTCAACAGACATATTTGCAGACTCTGGACTATTGGGGGTTTATTCTAGGTGTATTTTAGTGAGGAAATTATTACTGCTGATCAATCGCTATTATACTTTCATTGCAATGGTGGCAGCCATTTCTCAGCCTGCATCGATTAATACGCAGATGCTGCAGAGTGCAGAAAGCTCAATGTGTGATGCACATCATTATGTCCCCAATTTAAGACATGCAAGAATGAGGAGGAGGGCCAGACCATACATACCTCGCATATACAGGGAAAAGAAGTCTTACCTCGTGTTCAACCACACCTGCCTACGGAGACTGCGCTTCCACAAGGTGTTGATCAATGAAATATGTGAGCTTATCAGACCACATATGCAGCCGATCATCTGGACTTCAGTGTCGGTCGAGGTCAAGATCATTGCGGCACTGCCTTTCTACACATCCGGTTCCTTTCGGGCCTCCGCGGTCGAGATTTGCCCTCTGTCTCACCATGCCACCCATTGCTGCATTAGACAGGTCACGGAGGCCCTGTACGCGAGAAGGATGGACTTTATCAGCTTCCCCATGACCACGGAGGCTCAGACTGACAGGGCTGGAGCATTCTACCACATTGCTAAGTTCCCCAGAGTGCAGGGAGCTATACAGTGCATTCACATCGCCATGCGGGCACCTTCTCAGGACCCGGATTATTTTCGTAACAGAAAAGGATTTCACTCCCTGAAGGTCCAACTAGTTGTCGACCACAACCAGATCATAATGGCAGTGAGAGTGCTGTCTCTGACATCTTTAAGAGTTAGCCACAAGGACAATGCTGGATGCTTGGTGATAACTGATATGGCCTAGCCACCTGGCTGATGACCCCCCTGCGTGACACCCACACCGAGGACGAGAAGCGATACAACCAGAGCCACAGAGGCACACGTAATGTGGTCTACAAAACTATTACTGTGCTTAAGTGGGGCTTCAGATGTCTGGACCACTCAAGAGGGGAGCTACAATACCCCTGAGCAAGTAAGTAAATTCGTGGTCGTGTGCTCCATGCTGCACAATCTGGCTATCAGGAGGGGACAAAAATTACCAGAAGGCACTGATGCTCCACCTCAGGAGAGAGAAGAAGAGGACGATGAGGGGCTGGACGCTGACCTAGTGCCAGACAATCAGGCTGGCTATGCAACCATGCCCATGACACCCTCCAGAAAGGGCTCATGTTGGCTACATAGCTGCAAGACTCTTACGTGAGGAGCTGATATCTGAATGATTTGCCTGAAACAACGTTGGTGTGAGTGACAACGCCGACACACTGCTGTGTGTATGCAGCTCAGACATCAATGGTGCCTTCACCTTGGTGCCAGTTAAAATTTACGTTGATTGAAGTTAAGTTTTATTTAACCCTTTCATGTTAAGGAATCACCAGTGTATAACGGTCCAGCTATCTGAGACAATGCGCAACAAGGTTATGTTCAATAAAAACATTTTTATACCAACATTGGTCTGAAATCATAAGTATCATGGGCAAAAACACCCAACCCCCGCCCACACCCCACTTTTTCGACCATTGACATCAATCAAATGTTCAACATGTCCAGCAACACAGAATACAATTGCAAAGCAGGAGGGTTGTCCCCTCCTCCCATACATTACAACAAATTGCATACACCCAGATGGAGATATAACAAAGCCACCACCTGCGGACATGCACCTCACTTTCCTTCCCCCCTCCCCTTCTTCTTCCCACCTCTACCCCTTCCCCTTCTCGCTCCACGGCACCTGGCCGAGAAGCTCCACAGGTAGTACCTCATTTGGGGGGGATGAAGGCAGAGGCTGTAGTTGCACGCGTACAGGAGCGGGGGATGCTGAGGGGGCAACATGCTGAGTGGATGCCGCACTCTGGGACCACTGGGGGTCTGTGCCAGCAGTGTTCCTGGCTATCGCCTCCACGGCCTCCGCCATCTGCGGGATGTACTCAGTCATGGTGGCCAGCTGTCGGGATATGCCCCCCAATGCTTCGATGAGCTGGTCACTAATGTCTACAGTCCTCCTGGACAACTGTACCATCTCTCCGCTCTCATGTGGCGCTCGTGGACCAGACCTGCCACGTCCACGAGGCCTCCGCGGGGTCGACGCCACCCTGGGAACAAATGGGGTACCCTGTGGCGAGGTGTCTGGGGCCAGTACATCCAGAGTGGAGGCGGGAATGACCGGAGGACCACTAGATGGCCTTGGGACGGAATGCCTTCTGGAGCGTGGCGATGCAGGTTCCTCGAAGTCTGCGCTCTCATCTGTAGAGAACAGACCCAGTGGATTGACGGGCGAGAATCTGAGCTCCTTAGCACCAGATGTTGGATCGTCCAGCGAGTCCGGCCCCGTGCCTGCACCTTCTGGCCTCTGTGATCTTGACTGTGGGCCGCGCTACTTGCTGAGCTGCAAAACACAAATTAGGTTATTAGAGGAGAAGTGGGTGCTAGGGTCACAAGGTGAGTCCACACAGCATATGCACAATAAAAGCACCACCACTATCAAAATCATCACAGACATCACATTTCATGACCATCAACACATTTGCATTGCAATGATTTTCATTAGTCCAGCATTATTTCTAGGACAATTTTACAAATCATCTATCATATATGATTGTTCGGGTATGAGTGGGTGTGGCATCTATTGACTTTACATCACGCAATGGTGTAAGCTTTACTCACGTGGCATCACTTCAAGGTCTGCAGATGTTTCCATGGCTATCTGGGGGTGCTTCCGCACGAGTGTGAGCACATGCTCTTCCGTCTCAGTGATGTCGCTGGGGACTGGTGGCCCTCCACCCGTTCACCTCTGCATGGACTTCATCGTCAATAGTTTCTTCTGTACAAGGTGACAGGACGACATGGCATGACATAATTGCACGATTTCATTGCTAGGTACTGTCACAGAGACTGATACAACACATAACCAACAGATGTAATCATGATTATTATGATAATTATCATTCTTTTCCTAAAGACGTGCACCATGACCACAGGCTTTGAGTATAACATTCCCGGTAAAAGTGAAAGACCTCACATCTGCTGATAGTCACTCATGATTGTTACAAATCAAATTATATAAATACATAAGTACATGTAAATAAATGTAATACTTACTCTTGCGGAACCCACAAGGTCGTTCCATCGTTTGCGGCACTGGTTGCCCTCACGCACCTCGTTGATGCCGACGAGACCACCTATGCTATCTTGGCACATATCTTCTGGTAGGCCTTTGGGGTGGCTTCCCACGCCCTCCCTGTGTCAAATCACCCCAGCATTACTCGACCTCCTGCAGGAGGGAGGCATTTGTCTCATCTGAGAACCTCCACGCTCTTTTGCGCTCTCCAATGTGCTCATCTCCTACCTCACTGCTCTTTCCAGCATCAGTCTCCACAGCTTGCTCCTCCTCTCCCTCCATTATAGGCCAAATTTGGGCAAATATGTGGCTGGTAACAGCTAATTTTAGTTTCCCTATTTGCTGTAAAGCTCTAAAGTCTCCCTCTTTCCTCCCAAAGCAGCCACACCACACCCATTCACGCCTTCACTCACTCTCAGCTCCCTCTCTCTCTGTCTCCTCTTCTGCACGTCATGATGACCCTTGACCTCCTGAATCACGGGAATCGAGTGTTGCCATGTTGTTGCTAAGGATGGCGACATTTTACGGCAGAAAGTCAGCGAGCTTTAATGCTACCGCACATTTCATATCACTCGCGGTAACGCCCAATTTCAAAAACGGAGACTAGGTGCTTTGAGAATGGGCAAGAAGCCGGCGATCTGAAAACCCATTTTTTCTGCCCACGCCGGAAATATGAACAAAAGTGTAAAATCTAGCCCAAAGAAACTATTTCTAGATACTTAACTCGGAGTCTTCCTTTTGAGTTGAATGTGGGAAACCACATTCCTCCCCTCCACCAATTCCTACTATCACCAACTTCTTCCACCCTGCTTGAAATCCACTCCAATTTCGATTTACCCATCTCCGTTTCCAAACTCTGTGCTCAAGCTCTCAAGGTTGTGCGGGCAATATCAAAAGCTAAAGGTAGGGTCAACCATTGGAGGGTTGAGTTCAAAGCTACACAAGCATCAAGGGGGTGGTGTGTAGCCCTTCTTAATAAATTGCACTTTAACCACTGCATTTTGATGAATGCAGACAAAAGTAGTTAATAACAAACTCCACCTGTGGAATAAGTAGTAGATAAGAACTGTACACTTTAGGAAGAAACTGCCTTTTCTAAAGCAATCCTTCTGTGCAAATAGCTGTCAGATTACTCAAAAACTATAATGGTTATCTTCTAGCTTACTGCTTTGGAAAAAATCAGTTACGGAAACTTTAAACAGTAGCATCTTGATAAATCCATGGACTGGATCAAGAGCAAAAGCAATGTGTACCATCAAGATATAACAAATAAAAGTAAGGAGGTGAGTATCTGGATTTCAATAATTCCACTACTGACCCCGTGAGATCTGAAGAAAGTTCAATAGCAAGACATTCATTTGCTGTTGATATAGGTTCCCAGGAACCAATTTGCATTTGAAAGAGCAGTAACGGTTTGCTGAAAGTGTCATGAAAGCAATTAATGACATTATTGGGTTCATTTTAGCCACTCTGCACTTTCTGAATACTTATCAGTTAGTAAGGGTGTCTGATATGCAGAAACCCATCACCATGTATAAGAGTCTCTATACTAGGCTCTGTGAAATCTACACAGGTAAAGTTTATTTCTGCCCAACATAGAGTGCACATCCTCTCCTCATATGAGCACAAATTCAGAGAGCTTCCGTATTACTGCTACTGCTACTTTCATTTGGATAGTGTCTTTAACCTACAAATCTTTCAATGCATGTGACATATAGAAATAGATAGGGAAACAGATGGCGAACCATAGAGGGAAAGATTAGGGAGTGCAAGTGGAGGTAACTGAAATCCTGGTCAAAAAGAAGGGCTTTGAGAAAGCTTTCAAGAGGACAGAGAGGTGGAGAAGCAATGGGGCCTATTTTCCACATTGCCGATTTTTGGCGCAGTTGTAAAAGTACATCCGAATTTTTAGTGGCCGACTGCGCCAAAAAAAAGTTGCAAGTTTCGGCGTAATAAATTTTGAATTTGGTGTAGCGCAGATTGTCTTTCAGCTCTGTGGGTGGAGCTTAAGATCTGCGCCAAAAAACTGGTTGCCAGGGTAACGAGGGACATACTAAAGGGCTGAGGCTGGAAAGTGAAACATTCACAAGACATAAGCAATTGTAAAACCCTGGTGCCGCTCCTAGACTGGGCCAAAAGGTCCCCCGCTCCCGGTGCCATTCCATTACAGCAAGAATAAACAGGCACAACTGCTGTTAGTTGTTTCAACTGAGCTCTATGTTTAATTTGAAGGAACTGCTTTCCATCATCCTTGACTGCCTCTGGGCAGCTCATTATATAAATAACAACAACAAATTGCACAAGCACCTTTCTGTTTCTGTCCCATGCCTCTTCACATTAGGAGGTGCCGCTCCTATCCCAGGCCAAAAGGCCCCCCGCCCCCACCCCCGGTGCTGCTCCTATCCCGTCAGAATGGTTCCCCACCCCAGGTGCTGCTCCTATCCCATCAGAATGGTTCCCCACCCCAGGTGCTGCTCCTATCCCGTCAGAATGGTTCCCCACCCCAGGTGCTGCTCCTATCCCGTCAGAATAGTTCCCCACCCCAGGTGCTGCTCCTATCCCGTCAGAATAGTTCCCCACCCCAGGTGCTGCTCCTATCCCGTCAGAATGGTTCCCCACCCCAGGTGCTGCTCCTATCCCGTCAGAATGGTTCCCCACCCCAGGTGCTGCTCCTATCCCGTCAGAATGGTTCCCCACCCCAGGTGCTGCTCCTATCCCGTCAGAATGGTTCCCCACCCCAGGTGCTGCTCCTATCCCGTCAGAATGGTTCCCCACCCCAGGTGCTGCTCCTATCCCGTCAGAATGGTTCCCCACCCCAGGTGCTGCTCCTATCCCGTCAGAATGGTTCCCCACCCCAGGTGCTGCTCCTATCCCGTCAGAATGGTTCCCCACCCCAGGTGCTGCTCCTATCCCGTCAGAATGGTTCCCCACCCCAGGTGCTGCTCCTATCCCGTCAGAATGGTTCCCCACCCCAGGTGCTGCTCCTATCCCGGGCCGAAAGGCCCTCCGCCCCCTGGTGCCGGTGCCGTTTCTATCCAGGGCTTCTTTTGAAGCTGAGCGCCGAGCTCCGGTGTCTGGCCAAGGGAGCAATCCTGCCAGCCGGCGCTCCAACTTGTGTGCCTTGAGCCCAGTGAGCAGAGGGTCGGTGGTGGGTGGCACTTCGTCACAATTTCCATTGACAACTTGAATAAATTTAGTTTCTCTTTTCCCTCTGCAAAAAGAAACATAGAAACATAGAAAATAGGTGCAGGAGTAGGCCATTCGGCCCTTCGAGCCTGCACCGCCATTCAATATGATCATGGCTGATCATGCAACTTCAGTACCCCATTCCTGCTTTCTCTCCATACCCCTTGATCCCTACATGTATCATGCAGTTGTGTATGAAATTAATGACTTCTTTCCTCCCTCCAAAACCTAACCTAGCTCTGCTAAAACAATGGCGTCTTCTCTGCGCCGATTTTCTTAAGTTCAGGTAAGGTTTTTCAGAACGCTGCACTGCACCGTTTAAAAAAAAATCGTAGTAGGAGAAACTCACCAAATGGCCAAATGACTGAAAATGGTGCAACCGGCAGGTTCCGCCCCCAGTGACGTCAAAAAATTGTGAACTGTATGATGGCGCAGAAACTTTAGCGAAACTTGCAGATTTTAGTTTGCTCCAAAAAAAAAGCATCCGCCAAAAAAATGGTACAGAATGCTGGTGAAAATTAAGCCCAATGGACTTTAGGGAAGGAGTTCCAGAGGATGGGGCCAAGGCAGCTGAAAGCTCTGTCACCAATGGTGCAGCAAAGGGAGTGGAGCCGCAAAAAAGTCAGAAGGGTGCCAAAGAAGAGAATATAAGTTTGGAAGTTGTAGAGATAGAGTGGATCAGTTCCACGGAGGGATTTGAAGATGAAGACAAGATTAAATTTAATATGTGAGGGGACAGCAGTTATGTTAGCAAGGTTACAGATGTTGGGTGAATAAACTCAGTGCAGGACACGAGCTGCATTTTGGATAAGCTTACAGAGGGTGGATGATGATAAGGTAGAATGGAGGCATTGGACTAATCAGAAAGCATGAATAAGAGTTTCAGTGACATAACTAGGATAGAGTTGTGCAATATTGCAAAGGTGGAAATAGTCAGTCTTAGGTGATGGATAGGATGTGGGGTTCGATGCTCAGGTCAGGGCCAAATAGGATGCCAAAGTTGTGTATGGTCTGGTGCAGCCTGTGCAAATGGCTTGGAAGGGGAATGGAATCAATGGCAAGGGAATGGGGCCGAAAATAATGGATCTGGTTTCCCAATGTTCAGTTGGAGGAATTTGTGGCTCATTCGCAAATTGATGTCAGACAGACAATCTAACCATTTAAGCAAGTTTATAGCATCAGGGATGTTCTGGTGGAGGAAGAACCATAGAAGAAGGAGTTGGGAGCTTGAGATTGAATTAGTGTTAGAAATGGAGGATATTGTTTTCCACATGCAGATAGTGAAAGTGATAGAAGTGGGAGAGGTAAGCTAATATGGATGAAGGAGGAATCAAGGAAATGTTTGGCCAGTTATTGAGACCTTCGGGCCAGAGAGTCCACGAAAGATGGTGAGGTCGAGAGAGTGACCATAGGTATGCGTGGGCAAGCTTATGAGAAGGATAGGAGGCCAGAGAAGTTGTAAAAGAGATGTAAGGGTCTTCAGGTGTAGATTGAAGTCACCAAGGATAAAGAGACACAGTGCATTGGCAAAGAGAAAAAAGAGGGAAGACATCTCGGTGAGAAAGTTGGCATTTGGCTTTGGAGGGTAGGACATAACAAGGATTTAAATGAGAGGCAGAAGAGATGTAACAGAATGAACTGCTCAAAGGAAAAGATGATACCAGAGAAGTGGGGGTGGGGGGCAGTGGTGGGAGAGGCCAAGGTGTGAATTGGTGATAAGAGTATAACTCCACCATGGCTATTGACAAGAGCCAAGGCTTGGGGATTCCCAAATGGTATTGATGGTGTTTGATGAATTAAAACTTCACAGCTTACTCGCACAAAAAGTATCCCATCATAACTGTATATTCACTTTGATTTTGTTGCCTTTACAAATCTTGTTTCAGGTTACAGCAGGTTTGCTTGCCATTTCATTTACTGCAACTATCTCTCAATGTAAATATCAAAGTTAGCAAAAGTAAATTTTTTCCATGGGCCACTTAATGAAAACCATATTGTTAAGGTATACCCAAAAGGTATACCTTTTTTAATTGATCCATAAAGATAACACAGAAAAACAAATTTGCATGTGTCCCTTTGTTTTAAAAAGGCACAACTAATACAATAATTTCACCAGAAAGTCTAATTAAAAGAAAGCCAGATAATGTTATTGTGTGTGTCTATCAGACACTGTTCCCTGCCATGCCCACTGGTCGACGGAGACCTCAAGCATTTCCTGGGCAGTTCATTTTTTTAGTGCTTGAAGGTTCCAGTTTCTAACAAGGCTGACACTTGTGTTCATCAGTGTTATTTATGCTGAGTCTCAGCTCACATACTATGGGATGGAGAAATGCTGATCATCTCTAATTAATTGTCAAGTTTTAAGCAAACAGCCGAGCTACAAAATAATGTCTGCTTCTAAATTTTTTGAGTGAGTATATGGGTTAGGGGAGTGAGACTAGCTGAGAGTCGGCATGGGCTCGATGGGTCGAATGGCCTTCTTTTGTGTTGTATATATTCTATGATTCTATGGGATGTATCTCGCTACCTCTCCCCCATTCATTGATACAATTTCTCGAAAAAGAATAGGAAAATAAAGAATGACTGCCTAAATTTTATGCAAGATTTAAGTTTTTTAAAAGTCTTGACAAATTAAAAAGTGGGAGAAATTAGAGTTTTCAATGGGGATTGCAGCTTTCTCCTCATGTGATGCATTATAGACGTGATAAACTTTAAGCTAATTAACTTTCATTCATGTTAAGTTTTGGTTGTATTGCATTCTTCTAAATGATTTGAAAACTCTCCAGATGTTGCCAGTTATTTCTCAACCCTTTCCCCCTTGCCACGGAATATTTGGGGAGACAGTGGGGTGAAAATTGTGGTTGGAGGCTTCCTTCATACGAACGCCTCCGTCCTGAAAAAAATGTACAAAAGTACCTGGTGGTCGCGGAGGAACGTAGGATCCTGGTCGGAGGCCTAGATTTGCTGCGCAGCGCATGGGAAGATGACTTTCAGGTATGCATGTACAAGCTGGAGTCATGCGGGCCTGGACCACCAATCACGACATAGTATTCTCATTGATAAAAATGGGTGCTCTGTTTGTATGGACTCCCATTACTATCAATGAGAAAAATCCCTAAAACACCAAAACACAGCATAATAAATAAATAAAACACCTCACATATTTAAAAATAATTGAAATTAAATGTAATGAAATGTTTTAGAAAAAAAATATTTGGGATACATTTTTTTAATGTGTTTTAATAGTGTTAAAAATAAACTTATCGTGATGACAAGGTTTTTAATCTAAAAATTGAGTGTTTACATTTAATTTTTATATGTTTTAAAACTCTTACGCTGGTACAAGTTAGCTATGCACCTGCTTTTACCAGGCGTAAAAGTTTGAAGGACATTCGCTGGGTATGAGTTGGGCAAATAGCCCAATCTCTCCCGTGCGAATGTCCTGTTCCTGGGAATGTGGAGGATCTGTACAGAGAAATCTTCACAGATCGGAAACGCTGGTTTTCGGCGCATACGCATCGCGCACCAAAAACCAGCTTTTGCAAGGTCTCGCCAGGTCCGTGCGCACTTTGTATGGACCTGGCAAGGCCGGAATTTTTGGCCCAGTAAATTCTGGCCCAACTAGCACCAGGTTCTTCTCTAGCTTCTAAGCATTTCAACCGCAACCGAGACTCCAGGATGGTATGTTGCCTCCCTGGTGCAAGGGTCAAGGATGTCTTGGAGCGGCTGCAGAGCATTCTGGAGAGGGAGGGTGAACAGCCAGTTGTCGTGGTACATGTAGGTACCAACGATATAGGTAAGAAGCGGAAAGAGGTCCTACAAGCTGAATTTAGGGAGCTAGGAGTTAAATTAAAAAGTAGGACCTCAAAGGTAGTAATCACTGGATTGCTACCAGTGCCACGTGCCAATCAGAGTAGAGGGAACAGGATAGTTAGAATAAATTTGTGGCTTGAGCAGTGGTGCAAGAGGGAGGGATTCAAATTCCTGTTCAAATTCAAATTCAAATTCAAATAGCGGATGCATTGACAGTCATTTTCCAACATTCTATTGACTCTGGATCAGTTCCTATGGAGTGGAGGGTAGCCAATGTAACCCCACTTTTTAAAAAAGGAGGGAGAGAGAAAACAGGGAATTATAGACCGGTCAGCCTGACCTCAGTAGTGGGTAAAATGATGGAATCAATTATTAAGGATGTCACAGCAGCGCATTTGAAAAAGGGTGACATGATAGGTCCAAGTCAGCATGGATTTGTGAAAGGGAAATCATGCTTGACAAATCTTCTGGAATTTTTTGAGGATGTTTCCAATAAAGTGGACAAGGGAGAACCAGTTGATGTGGTATATTTGGACTTTCAGAAGGCTTTCGACAAGGTCCCACACAAGAGATTAATGTGCAAAGTTAAAGCACATGGGATTGGGGGTAGTGTGCTGACGTGGATTGAGAACTGTTGGCAGACAGGAAGCAAAGACTAGGAGTAAATGGGTACTTTTCAGAATGGCAGGCAGTGACTAGTGGGGTACCGCAAGGTTCTGTGCTGGGGCCCCAGCTGTTTACATTGTACATTAATGATTTAGACGAGGGGATTAAATGTAGCATCTCCAAATTTGCGGATGACACTAAGTTGGGTGGCAGTGTGAGCTGCGAGGAGGATGCTATGAGGCTGCAGAGTGACTTGGATAGGTTAGGTGAGTGGGCAAATGCATGGCAGATGAAGTATAATGTGGATAAATGTGAGGTTATCCACTTTGGTGGTAAAAACAGAGAGACAGACTATTATCTGAATGGTGACAGATTGGGAAAAGGGGAGGTGCAACGAGACCTGGGTGTCATGGTACATCAGTCATTGAAGGTTGGCATGCAGGTACAGCAGGCGGTTAAGAAAGCAAATGGCATGTTGGCCTTCATAGCGAGGGGATTTGAGTACAGGGGCAGGGAGGTGTTGCTACAGTTGTACAGGGCCTTGGTGAGGCCACACCTGAGTATTGTGTACAGTTTTGGTCTCCTAACTTGAGGAAGGACATTCTTGCTATTGAGGGAGTGCAGCGAAGATTCACCAGACTGATTCCCGGGATGGTGGGACTGACCTATCAAGAAAGACTGGATCAAGTGGGCTTGTATTCACTGGAGTTCAGAAGAACGAGAGGGGACCTCATAGAAACGTTTAAAATTCTGACGGGTTTAGACAGGTTAGATGCAGGAAGAATGTTCCCGATGTTGGGGAAGTCCAGAACCAGGGGTCACAGTCTAAGGATAAGGGTTAAGCCTTTTAGGACCGAGATGAGGAGAAACTTCTTCACCCAGAGAGTGGTGAACCTGTGGAATTCTCTACCACAGAAAGTAGTTGAGGTCAATTCATTAAATATATTCAAAAGGGAGTTAGATGAAGTCCTTACTACTCGGGGGATCAAGGGGTATGGCGAGAAAGCAGGAAGGGGGTACTGAAGTTGCATGTTTAGCCATGAACTCATTGAATGGCGGTGCAGGCTAGAAGGGCTGAATGGCCTACTCCTGCACCTATTTTCTATGTTTCTATGTTTCTAGGTAACGTGCTATTCATGATATCCTCACCATCACCTCTCATTCTTCTGAATTCCAATGAGTAGAGTCCCAAACTCCTCAACCTTTCCTCATAAGCCAACCCCCCCCTCATTTCCGGAATCAACCTAGTGAACCTTCTCTGAACTGCCTCCAAAGCAAGTATATCCTTTCGTAAATATGAAAACCAAAACTGCATGCAGTATTCCAGGTGTGGCCTCACCAATATCCTGTATAATTGTAGCGAGACTTCACTGATTTTATAGGCCATCCCTTTTGCAATAAAGACCAAGATTCCATTGGTCTTCATGATCACTTGCTCTACCTGCATACTAACCATTTGTGTTTCATGCACAAGTACCCCCAGGTCCCGCTGTACTGCAGGACTTCGCAATTTTTTTCCATTTAAGTAATAACTTGTTCTTTGATTTTTTCGGCCAAAGTGCATGATCTCACATTTTCCAACATTATACTCCATCTGCCAAATTTTTGCCCACTCACTTAGCCTGTCTATGTCCTTTTGCAGATTTTTTGTGTTCTCCTCACACATTGCTTTTCCTCCCATCTTTGTATTGTCAGCAAACTTGGCTATGTTACACTCGGTCCTTTCTTCCAAGTCGTTAATATAGATTGTAAATAGTTGGGGTCCCAGCACTGATCCCTGCGGCACCCCACTAGTTACTGATCGCCAACCTGAGAATGAACCATTTATCCTGACTCTCTGTTTTCTGTTAGTTAGCCAATCCTCTATCCATGCTAATATATTACCCCCAACCCCGTGAACTTTTATCTTGTGCAGTAACCTTTGATGTGGTACCTTGTCAAATGCCTTCTGGAAGTCCAAATACACCACATCCACTGGTTCCCTTTATCCAACCTGTTCGTTACATTCTCAAAGAATTCTAGCAAATTTGTCAAACATGACTTTCCCTTCATAAATCCATGTTGACTCTGCCTGACCGAATTATGCTTTTCAAAATGTCCTGCTGCTGCTTCTTTAATAATAGACTCCAACATTTTCCCAACCACAGATGTTAGGCAAACTGGTCTATAGTTTCCTGCTTTTTGTCTGCCTCCTTTTTTACATAGGGGCGTTACATTTGCAGTTTTCCAATCTGCTGGGACCTCTCCAGAATCCAGGGAATTTTGGTAAATTACAACCAATGCATCCACTATCCCTGCCGCTACTTCTCTTAAGACCCTAGGATGCAAGCCATCAGGTCCAGGAGATTTATCCACCTTTAGTCCCATTATCTTATTGAGTACCACCTCCTTAGTGATTGCTATTGTGTTAAGTTCCTCCCCCACTATAGCCCCTTGACTATCCACTGTTGGGATATTGTTTGTGTCCTCTACCATAAAGACTGATACAAAATATTTGTTCAGAGTTTCTGCCATCTCCATGTTCCCCATTATTAATTCCCCGTTCTTATCCTCTAAAGATCAACATTTACTTTAGCCATTCTTTTCCTTTTTATATACTTATAGAAACTCTTGCTAGCTGTTTTTATATTTTGCATTATGTAAACAACATAGCATTATACTGTTCTGTAAATCAAAAAAGTACCCCATATGTTCCTCATTAAAACATGAATCTTTTTTATAAAGCTTTCATGGGATAGAGTTGAAAATAGTCATTTTAATGCATTTTTAAATATACAAATTGCATTAACCATATTTACCATTGATGTTATAAGTCACAGGAGTTAGACTTTTTCATCAATAATTGATTACAGTTATAGATTCATCCCACGATATATATGTCTGATACAATGTAAATAATTCAAAGCTTAACGATCGGTTGAGAAAGATTAATGTTTTTTTACCACAGTAAGTTGGCAGTCATTATGAAATAAAAAAACAAGTTAAGCTTGGAGTAAATAAGCAATTAATTCATAGAGCTAATAAATTTCAAAGTAGTGCAGCTATCCTGCCCAATAAAAAAGTGGACAATATTGCGTGACAAGACCTATCACTGCTTCACCACCCTGATGCCAATTTGCCTCCCACCACCTATGCCAGGACCACTGCTGGCATCTCTTTGACCACCTCTCCATGTAAATAATGATGGATGCAGTACCAGGGTTCCTAGCTTTTTGCCCTTCTATCTGCCCCTGTTTCTGCTACTCATCGGGACCACCAGGTAAAGCCTGGAAGTTCGCCAGGGGTAGTGGCGGGAATTATCCCACATGTAGCAAATGGAGGGCTTGGTGGAAGCCTCCCCTCCTTCCAATGAGGCCCAGAGATGAGGCCTACAGTGGGAGATTTATTGAGGTCTTCAGCCGTCTTCTATAACTTTAATCTGGATCCCACCTCTTCTGCTGCTGCAGTGCAGTCCCACAGCAGCACTAGCAAAGTATTCCTGTCAGCCACAGTTATATTGCCACTTGTTGGTGGGGTTTCTGCCAGGGGGCTGCCATAAATGTCTGATGACCCCCAAGTTAGGATGTTGGGCTGGGGTCATGGTGCAGTCAGGGCAGTAGGCAAAAGTCCCACCCCAAACTTGTAGGGGCAGGATCTGGAAAACCCAGCCCTAAGGATCCATGCTGTTCTGGAAGATACAGTCCTTCATGATGGTCTCTACATGAAGGCGATCTTTTTAACTAAACCCACTCAGCGGGAAATTGACAGGCTCGGATTGGCTGCCTATTTTAATCATCGCTCGGTTGAAGTGAATGGAAAGTAAAATCGAACGGGGTGTAAAATGGGCAGCCAATCCGATCCTGTCAGTTTCTCGCTGAGCAGGTTAGGCTACAAATCACACCCGAGCAGTCACCTGTTTGTAGAGGCACATCTTTTTCTTCACACCAAGTTCTGAAAGAGTGACAAAATGTAAGCTTACAGAGTTTCTGTTCATTAACACTCAGTTTACGTAGGAGAGAGAGTACTGACTTCATCAATCAACATTAGATATCCTCAATGGACACTGTGCCTGAAGTGGGCAATCAGCAACGCCATATCTGAAATAACTACTCACCTGGATACAATTCGAGAGACACTAGGGGGGAGAAATTCGGGGCATTTGCGTATCCCGTTAGTCCCCTGGGGTTTCGCCCGGGCGCGGCACCGCTAACGATTCCCACGAAATTGCATAGGAATTTAGCGCCGGCGGTAACCGGTAGCGCCGGCGGTAACCGGTAGCGCCGGCTCCACTAGGCTGGCGACGACGACATTATCACCATGCGCAGCGACACATTCTCACCCCAGAGCGAAAATTCAGGAGTATCTCTTGAAGCTGCCAGTCGATGCCAGTGACAGCTTCAGGGTGCACGTATCGGGCTGTAGGCTGCTCGCGGGGAGGTGGTGATTTAGAAAACAAAACGTCCGACTTACCGGTCGCAGCCTGCTGCATGTTGGATCGCAGGGTCTGTGCCACGATCTTTCAGCCCGGCACTCCACTTAAGTGCCAGTCTGATGGCATGGCACCCCGCTCCCTGGTGGCCCAGGTAGGGACCCGCAGAGTCGACAGCTTGGCCCTCCCCTTTAATGAAGGGGAGGGCCCTATTTACACGACTGCACCACATAGTGCTGTTCCCCTCACTGATTCCTTCCGTCCCGCTTGCTGCCCACAGAGCAAGTAGGGCACGTTATTTTGCGCTCCACTTGCTCTCGGGGGCGGTAAGCTGAATTTAGGTTGATGGGCGGGAATTCTGCACCTGGCGCAGGAAATCCCGCCTCGTGGCTGTTAGCACCCCCAAACAGGGTGCTGCGCAATTTCTCCCCACCAGGACAGAAGTAGAATGCAAGCAGGTAAAAGAACTACCTCATTTAACTCCCCGCCCAAAGATAGGAGGAGAAAGCAGGCACCTCTGGGGGAACATGACAGAGAAGAAATGAATGGTCGACTTGCAAAAAAGTAAAAATGGACTTGTGAGAACTGAAGGAACTATTTTGGTTTCAAAAGTATATATCGTTGAGTTCTCCGTTATGACAATGATTTCCTTCACCTTTTCTAGAAGTGTTACATAAATATTCTCTGGCTTGGGTACCACAGGTTTGCCCTGTAAGAAAACAGTGACATTTTCCTTAACTTAATAGATTTGTTTATCTTTCTCAGCAGCCGCAAATCTTTGTGCTCTCTGGAAGAACAACTTGTGTACCTACAAACACCCAATGTGCCAGTTCAGAAAAATGATCACTAACATTTTGACCTGCACAGGATCTTGAGTGCTATAAATCTGTAAATCAGTTCAAGTAGCTAAGCATTGAATTTATAAGTCAGTAAGAACAATAAGAATGTC
Organism: Pristiophorus japonicus; assembly: GCF_044704955.1. Classification (NCBI taxonomy): domain Eukaryota; kingdom Metazoa; phylum Chordata; class Chondrichthyes; family Pristiophoridae; genus Pristiophorus; species Pristiophorus japonicus. Next base: position 371,928,628 of record NC_091977.1, read on the forward strand.
ACTAAGTAAAGCACCATCGGTGTAATATGCAAAGATTTAGAAGCAATGCAAAGTAACAACTTAGAAATACGTAACCTTGAACATTTGAATATAATTTTATATGATGTATATCTGTCATATCTTCATAACATTTATTGTTCAGTTAATTAATACAGTAAATATGTTCTAAAGAAGGAAAGAGAGAGAGAGAAAGAAAGAGAAAGAAAAAAGAAAGAGATAGAGAGAGAGAGAAAGAATGAAAGAACGAACAAACAAATGTATAACATCTTTCACGACCTCAGGATGTCCTAAAGCGCTTTACAGCCAATGCATTACAATTGAAGTGTAGTCACCGTTGTAATGTAGGAAATGTTATATAGGCATAAAATGGTTACTATATTTATTGCAAAAAATATCCAAACATCAGCACTGGGATTATTAACACATTTTTTGTCCTCACTTCAGTGAGACAATACAAGATTGTCTAAGACAAAAATATGATCACATTTATTGTGTCCTTTTTGAGTCTCCCAGCTATAACATTGTTAACTGATAGATCTAGGTATCAGTAACATCCTATCAAGAACTCAGAAAAGTTATCTTTTTAGCATGTATCTAGAAATACACATTATTGTGTTGTAATTGTTTTGTGTTTGAGTCCTGGGATCTGGAACAGGATTAATCAGCAAAGAAATCAAACTAGCCACTGTCCCTCACAAAAAGGTGTGGAAAAATAAGAACAAAGCACAATATTGCAAGTAACAAGTCAAAAAGTTATCACAAACCTTACTAACAAACTTGGGGCTAAATTTTACACTTTTGTGCGCATCATCCAAAAATGGGCGTTATTTCCGGCATGGGCGGTAAAAATGTGTTTTCAGATCGCCGGCTTGTTGCTCATTCTCAAAGCCCCTAGTCTCCATTTTTGAAATTGGGCGTTACTGCGAGTGATCTGAAATGAACATTAGCGTTAAATCTCTCTGATCTTCTGCCGTAAAGTGTTGCCGTCCTTAGCAACGACATGGCAACGCTCGATTCCCACAATTCAGGAGGTCAAGGGTCATCATGACATGCGCATAGAAACATAGAAACATAGAAAATAGGTGCAGGAGTAGGCCATTTGGCCCTTCGAGCCTGCACCGCCATTCAATGAGTTCATGGCTGAACATGCAACTTCAGTACCCCATTCCTGCTTTCTCGCCATACCTCTTGATCCCCCCTAGTAGTAAGGACTACACCTAACTCCTTTTTGAATATAAGAGGAGGCAGAGAGAGAGGGAGCTGAGAGGGAGAGAAGGCGTGTGTGGGTATGTGTGGCTGCTTTGGGAGGAAGAAGGAAGAGTTTCCAGCTTTATAGCAAATTGGGAAAAAAAATTAGCAGTTACCAGCCAGATATTTTCCCTAATTTGGTGCCTATAATGGAGGGAGATGAGGAGGCAACACAGCACGCTGTGGAGACTGACGCTGGTGAGGGTAGTGAGCTAGGAGAGGAGCACATTATGGGCGCAAAAGAACGAGGAGGTTATCGGACGAGGCAGGAAGTCGAGTTACGCTGGGGTGATTTGACCCAGGGGGGGCGTGGGAAGCCCATCCCAAAGGCCGAACAGAAGATATGGGCCGAGATAGCAGCAGTGGTCTCGTCAGTGACCAAGCGATGGAACAACCTTGTTGGATCCACAAGAGTAAGTATTACATTTATTTACATGTACTTATATATTTATATAATTTAATTTGTAAGAGTCATGAGTGACTCAGATGTGAGTTGTTTCACTTTTACTGGGAATGTTGTACTCAAAGCCTGCGTCCATGGTGTACGTCTTTAGGTAAAGAATGATAATTTTCATAATAATCATGATTACATCTGTTGGTTATGTGTAGTATCAGTCTTGTGACAGTACCTAGCAATGAAATCGCACAATGATCTCATGCCATGTCATCCTGTCACCTTTTACAGAAGAAGCTCTCGACGATGAGGTCTGTGCAGAAGCGACATCACTGAGACGGAGGTGCTTCCCCACGTGTGCTCGCACTCGTGGGGACGCACCTCCGAAAGCCATGGAAACATCTGCAGACCCTGAAGTGATGCCACGTGAGTAAAGTATACACCATTGCGTGATCTAAAGTCAATTGATGCCACACCCACTCATAACCAAACAATAATATATGATAGATGGTGTCAAAATTGTCCTTTAATTAATGCTGGCCCCATGAAAATCATTGCAATGCAGAATGTGTTGATGGTCATGAAATGTGATGTTTGTGATTATTTTGATAGCGGTGGTGCTTTTGTCGTGTATATACTCTGTGGCGCTGCACTCACCTTGTGACCCTAGCATCTCTTTCTCCTCTAATAACCTCATTTGCATTTTGCAGCTCAGCCAGCAGCGCTTCCCAAGGCAAGACCACAGAGACCGGAAGGTGGAGGCACGGGGTCGGACTCAGCGGACGATCCTACATCTGCTGCTGAGGTGGTCCTATTCGTGCCCGTCAATCCGCTGGGTCTATTCTCTACGGATGAGAGCGCCGACTTTGAGGAACCTGCATCGCCAGGCTCCAGAAGGCATTCCACCCCAAGACCATTTAGTGCTCCTCCGGCCATTCCCACCTCCACTCTGGAGGTAACGGGCCCAAGCACCTCGCCACACGGCACTCCATTTGTCACCAGGATGACGCCGACCCCATGGAGGTTCTGTGGACGCAGCAGGTCTGGTCCACAAGCGCCAGATGAGAGCGGAGAGATGGTTAAGTTGTCCAGGAGTAGTGTAGACATTGGTGACCAGATCCTCAATGCATTGGGGAGCATATCCCGACAGCTGGCCACCATCTCCGACACTATGACTGAGTACATTCCGTGGATGGCATTGGCCCTGGAGGCGATAGCCAGGAACACTGCTGGCACAGGCCTCCCAGTTGTCCCGGAGCGCGGCACTCCACCTCTAAGTTCTGCACCACCACTTCCAACGACACATAAGAGGCAGGACCAAGATCCAGCTTTTGGATCTGAGAAAGTTCCCACCTCGGCACCCCCCACTCCCATACCCGTGCAACCACAGCCTCTGCCTTCACCCCCCACAATGAGGCACCGCCTAAGGAGCTCTTCGGCCAGGCAGCATGGAGTGAGGAGGGGAAGGGATAGAGGTGGGGAGAAGAAGGGGAGGGGGGAAGGAAAGTGAGGTACATGTCTGCAGGTGATGGCTGGGTTATATCTCCATCTCGGTTTATGCAATTTGTTGTAATGTATGGGGGGAGGGGGCCACCCTCCAGCTTTGCATTTATGTTCTCTGTTGCTGGACATGTTGACCATTTGATTGATGTCAATGGTCGAAAAAGTGGGATGGTGGTGGGATGTTTTTGCCCGTGATACTTATGATTTCAGAGCAATGGTCGTATAAAATGTTTTTTATTCAACATGACCTTGTTGCACATTGTCTCAGATACTGGACCGTTACACACTGGTGATTCCTTAACATGAAAGGGTAAAATTAAACTTAACTTGAATCAACTTAAAGTTAACTGGCACCACCATTGATGCCTGTGCTACACACACACAGCAGTGTGTCAGCTTTGTAAATTACAGCAATGTTCTTTCAGGCAAATTGCTCATTTATGAGCTCCTGATGTAAGAGTCTTTGCAGCTATGTAGCCACCACGGGCACTTTCCTGCGGTCTGGAGGGGGGCGTGAACATGGTTGCATAGTCAGCCGGATTGTCTGGCCCGAGGTCAGTGTCCAGCCCTTCGTCCTCCTCTTCCTTTCTTTCCTGAGGTGGACCATCAGTCCCTTCTGGCAACTCTTGTCCCCTCCTGATAGCCAGGTTGTGCAGCATGGAGCCTCATCAAAGCTGCCCAGGCATTTGGCATTCACTGCCATCATCATCTGGTTGTGGGCGACAACTAGTTGGACCTTCAGGGAGTGAAATCCTTTTCTGTTGCGAAAAAGCTCTGGGTCCTGAGAAGGTGCCCGCATGGCGATGTGAGCACACTGTATTGCTCCCTGCACCTTGGGGAACTTAGCAACGCAGTAGAATGCTCCAGCCCTGTCAGTCTGAGCCTCCATAGTCATGGGGAAGCTGATAAAGTCCATGCTACGAGCGTACAGGGCCTCTGTGACCTGTCTAATGCAGCAATGTGTGGCATGGTGAGACAGAAGGGAAATATCGAGCGCAGAGGCCCGAAAGGAACCGGATGCATAGAACGACAGTGCCACAGTGACCTTGACCTCGATGGACAGTGATGTCCTGAAAGTGCTGGCAGGCTGCAGATCTGGCCTGATGGCATATTTCACTGATCACCACTTTGTGGAAGCGCAGTCTCCGAAGGCAGAATTCTTGCACACATCGAGGTAAGACCTCTTCTTCCTGTAAGTGTGGGGTGTGTATGGGTTGGACCTCTTCCTCATTCAGGCACGTCTTAGATTGGGCACATAATGGTGTGCATTAGAGGTTGTGCCATTTGCACTCTGCAGCATCTGCGTTTTAATCGATGCAAGCTGAGAAATGGCTGACCCCATTCCAATGAAACTATAATGCTGATTGATCAGAGGCAGCAATTTCAACACTAAAAGACACCTACAGTAAAACCCAATCATCCAGAGTCTGAAAAGATGTCTGTTAAGATGGTCACTTCACCTGAGATAACTCCAGAGTCAATCCAAACTCCCTGGAAGTTGAAGCAGCCTTTTCAATGAAGCGACCTGCGATTTGAAAAATGGCATCCACACCGCTGTAATTAGTTCAGAACAGTTCAGCTTTTTCAGAGCGATATTGTGGGCGAGATGTGTGCGAGGTGGTGAAAGTGATGCTGGGCGACAGACTGGGCGTTAGTTTTGGCAAATTTGATCTTTACGACAAAAAAAAGTGGGCGATCGGTATTATTGAATCTCGGCATTAATTATGTGCCGAAAGTAATGCTGGGCGATATTATGGGCGTTGGTTTCGCCCATTCTGATGATTCTGCCCCAAAAAAGTGGGCGGGCGGTATTATTTTTGCCCGGCGTTACTGTAATGTATGTACATAAGGTCTGCCCACCACCAGGGGGCACTACCGTCAGTGGTCTGAGGGTCATAGGTACACTCGTGCTGGGCCCGGTATATAACCTGAACTTCACCTTTGTATCTTCACTTCTGGAAGCCATTAAAGACTGACCAGGTTACACCTAGTCACTGGCTCACATTACGGAGTTCATTGTATCAGTTCATACACCACAGTTATATACATAGCGAAAGTAACGCTCGGCGTTAAGTGTCCCAAAAATGGACGTCAGTTTCAATTTTGTGGCTAAATGGGCAATATCTGGGCATTACACCTTATTTCAGCGGTAAATTGGATGTTAAGTGGGCGTTTAGCATGCAAAAATAATGGAAACTCTAACCCTTGGTGTCATTTCATTACTCTTTTTCAGAAATAGTGAGAATGCCATGCTCATCTCAAGAGCCTTGGAAAAGCCTTGAGCAGTATATAACAGAACCAACCAGGGGGCAGGCTATCTTAGATCTGGTCCTGTGTAAAGAACAGGATTAATAAACAATCTCCTCGTAAAGGATCCCCTTGGAATGAGTGATCATAGCATGATTGAATTTCAAATTCAGCTGGAGGGTGAGGAAGTTGGATCTCTAACCAACGTACTAAGCTTAAATAAAGGAGACTATGAAGGTAAGAGGGCTGAGTTGGCTAAAGTGGACTGGGAAAATAGATTAAAGTGCAGGAAGGTTGATGAACAATGGAGTACATTTAAGGAGATATTTCACAACTCTCAAGAAAAATATATTCCAGTGAGGAGGAAAGGGCGTAAGAGAAAAGATAGCCATCTGTGGCTAACTAAAGCAATAAAGGACGGTATCCAATTAAAAACAAGGACATACAATATGGCCAAAATTAGCGGGAGGACAGAAGATTGGGAAGTGTTTAAAAGCCAACAAAGAATGACTAAAAAAATGATTAAGAAGGGGAAGATAGATTATGAAAGTAAACTAGCATGAAATATAAAAACACATAGGGCTAGAGTTTCTAAAGTTATACAAAAAAAAAAGAGTGGCTAAGTAAATGTTGGTCCCTTAGAGGACGAGACCAGGGAATTAGTAATGGGGAACATGGAGATGGCAGAAACTCTGAACAAATATTTTGTATCAGTCTTTATGGCAGAGGACACTAATAATATTCCAACAGTGGATAGTTAAGGGGCTATAGTGGGGGGAGAAATTTAACATAATCACAATCACGAAGGAGGTGGTACTCAGTAAGATAATGGGACTAAAGGCAGATAAATTCCCTGGACCTGATGGCTTGCATCCTAGGGTTTTAAGAGAAGTAGCGGCAGGGATAGTGGATGCATTGGTTGTAATTTACCAAAATTCCCTGGATTCTGGAGAGGTCCCAGCAGATTGGAAAACTGCAAATGTAACGCCCCTATTTAAAAAAGGAGGCAGACAAAAAGCAGGAAACTGTAGACCAGTTAGCCTAACATCTGTGGTTAGGAAAATGTTGGAGTCCATTATTAAAGAAGCAGTAGCAGGACATTTGGAATAGCATAATTTGGTCAGGCAGAGTCAGCATGGATTTATGAAAGGGAAGTCATGTTTGACAAACTCGCTGGAATTCTTTGAGGATGTAACGAACAGGGTGAATAAAGGGGAACCTGTGGATGTGGTGTATTTGGACTTCCAGAAGGCATTTGACAAGGTGCCACATAAAAGGTTATTGCACAAGATAAAAGTTCACGTGGTTGGGGGTAATATATTAGCATGGATAGAGGATTGGCTAACTAACAGAAAACAGAGAGTCGGGATAAATAGTTCATTCTCGGGTTGGCAATCAGTAACTAGTGGGGTGCCGCAGGGATCAGTGCTGGGACCCCAACTATTTACAATCTATATTAATGACTTGGAGGAAGGGACTGAATGTAACGTAGCTAAGTTTGCCGAAGATACAAAAATGGGAGGAAAAGCAATGCGTGAGGAGAACACAAAAAATCTGCAAAAGGACATAGACAGACTAAGTGAGTGAGCAAAAATTCGGCAGATGGAGTATAATATTGGAAAGTGTGAGGTCATGCACTTTGGCAGAAAAAAATCAAAGAGCAAGTTATTATTTAAATGGAGAAAAATTGCAAAGTGCTGCAGTGTAGGGAGACCTGGGGGTACTTGTGCATTAAACACAAAAGGTTAGTATGCAGGTACAGCAAGTGATCAGGAAGGCCAATGGAATCTTGGCCTTTATTGCAAAGAGGATACAGTATGAAAGCAGGGAAGTCTTGCTACAGTTGTACAAGGTATTGATGAGGCCACACCTTGAATACTGCGTGCAGTTTTGGTTTACATATTTAAGAAAGGATATACTTTCTTTGGAGGCAGTTCAGAGAAGGTTCACAAGGTTGATTCCAGAGATGAGGGGATTGACTTATGAGGAAAAGTTGAGTAGGTTGGGCCTGTACTCATTGGAGTTCAGAAGAATGAGAGGTGATCTTATCAAAACGTATAAGATTATGAGGGGCCTTGACAACGTGGATGCAGAGAGGATGTTTCCACTGATAGGGGAGACTAGAACTAGAGGGCATAATCTTAGACTAAGGGGACGCCCATTTAAAACTGAGATGAGAAATTTCTTCTCTCAGAGAGTTGTGGACCTGTGGAATTCTCTGCCTCAGAGAGCTGTGGAATCTGAACACAAGAACATAAGAACATAAGAACATAAGAATTAGGAACAGGAGTAGGCCATCTAGGCCCTCGAGCCTGCTCCGCCATTCAACAAGATCATGGCTGATCTGGCCGTGGACTCAGCTCCACTTATCCGCCTGCTCCCTGTAACCCTTAATTCCCTTATTGGTTAAAAATCTGTGACTTGAATACATTCAATGAGCTAGCCTCAACTGCTTCCTTGGGCAGAGAATTCCACAGATTCACAACCCTCTGGGAGAAGAAATTTCTTCTCAACTCGGTTTTAAATTGGCTCCCCCGTATTTTGAGGCTGTGCCCCCTAGTTCTAGTCTCCCCGACCAGTGGAAACAACCTCTCTGCCTCTATCTTGTCTATCCCTTTCATTATTTTAAATGTTTCTATAAGATCACCCCTCATCCTTCTGAACTCCAACTGCAACATTGAATGAATTTAAGACAGAAATGGACAGTTTCTGAAACGATAAGGGAATAAGGGGTTATGGAGAGCAGGCAGGGAAGTGGACCTGAGTCCATGATCGGATCAGCCATGACCTTATTAAATGGCGGAGCAGGCTCGAGTGGCCGTATCGCCTACTCCTATTTCTTATGTTCGTATGTTCTTAAAATTCAGTATCACATTAATTCACACAGCACCTGTATATTTATCAAATACAAACTTTTTTAATGGTAAATGGCCCATTGCTGGAGATTTGCATTAATGTACAGCAATCTACGTCACCGGACCTGATTTATGACACATAACAGAAAATTATGACATAAGTAACTTCAGCCATTACTTATGCCACTCCATAATTTCCTGTGATGTTGTATGGATTTTTACTTTGGTCATTGGCCGCGCTATTTCCAATTCACCGCTAAAGTTGCTGCAGCGTATTCTAATCAGTTCTCCAGCAAATTTTGGTGAAAGTTCCCCACTGGAGGTGTACAACGGTCTTAGTTATGGCAGTCGTCGCCATTATAGCCATCTCAGTGAATTCCAGTACATTATTTTCAGTCTCCGAAGATGGACAGGCAGGGCACAAAACTACTATTTCATCTGGTGTTACCAGAGATGAAATAAGTGAAGCCTAATAAAGCAGATAGCCTGTCCTAATCAATACAGTGCTTGCCTGCCTGATATTTTTAGAATGTAGAAGGTTTATCATGCAAGAAATTTCACTTTTAGATGTCTTATAGATACCAGTAGCATAGAAGGAAATAAATGGGGGACATTTTAACTTTTATTTCTGTGCGTAAAATGGGCGATAGCAAATCATGGGCCCGGATTTGGGCAATGCTGGCAAGGCCGCATTTATTGCCAAACCTTATTTGGCCTGAGAAGGTGGCGATAGATCTTTTCCTGGAATCCCTGCATTCCTCATGGTGATGGTGCTCCCCTGATAATGCAGGGAATTCCAGGATTTTAATCTAGCAATGATGAAGGAAATGTGATGTATCTACAAGTCTGGATTGTATGTGATGAGGTGAGGAACATGGATATTTCTGTTCTTGTCTTTTTTAATGGTAGAGCTCACAGGGCTTGGAACTGCTGTCAAAGTAAGCGTGGTGCATTCTGTGGATCGCGTATACAGACATGCTGCAAATTGTAACAGAAGCCATCTGAACTTACTGCCAGTGGCTATTTAGCACTGGGAGACTCCAAAGGTAAACCATTGTATGAGATTCTCTGGATACGACTGGATAGGTAAGAGTGAAACCAGGCTAGGGTGGTTCCACTTAGCTGGATAATGGAGGAGAAGCATTGGAGGAGGATGGTGTGGCCAACCATGTCAAAGGCTGCAGGCAGGTCAAGAAGGATGAAGAGCAATAGTGCAACATGGTCACAGTGACAGATTCTGACTTTGATTAAGGCCATTTCAATGCTGTGGCAGAGGCGGAAATCTGATTGGAAAAGTTCAAACATGCTGTTGCGACAACGATAGGCACGCATTTTGGACCTGACAACATATTGAAGGATTTTGGAGAGGAAAGGGAGGTTGGAGATGGCGTGGTATTTTGGGACCTAAACTCGGGACCTAAAGAACAGGTGGTGGATGGAGAAAGCACAGGAGATACAACAACTGGCCGACAGCTACGATATGCGAGGATTCTTCGCTGCAATCAAGGCCACCTACGGTCCAAACTCCCAAGGCCCCACCCCACTCCTGGCCAAGAACAGGGAAACACTCATCAAGGACACTGAGGCTGTCAGGGCCTGATGGAAGGAGCACTTTGAAGATCTCCTCAATCAAGACTATCCCTTTGACTCGAGTGTTCTCAATTCCATCCCGCAGCCTGCCACCCACCACCAACTCAGTGAAACTCCAATGTTGCACGAGGTTGGCAAAGCCATAAAACAGCTGAAGAATAACAAGGCTACGGGTGCGGATGGAATCCCTGCTGAGGCACTAAAATATGGTGGAGAGGCGCTGTTGGCGCGGATACATGACCTCATCTCTCTCATCTGGAGGGAGGAGAGCATGCCGGGAGATCTGAGAGATGCAGTGATTGTGACCATTTTTAAAAAGGGGGACAAATCCAACTGCGGCAACTACAGGGGAATCTCCCTGCTTTCAGCCACTGGGAAAGTTGTCGTTCGAGTTCTCCTCAATCGTCTTCTCTCTGTGGCCGAGGAGTTCCTCCCGGAATCACAATGCGGATTTCGGCCCCTACGGGGCACAACAGATATGATCTTTGCAGCGCGCCAGTTGCAGGAAAAATGCAGGGAGCAGCGCCAGCCCTTATACATGGCCTTTTTCGAACTTACAAAGGCCTTTGACACTGTCAGTCGTGAGGGTCTATGGAGCATCCTCCGTTTCGGATGCCCTCAAAAGTTTGTCAACATCCTTCGTCTCCTTCATGATGACATGCAGGCCGTGATCCTTACCAACGGATCCATTACAGACCCAATCCACGTCTGGACCAGGGTCAAACAGGGCTGCGTTATCGCTCCAACCCTCTTCTCAATCTTCCTCGCCGCCATGCTCCACCTCACAATCAACAAGCTCCCCGCTGGAGTGGAACTAAACTACAGAACCAGTGGGAAGCTTTTTAACCTACGCCGCCTCCAGGCCAGGTCCAAGATCACACCAACCTCTGTCATTGAGCTGCAGTATGCGGACGATGCCTCCGTCTGTGCAGATTCAGAGGCTGAACTCCAGGATATAGTCAATGTATTCACTGAGGCATATGAAAGCATGGGCCTTACGCTTAACATCCGTAAGACAAAGGTCCTTCACCAGCCTGTCATCGCCGCACAGCACTGCCCCCCCAGTCATCAAGATCCACAGCGCAGCCCTGGACAACGTGGACCATTTCCCATATCTCGGGAGCCTCTTATCAACAAAGGCAGACATTGATGCGGAGATTCAGCATCGCCTCCAGTGTGCCAGCGCAGCCTTCGGCCGCCTGCGGGAAAGAGTGTTTGAAGACCAGATCCTCAAATTTACCACCAAACTCATGGTCTACAGGGCTGTAGTAATACCCGCCCTCCTGTATGGGTCTGAGGCATGGACAATGTACAGAAGTCACCTCAAGTCGCTGGAGATATATCACCAACGATGTCTCTGCAAGATCCTGCAAATCTCCTGGGAGGACAGGCGCACCAACATCAGTGTCCTTGACCAGGCTAACATCCCCAGTATTGAATCACTGACCACACTCGACCAGCTTCGCTGGGCAGGTCACATAGTACGCATGCCAGATATGAGACTCCCGAAGCAAATGCTTTATGCGGAGCTCCTTCATGGTAAACGAGCCAAAGGAGAACAGCGGAAACGTTATAAGGACACCCTCAAAGCCTCCCTGGTAAAGTTTTAGATTTTTAACCAATAAGGGAATTAAGGTTATGGGAAGCGGGCGGGTAAGTGGAGCTGAGTCCATGGCCAGATCAGCCATGATCTTGTTGAATGGCGGAGCAGGCTCAAGGGGCTAGATGGCCTACTCCTGTTCCTAATTCTTATGTTCTTATGTTCTTATGTAAAGTGTGACATCACCACTGACACCTGGGAGACCCTGGCCGCAGACCACCTGAGGTGGAGAAAGTCCATCCGGGAGTGCAATGAGCTCTTTGAGGCTCGACGCAAGGAGCATGAAGAGGCCAGGCGCAGGCAGCGGAAGGAGTGCGCAGCAAACAAGCACTACTAACCCCTTCCCCCGACGAATGTCTGTCCCACCTGTAACAGGGTCTGGTAGCTCTCATATCGGATTGTTCAGCCATCAAAGAACTCACTTTGGGAGTGGAAGCAAGTCTTCCTCAATTCCGAGGGATTACCTATGATGATCATAGTAGTTTGCAAGGACAGAGAGATCAAGAGTGAGTTTTATGAGGAGAGGTGTGGTGATGGCAGATTCAAAAGGGAGAGGGAAAATACTTGAGGAGAATGAGCCATTAATAATATCAGCTAGCATTGGAACGAGTGACCATAGCATGGTTGAATTTCAAATTCAGATGGAGGGCGAGAAAGTTGGATCTCAAATCAGCGTACTAAGCTTAAATAAAGGAGACTACAGAGGTATGAGGGCAGAGTTGGCTAAAGTGGACATGGAAAATAGATTAAGGTGTAGGACGGTTGATGAATAGTGATGTATATTTAAGGAGATATTTCATAACTCTCAAGAAAAATATATTCCAGCGAGGAGGAAAGGGTGTAAAAGAAAAGATAGCCATCGGTGGCTAACTAAAGAAATAAAGGATGGTATCCAATTAAAAACAAGGGCATACTATCAGGAATGCTACCAGTGCCACGTGCTAATCAGAGTAGGAATTGCAGGATAGCTCAGATGAATACGTGGCTTGAGGACTGGTGCAGAGTGGAGGGATTCAAATACCTGGGACATTGGAACCAATTCTGGGGGAGGTGGGACCAGTACAAACCCGACAGTCTGCACCTGGGCAAGACCAGAACCAATGTCCTGGGGGGAGTGTTTGCTAGTGCTGTTGGGGAGGGGTTAAACTAATATGACAGGGGGATGGGATCCTATGCAGGGAGACAGAGGGAAGTAGAATGGAGGCAGAAGCAAAAGATAGAAAGAAGAAAAGTAAAAGTGGAGGGCAGAGAAACCTACGGCAAAAAGCAAAGAGGGCCACATTACAGCAAAATTCAAAAGAGGCAAAGTGTGTTAGAAAGATAAGCCTGAAGGCTCTGTGCCTCAATGCGAGGAGTATTCGGAATAAGGTGGACGAATTAACTGCGCAGATAGCAGTTAATAGGTATGATGTAATTGGCATCACGGAGACATGGCTCCAGGGTGACCAAGGCTGGGAACTCAACATCCAGGACTATTTAACATTTAGGAAGGATAGACAGAAAGGAAAATGAGGCGGGGTGGCATTGCTGGTTAAAGAGGAAATTAATGCAATAGTAAGAAAGGACATGAGCTTGGATTATGTGGAATCGATATGGGTGGAGCTACAGAATACCAAAGGGCAGAAAACACTAGTGGGAGTTGTGTACGACCACCAAACAGTAGTAGTGAGGTTGGGGATAGCATCAAACAAGAAATTAGGGATGCGTACAATAAAGGTACAGCAGTTATCATAGGCGACTTTAATCTACATATTGATTAGGCTAACCAAACTGTCAGCAATGAGGTGGAGGAGGATTTCCTGGAGTGTATTAGGGATAGTTTTCGAGACCAATATGTCGAGGAACCAACTAGAGGGCTGGCCATCCTAGACTGGGTGATGTGTAATGAGAAAGGACTAATTAGCAATCTTGTTGTGCAACGCCCCTTAGGGAAGAGTGACCATAATATGGTAGAATTCTTTATTAAGGTGGAGAATGACACAGTTAATTCAGAGACTAGGGTCCTGAACTTAAGGAAAGGTAACTTCGATGGTATGAGACGTGAATTGGCTAGAATAGACTGGCGAGTGATACATAAAGGGTTAACGGTGGATAGGCAATGGCAAACATTTAAAGATCACATGGATGAACTTTAACAATTGTACATCCCTGTCTGTCGTAAAAATAAAACGGGGAAAGTGGCTCAACCATGGCTAACAAGGGAAATTAAGGATAGTGTTAAATCCAAGGAAGAGGCATATAAATTGGCCAGAAAAAGCAGCAAACCTGAGGACTTGGAGAATTTTATAATACAGCAGAGGAGGTCAAACGGTTTAATTAGGATGGGGAGCTTGCTGGGAACCTAAAAACTGACTGCAAAAGCTTCTATAGCTATGTGAAGAGAAAAAAATTAGTGAAGACAAACGCAGGTCCCTTGCAGTCAGATTCAGGTGAATTTATAATGGGGAACAAAGAAATAGCGCATCAGTTAACCAAATACTTTGATTCTGTCTTCACGAAGGAAGACACAAATGACATTCCGGAAATACTAGGGGACCGAGGGTCTGGGGAGAAGGAGGAACTGAAGGAAATCCTTATTCGTCTGGAAATTATGTTAGGGAAATTGATGGGATTGAAGGCCGATAAATCCCCGGGGCCTGATAGTCTGCATCCCAGAGTACTTAAGGAAATGGCCCTAGAAATAGTGGATGCATTGGTGATCATTTTCCAACACTCTATTGACTCTGGATCAGTTCCTATGGACTGGAGGGTAACTAATGTAACACCACTTTTTAAAAAAGGAGGGAGAGAGAAAACAGAGACTTATAGACCGGTTAGCCTGACATCGGTGGTGGGGAAAATGTTGGAATCAATTATTAAAGATGAAATAGCAGCGCATTTGGAAAGCAGTGACAGGATCAGTCCAAGTCAGCATGGATTTATGAAAGGGTATTCATGCTTGACAAATCTTCTAGAATTTTTTAAGGATGTAACTAGTAGAGTGGACAAGGGAGAACCAGTGTATGTGGTGTATTTAGACTTTCAAAAGGCTTTTGACAAGGTCCCACGCAAGAGATTGGTGTGCAAAATTAAAGTACAAGGTATTGGGGGTAATGTACTGATGTGGATAGAGAACTGGTTGGCAGACAGGAAGCAGAGAGTCGGGATAAACAGGTCCTTTTCAGAATGACAGGCAGTGACTAGTGGGGTGCCGCAGGGCTCAGTGCTGGGACCCCAGCTATTTACAATATACATTCATGATTTAGATGAAGGAATTGTATACTATCTCCAAGTTTGCAGATGACACTAATCTGGGTGGCGATGTGAGCTGTGAGGAGAACGCTAAGAGGCTGCAGGGTGAATTGGATAGGTTAGGTGAGTGCGCAAATGCATGGCAGATGCAGTATAATGTGGATAAATGTGAGGTTATCCACTTTGGTGGCAAAAACAGGAAGGCAGAATATTATCTGAATGGCGGCAGATTAGGAAAAGGGGAGGTGCAACGAGACCTGGGTGTCATGGTACATCAGTCATTGAAAGTTAGCATGCGGTAAAGAAGGCGGTAAAGAAGGCAAATGGTATGTTGGCCTTCATAGCTAGGGGATTTGTATATAGGAGCAGGGAAGTCTTACTTCAGTTGTACAGGGCCTTGGTGAGGCCTCACCTGGAATAGAGTGTTCAGTTTTCGTCTCCTAATCTGAGGAAGGATATTCTTGTTATTGAGGGAATGCAACGAAGGTTCACCAGACTGATTCCCGGGAAGGCAGGACTGACTGATATATGAGGAGAGACTGGATTGACTGGGCCTGTATTCACTGGAGTTTAGAAAGATGAGAGGGGATCTCATCGAAACATATAAAATTCTGATGGGACAGGACAGGTTAGATGCAGGAAGGATGTTCCCGATGTTGGGGAAGTCCAGAACCAGGGGACATAGTCTAAGATAAGGGGTAAGCCATTTAGGACTGAGATGAGGAGAAACTTCTTCACTCAGAGAGTTGTTAACCTGCGGAATTCCCTACCGCAGAGAGTTGTTGATGCCAGTTCATTGGATATATTCAAGAGGAAGTTGGATATGGCCCTTATGGCTAAAGGGATCAAGGGGTATGGAGAGAAAGCAGGAAAGGGGTACTGAGGTGAATGATCAGCCATGATCTTATTGAATGGTGGTGCAGGCTCGATGGGCCGAATGACCTACTCCTGCACCTATTTTCTATGTTACTGTATTTCTATACAAAGTGGCCAAAACTAGTGGGAGGACAGAAGATTGGGAAGCTCTTAAAAGCCAGCAAAGAATGCCTAAAAATATGATTAAGAACGGGAAGCTAGACTATGAAAGTAAACTAGCACGAAATATAAAAACACATAGCGCTCGAGTTTCCTCTCAAATCGCCCATTCACAGCCCATTTACCGCCCAGTTACCACCCAGAAATACAAATTTCCTCTCATATCACCCAATTACCGCCCACTTACCGCCAGGCGGTAAATTCCACAGTCATTACCGCCGGCGGTATTCAATACTGTCCGCCCATATATTACCGCCAAAATACCGTCCAAAGTGGAAGTTTCATCATTAAGATCCGTAATACCGCCCTGAAAAAGCCGGTCTTTCTGGATCTTAAGTGAACGGTATGGATACAGATCTGACAGGTTTGTTTAATATTACATAGATCTTTATAGTTCTCCACAGGTTGATGTATTTTTAAATGGATTGTAGTATTTTCTAGTGTTAGGCAAGTGTTATAAATGGTCTAATACTGCTTTTTATACTCCTCTAGTCTATCTCACTCACTAGTTTCACACATTAGTCTCACTCACCCCCCCAGTCTTTCCCCCCAACAGTCTCTCTCACCCCCCAGTCTCTCTCACCCCCCAGTCTCTCTCACCCCCCAGTTTCTCACCCCTCCCAGTCCCTCTCCCCCTCACCCCATCTCTCCCACCTGCCCAGTTTCTCCTTCCCCCATTCTCTCCTCCCCCCAGTCTCTCTCCCTCCCAGTCTCTTGCCCACCCCCCCAGTCTATCTCACCTCCCAGTCTGTCTCACCCCCTACAGTGATCTCAACCCCACCCACCCACAGCAATCTCTGCCCCCCGCCAACAGCGATCTCGCTCTTCCCCCCCCAGCGATCTCACTCTTTTCCCCCTCCCGCAACAGCGATCTCTCTCCCCGCTCCACAGCGATCTCACTGTACCCTAGCACCACCACCCCCGACAGTGATTTCACTCTCTTCCTCCCCCCCCGCCACAACGATCTCACTCTCTTTCACCCCCTCCACTACAGCTATCTCGCTCTCTGCCTCCCCCCAGCGATCTCACTCTCTTCCCACCCCACCGCAGCGATCTCTTCCCCCACCCCCCTCACCCCCACAGCGATCTCACTCTCTATTCGCCCCCATCAGCGATCTCACTTTCTTTCGCCCCCCCCAACCATCTCACTCTCTTTCACCCCCCCCCGCAACGATCTCACTCTCTTCCCCCGCCCCTGCAGCGATCTCTTTGCCCCTCCCTTGATAGCGATCTCACTCTCTATTCACCCCCCAAACAGCGATCTCAGTTTCTTTGCCCCCCCCTACCCCACAGCGATCTCATTCTCTTTCCCTCCCCCACCACCCACATGGCGATCTCTCTCGCTCCCTCCCCCACAGCGATCTCTTCCCAACCTCCCCCCCCCCCCGCCACAGCGATCTCAGGCCGGCAGTCTCTGGTCTCTCGTCAGTGCCTCCCGGGGGAAGGAGTTTGGCAGCCGCGTGCGCGTGCACACAACTTGGGAGCCGAAGATTCCCGAGTCGATAGGCCTCCTCTGCCGCACACCGCACCCTGCACTTTGCTCCCGCAGCGCTTCGCCGACGACGACATGGAGCACCCGAAAACCACGGAAGCACGCACCAGCGGCATTCCGGTGGTTGAAAAAGACGCAACCGCCGGAACACCGCTAAGGATCGGGTGGGGGCGATTTAAAAGGAAAATCCAGCCCATACTAAGAGTTTCTACAAGTAGATAAAAAGGAAAAGAGTGGCTAAAGTAAATGGTGATCCCTTAGAGGACGGGGCCGGGGAATTAGTAATAGGGAAATGGAGATGACAGAAACTCTGAACAAATATTTTATATCAGTCTTTACGGTTGAGTACTCTAAAAATATCCCAACAATGGATAATCAAGGGGCTATTGGGAGGGAGGAACTTAATACAATCACAATCACTAAGGAGGTGGTACTCAATAAGATAATGGGATTAAAGGCAGATAAATCCCCTGGACCTGATGGCTTGCATCCTCAGGTCTTAAGAGAAGTAGCGGCAGGGATAGTGGATGCATTGGTTGTAATTTACCAAAATTCCCTGGATTCTGGGGAGGTCCCAGCAGATTGGAAAACTGCAAATGTAACGCCACTATTTAAAAAAGGAGGCAGACAAAAAGCAGGAAACTGTAGACCAGTTAGCCTAACATCTGTGGTTGGGAAAATGTTGGAGTCCATTATTAAAGAAGCAGTTGCAGGACATTTTGAAAAGCATAATTCAGTCAGGCAGAGTCAGCATGGATTTATGACGGGGAAGTCATGTTTGACAAATTTGCTGGAATTCTTTGAGGATGTAACGAAGAGGGTGGATAAAAGGGAACCAGGGGATGTGGTGTATTTGGATTTCCAGAAGGCATTTGACAAGGCGCCACATAAAAGGTTAAAGCACAATATAAAAGTTCACGGGGTTGGGGATAATATATTAGCATGGATAGAGAGGATTGGCTAACTACCAGAAAACAGAGATTAGGGATAGATGGCTCATTCTCGGGTTGGCAATCAGTAACTTGTGCCACAGGGATCAGTGCTGTGACCCCAACTATTTACAATCTATATTAACGACTTGGTAAAAGGGACCGAGTGTAACATAACCAAGTTTGCTGACAATACATAGAAACATATAAAACATAGAAAATAGGTGCAGGAGTAGGCCATTCGGCCCTTCGAGCTTGCACCACCATTCAATAAGATCATGACTGATCATTCACCTCAGTACCTCTTTCCTGCTTTCTCTCCATACCCCTTGATCCCTTTAGCCGTAAGGGCCACATCTAACGTCCTCTTGAATATATCCAACAAACTGGCATCAACAACTCTCTGTGGTAGGGAATTCCATAGGTTAACAACTCTCTGAGTGAAGAAGTTTCTCCTCATCTCAGTCTTAAATGGCTTACTCCTTATCCTTAGACTGTGTCCCCTGATTCTGGACTTCCCCAACATTGGGAACATTCTACCCGTATCTAACCTGTCCCGTCCCGTCAGAATTTTATGTGTTTCTATGAGATCCCCTCTCATCTTTCTAAACTCCAGTGAATAAAGGCCCAGTCGATCCAGTCTCACCTCATATGTCAGTCCAGCCATCCTGGGAATCAGTCTGGTGAACGTTCGCTGCACTCCCTCAATAGCAAGATTGTCCTTCCTCAGATTAGGAGACCAAAACTGAACACTCTATTCCAGGTGAGGCCTCACCAAGGCCCTGTACAACTGCAGTAAGACCTCCCTGCTCCTATATTCAAATCCTCTAGTTATGAAGGCCAACATACCATTTGCCTTCTTCACTGCCTGCTGTGCCTGTATGCCAACTTTCAATTACTGATGTACCATGACACCCAGGCCTCGTTGCATCTCCCCTTTTCCTAATCTGCCGCCATTCAGATAATACTCTGCCTTCGTGTTTTTGCCACCAAAGTGGAGAACCCACATTTATCCACATTATACTGCATCTGCCATGCATTTGCCCACTCACCTAACCTGTCCAATTCACCCTGAAGCCTCTTAGCGTCTTCCTCACAGCTCACACCGCCACCCAGTTTAGTTGCATCTGCAAACTTGGAGATATTACACTCAATTCCTTCATCTAAATTTTAATGTATATTGTAAATACAAAGATGGGAGGAAAAGCAATGTGTGAGGAGGATACAAAAAACCTGCAAAAGGACATAGACAGGCTAAGTGAGTGGGCCAAAATTTGGCAGATGGGGTATAATGTTGGAAAGTGTGAGACTATGCACTTTGGCAGAAAAAATTTGAAAAGCAAGTTATTATTTAAATGGAGTAAAATTGCAAAGTGCTGCAGTACAGCAGGACCTGGGGGTCCTGGTGCATGAAGCACAAAAGGTTAGTATGCAGGAACAGCAAGTGATCAGGAAGGCCAATGGAATCTTGGCCTTTATTGCAAAGGGGATAGGATGGAGTATAAAAGCAGGGGAGTCTTGCTACAGTTATGCAGGGTATTGGTGAGGCCACACCTGGAATACTGCAATTTTGGTTTCTGTATTGAAGGAAGGATATACTTGATTTGGAGGCAGTTCAGAGAAGGTTCTCTAGGTTGATTCCAGAGATGAGGGGGTTGAATTATGAGGAAAGGTTGAGTAGGTTGGGCCTCTACTCATTGGAATTCAGAAGAACGAGAGGTGATCTTATCGAAACGTATAAGATTATGGGCTTAAGTTGCGGGCCGCACCTAGAACGGCGCAGCCCCGACCTGGAGGCCCATTTTTCGCGCCACAAAGTGCACCTAAAAAAATACATACCTATTCTCCGGCTCCCTGCAGGTCCTCTGGAGCTGGGCACAGCGCAGCACGAGCTGTGGGGGGTGGAGCCAGGTCCCTGTGCTGAAAACATGCCAGGAAATCTGCACATGCGTGCTACAGTGGGCGCGCATGTGCTGTAGCTCCAGGCGCCCAAAACTGTGTGGGAGGGGCCCGAAGCACGCAGCCCCTAGCCCTGGCTGAATGGCCTCACTGGGGCTGCGTGGATAAGGCTGCCTCCCACACCCAGTTCCTGCTTCCTCCCGACCAGACCCGACCCGACTTGACTCCCTCTGCCCCCCCCCCCCCCTGCCCCTGGACCGGACCTGATCCCCCCCCCCCCCGATCTCCACTCCCCCCCCGACCTGACCTCCGCTCTCCCCACGCCCCCCGACTTCTGCTCCCCCCACCGCCCCCCCGACCTCTGCTCTCCGCTCCCGCCCCCCGACCCGACCTCCGCTCTCCCGCCCCTCCCGACCTCCGCTCCCCCCACCGCCCCCCCGACCTCTGCTCTCCACTTCCTCCCCCCGACCCGACCTCCGCTCCCCCCCACGACCCGACCTCCGCACCCTCACCCCGACCTCCGCTCCCCCTGCTATCCCCCCGACCTCCGCTCTCCGCTCCCTCCCCCCGACCTGACCTCCGCTCCCTCCCCCCGACCTGACCTCCGCTCGCCCCCCCGACCCGACCTCCGCTCTCCTCCCCCCTCCCCTCCCCTCCCCCTCCCCTCTCCTTCTCCTCCCCTTCCCTTCTCCTTCTCCTCCCCCTCCCCCCTTCTCCTTCTCCCCCTCCCCCTCTCCTTCTCCTCCCCCTCCCCCCTCTCCTCCCTCTCCCCTCTCCCCCTCTCCTTCCCCCTCCTCTCTCCCCCCTCCCCTGCCCCCCCTTTCCTCCCCTCCCCTGCCCCCCTCTCTCCCCCCTCCTGTGGCACCCCCCTCTCTCCCCCCCTCCCCCTGCCCCTCTCCCCCTGCCCCCCCTCTCTCCCCCCTCCCCTTGCCCCCCTCTCTCCTCCCCCTGCCCGCCCCTCTCTCCCTCCACCCCCCTCCACCCAGCTCCTCTCCTCCCCCCCTCCACCCCCTCCTCTCTTCCCCTCCTTTACCCCCCTCTCCTCCCCCTTCTCCCCCTCCACCCACCTCCTTCCCCTCCCCCTGCTCCCCCTCCTCCCCCTCCACCCCCTCCACCCCCTCCACCCCCCTCCTTCCCCTCCCCCTCCACCCCCCTCCTCCCCTTCCCCTCGCTGTCAGAAACACACACACAGACAGACAGAGAGATAGAGACACTGACAGAGGTACACTGGAGCGGGGCGGGGGAGCGGGGGCGTCCCAGCATGCTGTTGGAGGACTCCCGGTGCTGCAGTCGGTAAGTAGAAAATTTTTTATTTTTTGATTTGTAAATTTTTTTAATTTTAATTTTTTTTGATTGATTTATTGGTTGATTTATTGATGTGTTTATCATTTAGTATTGATAATGGCTCTTTATTTGTAAAACTGAAGTGTTTAATATTTGTAAACTTCCCTTTACACCCCCCCCCCCCGCATTCCCTACGCCTGATTTGTAACCTACGGCTGATTTTCGAAGTGCAGACAAGGTTTTTCTGAGCGTACAAAAATCTACACTTACTCCATTCTAAGTTAGTTTGGAGTAAGTTTTCACTGCCTAAACTTTCAAAATGGGCGTAAGTGGCTGGACACGCCTCTTTTGAAAAAAAATCTGTTCCAAACTGAAACTATTCTAACTGACTAGAACTGGAGCAAACTAAATGCCAAGAATTTGCAATTTCTAAGATACTCCATTCTAAACCAGTTGCTCCAAAAATACAGGAGCAACTCAGGCCGAAACTTGACAAGGTGAATGCAGAGAGGATGTTTCCACTGATAGCAGAGACTAGAACAAGGGGGCATAATCTTAGAATAAGAGGCCGGCCATTTGAAACTGAGATGAGGAGAAATTTCTTCTCTCAGAGGATTGTAAATCTGTGGAATTCACTAACTCATGGAGCTGTAGAAGCTAGGTCATTGAATAAATTTAAGACAGACGTAGACAGTTTCTTAACCGATAAGGGAATAAGGAGTTATGGGGAGCGGGCAGGGAAGTTGGCCTGAGTTCATGATCGGATCAGCCATGATCGTATTAAATGGTGGAGCAGGCTCAAGGGGCCGGATGTCCTACTCCTGCTCCTATTTCTTATGTTCTTATGTTCTTATATTGGGTGGTCAGTAGTTTAGTAGGAATAGGGTTAAGAGAGCAGGAGATGGGATTCATAGATAAGATGAGCTCAGATAAAACATGAGAGAAATGAAAGAAAGATGCCATTTCTTTGCACGGGCAAGGGGGAACTTTGTGGGAAGCTTAGCTGGGTGGGCAGGGGGAAGGGAACGAAGCAGCAGACACAGCTGAATGGAGGATGTCAATCTTAGTGATAAAGAAGTCCACGAGCTCCTTGCAATTGTTGTCGGTGGGGTTTAAGGAGCTGGTTTGTTGTGGATAAAAGAAGCCATGGGTTATCTTTGCATTCCAGGATGATTCTGGAGCAATGAGCAAATTTGGCAATCAATTCATGATCAATGTTAAATACTTAAACAACCAGAAAATGAGATACTTAACCCATAAACATCAGCAAGCAGAAATTAAAGAAAAACAAGAAGGCTGGATTTACTAAACAGAAAAGTCAAAGTTGAGAAAAAAACTATTTAGCCCATGGAAGCTCATCCCTCCAGCACCCTATCTCTCCTGTTATCGCATCCAACTTCTTGTTGAATATTCCTTGGCGTAGATATTTGTTAACCCCTGAAAATGAGCGCAGGGATCGCAAAGCACCTTTTTGAATGACTGCAGGCAGTAGGCAAACTTCGTGCTGCCTGCTGTTTGGCAGGATTACGGCCAGCCCAGCATTAAACGCACTGGTGAGTGACGGAATGATCAGCAGGGGGCACAAGTTCGTACGAGGCTAGCTCCAATTAAAGCCAGCCTGCAATACTTAAAGGTAGTCTCCACCTCTTAATGGGAGGTAAATTCTGCCGGCAGGTCATTATTGAAGATGCAGAGGAAGAGAGTAGATTTTTTTTTTAATGCCGGCAGAACAGGAGAGAGAGCGTGCAATAAGGTTTACCAATGCAGCACAGGAGGCCTTGGCACAGGATAAAAGTGTAATGGGAACAGATAGCCAATGTGGTAAAAGCCAGCAGTGTTGCACCGAGGACATGGACTCAGTGTGGGAAGAAACATAGAAACATAGAAACATAGAAAATAGGTGCAGGAGTAGGCCAATCGCCCCTTCAAGCCTGCACCACCATTCAATAAGATCATTCAGCTCAGTACCCTTTGCTGCTTTCTCTCCATACCCCTTGATCACTGTAGTCATAAGGGCCATATCTAACTCCCTCTTGAATATAACGAACTGGCATCAACAACTCTCTGCGGTAGAGAATTCCACAGGTTAACAACTTTCTGAGTGAAGAAGTTTCTCCTCATCTCAGTCCTAAATGGCTTACCACTTATCCTTAGACTGTGACCCCTGATGCTGGACTTCCCCAACATCGGGAACATTCTTCCTGCATTTAACCTGTCCAGTCCTGTCAGAATTTTTTATGTTTCTATGAGATCCCCTCTCATTCTTCTGAACTCCAGTGAATACAGGCCCAGTCGATCCAGTCTCTCCTCATATGTCAGTCCTGCCATCCCGGGAATCAGTCTGGTGAACCTTCGCTGCAATCCCTCAATAGCAAGAATGTCCTTCCTCAGATTAGGAGAACAAAACTGAACACAATATTCCAGGTGAGGCCTCATCCAGGCCCTGTACAACTGCAGTAAGACCTCCCTGCTCCTATACTCAAATCCCCTAGCTATGAAGGCCAACATGCCATTTGCCTTCTTAACCACCTGTTGTACATGCATGCCAACTTTCAATGACTGATGAACCATGATACCCAGGTCTCGTTGCACCTCCCCTTTTCCTAATCTGTCGCCATTCAGATAATATTCTGCCTTCCTGTTTTTGCCACCCAAGTGGATAACCTCACATTTATCCACATTATACTGCATCTGCCATGCATTTGCCCATTCACCTAACCTGTCCAAGTCATCCTGTAGCCTCTTAGCATCTTCCTCACAGCTCACACCACCACCCAGCTTAGTGTCATCTGCAAATTTGGAGATATTACACTCAAGTCCTTCACCTAAATCATTGATGTATATTGTAAATAGCTAGGGTCCCAGCACTGAGTCCTGTGGCACCCCATGAGTCACTGCCTGCCGTTCTGAAAAGGACCCGTTTATCCCGACTCTCTGCTTCCTGTCTGCCAACCAGTTCTCTATCCACGTCAATACATTCCCCCAATACCATTTGCTTTAATTTTGCACACCAATCTCTTGTGTGGGACCTTGTCAAAAGCCTTTTGAAAGTCCAAATATACCACATTCACTCATTCTCCCTTGTCCACTCTACTAGTTACATCCTCAAAAAATTCTAGAAGATTTGTCAAGCATGATTTCCCTTTCATAAATCCATGCTGACTTGGACCGATCCTGTCACTGCTTTCCAAATGCGCTGCTATTTCATCTTTAATAATTGATTCCAACATTTTCCCCACTACCAATATCAAGCTAACTGGTCTATAATTACCTGTTTTCTTTCTCCCTCCTTTTTAAAAAAATGGTGTTACATTAGCTACCCTCCAGTCCATAGGAACTGATCCAGAGTTGATAGACTGTTGGAAAATGATCACCAATGCATCCACTATTTTGAGGGCCACCTCCTTAAGTACTCTGGGATGCAGACTATTAGGCCCTGGGAATTTATCTGCCTTCAATTCCATCAATTTCCCGAACACAATTTCCTGTCTAATAAGGATTTCCTTCAGTTCTTCCTTCTTGCTGAACCCTCGGTCCCCTCGTATTTCCGGAAGGTTATTTGTGTCTTCCTTCGTGAAGACAGAACCAAAGTATTTGTTTAATTGGTCTGCCAATTCTTTGTTCCCCATTATAAATTCACCTGATTCTGACTGCAATGGACCTACATTTCTCTTCACTAATCTTTTTCTCTTCACATATCTATAGAAGGTTTTGCAATCAGTTTTTATGTTCCCAGCAAGCTTCCTCTCATACTCTATTTTCCCCCTCCTAATTAAACCCTTTGTCCTCCTCTGCTGAGTTCTAAATTTCTCCCAGTCCTCAGGTTTGATGCTTTTTCTGGCCAATTTATATGCCTCTTCCTTGGATTTAACACTATCCTTAATTTCCCTTGTTAGCCACGATTCAGCCACCTTCCCCGTTTTATTTTTACTCCAGACAGGGGTGGACAATTTTGACATTCATCCATGTAATCTTTAAATGTCTGCCATTGCCTATCCACCGTCAACCCTTTAAGTATCATTCGCCAGTCTATTCTAGCCAATTCACGTCTCACACCATCGAAGTTACCTTTCCTTAAGTTCAGGACCCTAGTCTCTGAATTAACTGTGTCACTCTCCATCTTAATAAAGAATTCTACCATATTATGGTCACTCTTCCCCAAGGGGCCTCGCACAACAAGATTGCTAATTAGTCCTTTCTCATTACAAATCACCCAGTCTAGGATGGCCAGCCCTCTCGTTGGTTCCTTGACATATTGGTCTAGAAAACCATTCCTAATACACTCCAGGAAATCCTCCTCCTCCGTATTACTACCAGTTTGGTTAGCCCAATCTATATGTAGATTAAAGTCGCCCATGATAACTGCTGTACCTTTATTGCATACATCCCTAATTTCTTGTTTGATGCTGTCCCCAACCTCACTACTACTGTTTGGTGGTCTGTACACCAGTCCCACTAGCGCTTTCTGCCCTTTGGGTGTAAGAGGTGTAATGATCTCACACGAGTGGTCAAGGTCAGTGAATTCATTTTCAAATGCCATATTCCACCATCTGCACCATTAGCCTCACATACTGCTCAATGCAACACACCCCCATCATTCACCTACCAACAATCTCTACCAAACACAATTTATACCTACATTCATAGCTTCACCCCACCCTCATCCACTTAACACTGCTGCAAGCCTCACACCCACATCTCAGTTTGCACCAATTGCCAGCTAACTATGACAGGCACTCAGTGACACATTACCCTTTTTATTGCAGGAAAAGTTGGTTCACAACTGGTGCCAGCAGAACCTAACTGGCAGGGGACAGGCCGGCTGTATCATCTCACCCCCTTGGAGGAGATGTTATGGTCATTCATGAGAGGGGCATGGCCGTGGCCAGCGGCGGGGCTGAAAGAATACAAGATGCTGGCATCCTCAGACATTATCCTCCTTCTCACATCCCACTTCATAGAAACATAGAAACATAGAAAATAGGTGCAGGAGCAGGCCATTCAGCCCTTCTAGCCTGCACCGCCATTCAATGAGTTCATGGCTGAACATGAAACTTCAGTACCCCCTTCCTGCTTTCTCGCCATAACCCTTGATCCCCCGAGTAGTAAGGACTTCATCTAACTCCCTTTTGAATATATTTAGTGAATTGGCCTCAACTACTTTCTGTGGTAGAGAATTCCACAGGTTCACCACTCTCTGGGTGAAGAAGTTTCTCCTCATCTCGGTCCTAAATGGCTTACCCCTTATCCTCAGACTGTGACCCCTGGTTCTGGACTTCCCCAACATTGGGAACATTCTTTCTGCATCTAACCTGTATAAACCCGTCAGAATTTTAAACGTTTCTATGAGGTCCCCTCTCATTCTTCTGAACTCCAGTGAATACAAGCCCAATTGATCCAATCTTTCTTGATAGGTCAGTCCCGCCATCCCGGGAATCAGTCTGGTGAACCTTCGCTGCACTCCCTCAATAGCAAGAATGTCCTTCCTCAAGTTAGGAGACCAAAACTGTACACAATACTCCAGGTGTGGCCTCACCAAGGCCCTGTACAACTGTAGCAACACCTCCCTGCCCCTGTATTCAAATCCCCTCGCTATGAAGGCCAACATGCCATTTGCTTTCTTAACCGCCTGCTGTACCTGCATGCCAACCTTCAATGACTGATGTACCATGACACCCAGGTCTCGTTGCACCTTCCCTTTTCCTAATCTGTCACCATTCAGATAATAGTCTGTCTCTCTGTTTTTACCACCAAAGTGGATAACCTCACATTTATCCACATTATACTTCATCTGCCATGCATTTGCCCACTCACCTAACCTATCCAAGTCACTCTGCAGCCTAATAGCATCCTCCTCGCAGCTCACACTGCCACCCAACTTAGTATCATCCGCAAATTTGGAGATACTGCATTTAATCCCCTCGTCTAAATCATTAATGTACAATGTAAACAGCTGGGGCCCCAGCACAGAACCTTGCGGCACTCCACTAGTCACTGCCTGCCATTCTGAAAAGTACCCGTTTACTCCTACTCTTTGCTTCCTGTCTGACAACCAGTTCTCAATCCACGTCAGCACACTACTTCCTCTCATCCCACAATCTCTTCTGATTTACAAGCTGCACATGGTGTAAGCATGCACCTCTTGTTTTCCCCCCTCCCCTCACCACAACCCTATCCTTGTGCCTTTCTCATTTCAGACACCCAAGAAATCCACCCTGCCCAGTCAGTAGTTGTACAAGAAAATGGAGAGGAGAGTGATGAAGAAGAAGAAACTCCGTCACTCAATCTGACACTGACAGCAACCACCTCAGATAGTGGCATTGTGCGTAGTTTAGAGGGTAGCTTAGAGATGGGACCTGCACATGCTGAGTCACCGGGCACAAGTGGGCTACAGTCAGGGCAAGAGGAAAGGGTAGCACAGGTGCCAGCTTCCCGCACAGCGAGGTCGTACACGAGTTTTGCTGCAGAGGACTCAGATGAAGACTTTGAAGGAGCGGGCTACAGAAGAATGCTGTTCTTCACAACAAAATGCTTGATGCATTGGCAGGCCTGCCAGAAAGCCTGAGTACAATGTCAAGGAGCATGGGGGAGTTCCGCTCCAACCTTGCGCAGGGCTTTGCGCAGAGCTTGGAGCCCATCCTTTCTAGCATGGAAGAGGTGGGCAGATCTGTTATCGCACTTGTGGACCCAATCATAATGCGCGGTCTGATGGCTGATGTCTCAGCTTCCATTGCGTCACAAGCCACCCGACATCTGATTGCTGTAGTGGAAGCTCAGACTGAAGTCATGGAAGCTCAGTTTGCTGCTCCACAAGCTCAGACTGCTGCCATCGTGGTTGGGTTTACCAATATGTTAAGGGGCTTGCAGGGTGTCACAGTAGTTCAGCAATCTGTCCTCCAACAGATGGCTAGGAATGCTGAGGCGCCGCACTGGGGGAATAGCCATGGCATGGTGGAGGACGAGCATGCTGTCCTCTCTCAGGATGACAGCATTTGTACTCCCACCATTGCCACTTCATCAGTGCCCTTGCTGCTGCCTGTCATCCAGCCAACCCATCTGCTGCTGCCCATGCTGAGGTGCTGCAGTCTGAAGCCAGTTCTTCTAGGCCCAGAGCTGCTTGAGGTCATCCTGCTAGGTCGTCTGCAGTCTCCCCCACTGAAAGTCAGCAGCCTTCCACCAGCCATGCTGCAGCCACTGGGATAACACTGCTGAGGAGCACTGGGACAGACAAAGGCACACAGAGGACAGGTACTAAGGGAATGCACAAGAGTGCTTAGTTAGGTTATATTGGATGGATTGATGGTTAAAGTTGGATTGGAATGTTTCTCTTGTGGTGGCTTTTATTTCAGCATTGTTGCCAAGAGGACACTGTGATGGTCAGAGGGGAGGTAAGGTGTGGGACTATTGTTGATTGGGGAATTAGGGGTGTGTTCACTCATACCACAGTCGAATGGGTTGATCACGGACAGCCCAGACAGAAAGGGGCTGTCTGGGTTGCCTCTTCCTCTTCCGTTTCCTCCTCTTCCACTTCTGCCTCATCCTCTTCTGCTTCCTCCTCCTCCTCAGCTGGTCGCCATAAGCCTGGTGGCAAGGACTGGGCCCTCATGATGGCAAGGTCATGGAGCATGCAGCAGACCACAATGAATCTTGAGACATGTTCTGGTGAGTACATCAGTCATTGAAGGTTGGCATGCAGGTGCAGCAGGCGGTTAAGAAAGCAAATGGCATGTTGGCCTTCATAGCAAGGGGATTTGAGTACAGGGGCAGGGAGGTGTTGCTGCAGTTGTGCGGGGCATTGGTGAGGCCACACCTGGAGTATTGTGTACAGTTTTGGTCTCCTAACCTGAGGAAGGACATTCTTGCTATTGAGGGAGTGCAGCGAAGGTTCACCAGACTGATTCCCGGGATGGCGGGACTGACCTATCGAGAAAGACTGGATCAACTGGGCTTGTATTCACTGGAGTTCAGAAGAATGAGAGGGGACCTCATAGAAACATATAAAATTCTGACGGGGTTAGACAGGTTAGACGCAGGAAGAATGTTCCCAATGTTGGGGAAGTCCAGAACCAGGGGTCACAGTCTAAGGATAAGGGGTAAGCCATTTAGGACCGAGATGCGGAGGAACTTCTTCACCCAGAGAGTGGTGAACCTGTGGAATTCTCTACCACAGAAAGTTGTTGAGGCCAATTCACTAAATATATTCAAAAAGGAGTTAGATGAGGTCCTTACTGCTAGGGGGATCAAGGGGTATGGCGAGAAAGCAGGAATGGGGTACTGAAGTTGAATGTTCAGCCATGAACTCATTGAATGGCGGTGCAGGCTAGAAGGGCCAAATGGCCTACTCCTGCACCTATTTTCTATGTTTCTATGTTTCCAGAGCGGACCAGGCAATGGAAATGTTGTTTAAGAATGCCAATGGTCTGCTCTATCAAATTCCATGTAGCAGCGTGGCTTTCATTGTGCTGCCCACATAAGGTTGGGTTGCGGAGAGGTCATGAAGTCAGCAGATAGCCCTTGCTGCCTAGTAGCCAACCTTTGGTTTGTCTTGGTGATTCAAAGACTGAGGAGTCAATAGAATGGTGCAGAATAAAAGTATCAAGATGTGCTGAGCATGGTTGCACACCAACTGTACATTCTGTGAGATGATTTCTTGGAGACCAGGGTTGCCCACTTCAAACATGGCTGATGAGATCACTCCATCATCCGAAGTCTAAGAACAATAACAGGTTCAATGAAGCCTTGTGTGCTGGAGACCTGGGTCCTTGAATGGATTGTAGGAATAGGAGGGGGAACTTAAACATAGTACCAAGAAAAAGGAATGTATATTGTTGTACACCGTGATAATCCTCAAGGAAAACACAACAGAGTGAGGAGGGAAGGGGCTACCTTAATACCTGGAGTCCCCACTGGGGGAGACTGCTCCTACAACTGACAGAAACAACCCCTCTACCTGCAGACAACATTCACAGCCAGCCACAACTCTGGGCAGTTTCGGGCCACTGTTCAGTACACAGCAGCCCTAACCCATGGCTGAAATCAAAATTATATCTCTAACTATTTAGGGCCTGAATCAGCCAAAAAAAAAGAAGAAAATCCTATTTAAGCTCATGAAAGAGGTGGCAGAGAGGTAATTTCCAGAGGAAACCCACCTCATTAGCTCAGAGTATGTCAACCTCACAGGGAGCTGCATGAGACGAGTAATGGAAGCCACCTATTCATGCAGGACTAGAAGGCTGGACATATTTGTTGAGTATGCAATAACTCAATAGGCTTAGTACCGTGAACTCAATCAGGTGCGACCTGACATTACTTTATTAGCTCTCAAAGTAAGGATTAAACATGGAGGCTTTCTTTATATACAAGAGCAGCATGTGTGTGTCTGTGGTCCAATGGCCTCCGGCAGTCGCTCACCCTGGTGGTAGGTAAATCCAGACATACATACATTACATAATTTCCCCTCCAAGATCTTGGTATCAGTCCTATTTACAAATTGAGATGGTCTGGGGCTTTCCGCTTCCTAGTTGATCGTCTCAGTTCAATTCCAGATCTGGGTGAGCTCTCCGAGTCATTCATGACTTGAGGCTGGGTAGCCGATCTAATGGGAGTGGTAGTGTCCATGTCGGGGATTGAAGGTCCAGATTCATTGACAACAGCAGGGTCTTCTGATGGCTGAATATGAATCAGTTGGTCATTGATGGTGTCTTCTTCAAGCAGTTCCAGTTCATCTGTGTGCCGCAATTTCGTCTGATCAATGTGCCTCCTGCATGTTTGCTGATTAGTGAGCCTGACAATAAGCACCCTGTTACCGTCCTTGGCCGTAACAGTGCCAGTGACGCACTTGGGGCTTTGACCATAATTTAGCACATACACAGGATCATTAATAGAGATGTCGTGTGACACGCCAGTGCGATCATGATACCATTGCTGATGTTGGCGTCTGTTTTTGACATGATCATTAAGATCAGGGTGGACAAGCAAGAGCCTGGTCTTGAGACCTCTCTTCATCAATAGTTCAGCAGGGGGATCCCGGTAAGTGTGTGGGGTCTCGTCCTGTAACTAAGCAGTATGCGTGACAAGCGAGTCTGCAAAGAACCGTGAGTTACGTGTTTCAGGTTCTGCTTGATGGTTCGGACGGCCCGCTCCGCTTGACCATTGGACGAGGGTTTGAATGGTGCTGACCTTATGTGCTTGATACCATTGAGTCTCATAAACTCTTGAAACTCCAAACTTGTGAAGCATGGTCCGTTGTCGCTCACAACGATGTCGGGCAGACCATGAGTGGCGAACATGGCACGAAGGCTCTCAATGGTGGCTGTGGATGTGCTGGATGACATGATTACACATTCTATCAATTTGGAATACGCATCCACCATCACCAAAAATATTTTGCCCAGGAAAGTATCCGCATAGTCGATATGGATCCTCGACCATGGTTTGGATGGCCATGACCACAGACTGAGCGGAGATTCCACTGGTGCATTGCTTAACTGCATGCAAGTGTTGCACTGATGCACACATGACTCCAAATCAGAGTCAATGCCAGGCCACCAAACGTGAGACCTGGCAAAGGCCTTCTTCATCACAATACTGGGATGGGTACTGTGTAAATCCCGTACAAATCTCTCCCTGCCTTTCTTGGGCATAACAACACGATTACCGCATAGCAAACAATCAGATTGAATGGATCGTTTGTCTTTGCGACGGTTGTAAGGTTTGGTCTCATCACACACTTCCCTGGGAAAGGCTGACCAATCACCACTAAGGGCACAACGTTTTACAACTGATACGATCGGATCCTGGCTGGTCCAGGTCCTAACTTGTTGAGCAGTGATAGGCGACCCATCACTCTCAAAGGCATCCATGAC
This sequence comes from Pristiophorus japonicus, assembly GCF_044704955.1. Classification (NCBI taxonomy): domain Eukaryota; kingdom Metazoa; phylum Chordata; class Chondrichthyes; family Pristiophoridae; genus Pristiophorus; species Pristiophorus japonicus. The sequence goes on from NC_091977.1 coordinate 371,960,800, forward strand.
CAACAGTAGGTCTGTGGGCTGTGGCGTTTCCGTCTCCGCATGGGCAACGGTAAACAGCTCAATGCATCGGCACAATTCTCGGTGCCAGATCTATGGCGAATGACATAATCATAGACAGATAATGTCAGCGCCCACCTCTGGATGTGGGATGATGTGTTGGTATTGTTATCTCTATGCTCTGAAAACAAAGATATAAGCGGCTTGTGATTGGTTTCAAGCTCTAAATGAAGCCCAAACAGATACTGGTGCATCTTTTTAACCCCGTAAAGCTTCTTTCTCTACCATGCCATAGGCTCTTTCCGCTTTAGACATGCTTCTTGACACGTACGCAGTTTGGATTGTTGGAGCATGCAACCAACCCCATGTAATGAAGCGTCACAGGCCAATACTAAACACTTGCACGGGTCATAATGTATCAGCAATTTGTTGGAACAAAGCAGATTTCTAGCCTTCTCGAAGGCCCTCTCTTGCGATACACCCCAAACCCAGTTGTCGCCTTTTCTGAGCAGCATGTGCAGTGGCTATAATAATGCGCTCAATTTAGGTAAGAAATTACCGAAATAGTTGAGAAGACCAAGGAACGAACACAGCTCCATCACATTCTGTGGTCTGGGTGCATTTTTGATGGCCTCTGTTTTCGAGTCCATAGGCCTGATGCTGTCTGCAGCAATCTTCCTTCCCAGGAATTTGATTTCTAGTGCCATAAAGGCACACTTTGAACATTTCAGCCTGAGTCCCACTTTGTCCAGACGACGTAGAACCTCTTCCAGGTTGTGCAGATGTTCGGCAGTGTCACGATCTGTGACCAGAATGTTGTCTTGGAACACCTTGGTTCGAGAGACGGACATCAGTAAACTCTCCATGTTTCTCTGAAATATGACTGCAGCCGAGCGAATTACACAAGGACACCTGTTGTAAATGAACAGCCCTTTATGCGTATTGATGCACATAAGTTTCTTCGACGATTCGACAAGCTTCTGTGTCATATAGGCCAACGTCAGATCCAATTTGGCGAACGACTTTCCCCCGGCTAGCGTTGCAAACAGGTCATCAGCTTTTGGTAAAGGGTACTAATTCTGTTTTGAAACTCGGTTGATCGTAACCTTGTAGTCTCCACAAATCCTGATAGGCCATCACTCTTCAGCACAGGAACAATGGGACTAGCCCATTCGTTAAATTCGACTGGTGAAATGACCCCTGCATGTTGGAGTCTGTCCAGTTCGATTTCGACCTTCTCCCTCATCATGTACGGGACCGCCCAGGCTTTGTGATGGACGGGTTTTGCATCTGAGTCCAGGTGGATCTGCACCCTGGCTCCCATGAAGTTGCCAATGCCCGGTTCAAAAACTGAGGGACATTTGCTCAGCACTTGAGCACACAAAGCGACATCCACCGATGACAAAGCTTTAATATCATTTCAGTTCCACTTTATTTTTTCGAGCCAACTCCTGCCGAACAGCAATGGAACATTGCCTGGAATGATCACAGTGATAGTTCATGAACCACCCCATCGTACGGCACCTTGAATGTTGCACTGCCAATCACTGTATGAGCTCTTTGGTATAGGCACTCAATTTTGCATTTATTGGAATCAGCTTGGGTTTCACGGCCTTGGTATCCCACAGCTTTTTGAAAGTCCTCTGGCTCATAATTGACTGACTCGCACCCGTGTCTGATTCCAAAGAAACCGGCACACCGTTCAATTTTATTTCAATCACTATCGGTTGGCTCTTTGCCAGGAATGAATGTACACTATACACTTCCTCCTCGGGTATCTCGGGTTGCATTGCCGGATCCGCTCCGGATCATAGAAAGAGAAACATAGAAAATAGGTGCAGGAGTAGACCATTCGGCCCTTCGAGCCTGCACCACCATTCAATATGATCATGGCTGATCATGCAACTTCAGTACTCCATTTTTGCTTTCTCTCCATACCCCTTGATCCCTTTAGCCGTAAGGGTCACATCTAACTCCCTTTTGAATATATCTAACGAACTGGCCTCAACAACTTTCTGTGGTGGAGAATTCCACAGGTTCACAATTCTCTGAGTGAAGAAGTTTCTCCTCATCTCGGTCCTAAATGGCTTACCCCTTATCCCTAGGCTGTGACCCCTGGTTCTCGACTTCCCCAATATCGGGAACATTCTTCCTGCATCTAATCTGTCCAATCTCGTCAGAATTTTACATGTTTCTATTCGATCCCATCTCATTCTTCTAAATTCCGGTGAAAATAAGCCTAGTTGATCCAGTCTTTCTTCATATTTCAGTCCTGCCATCCCAGGAATCAGTCTGGTGAACCTTCACTGCACTCCCTCAATAGCAAGAATGTCCTTCCTCAGATTAGGAGACCAAAATTGTACACAATATTCAAGGCGTGGCCTCACCAAGGCCCTGTACAACTTCAGTAAGACCTCCCTGCTCTTATACTCAAATCCTCTCGCTATGAGGCCAACATGCCATTTGCCTTCTTCACCGCCTGCTGTACCTGCATGCCAACTTTCAATGACTGCAGAACACCAAAGGGCAGAAAACGCTAGTGGGTGTTGTTTACAGACCACCAAACAGTAGCAGTGAGGTTGGGAATGGCATCAAACAGGAAATTAGGAATGAGTGCAATAAAAGTACAGCAGTTATCATGGATGACTTTAATCTGCATATAGATTGGGCTAACCAAACTGGTAGCAATACGGTGGAGGAGGATTTCCTGGAGTGTATAAGGGATAGTTTTCTAGACCAAAAGGTCGAGGAACCAACTAGAGAGCTGGCCATTCTAGACTGGGTGTTGTGTAACGAGAGAGGATAAATTAGCAATCTTGTTGTGCAAGGCCCCTTGGGGAAGAGTGACCATAATATGGTCATTAAGATGGAAAGTGACACAGTTAATTCAGAGACTAGAGTCCTGAAGTTAAAGAAAGGTAACTTCGATGGTATGCGACGTGAATTGGCTAGGATAGACTGGCGAATGATACTTAAAGGGTTGATGGTGGATAGGCAATGGTAGACATTTAAAGATCACATGGATGAACTTTAACAATTATACATCCCTGTCTGGAGTAAAAATAAAACGGGGAAAGTGGCTCAAACGTGGCTAACAAGGGAAATTAGGGTTAAATCCAAGAAAGAGGCATATAAATTGGCCAGAAAAAGCAGCAAACCTGAGGACTGGGAGAAATTTAGAATTCAGCAGAGGAGGACAAAGGGTTTAATTAGGAGGTGGAAACTAGAGTATGAGAGGAAGTTTGCAGGGAACGTAAAAATTGACTGCAAAAGCTTCTATATATATGTGAAGAGAAAAAGATTAGTGAAGACCAACTTAGGTCCTTTGCAGTCAGAATCAGGTGAATTTATAATGGGGAACAAAGAAATGGCAGACCAATTGAACAAATGCTTTGTTCACTAAGGAAGACACAAATAACCTTCCAGAAATACAAGGAGACCGAGGGTCTAGTGAGAAGGAGGAACTGAAGGAAATCCTTATTCGTCGGGAAATTATGTTAGGGAAATTGATGGGATTGAAGGCCGATAAATCCCCGGGGCCTGATAGTCTGCATCCCAGAGTACTTAAGGAAATGGCCCTAGAAATAGTGGATGCATTGGTGATCATTTTCCAACACTCTATTGACTCTGGATCAGTTCCTATGGACTGGAGGGTAACTAATGTAACACCACTTTTTAAAAAAGGAGGGAGAGAGAAAACAGGGACTTATAGACTGGTTAGCCTGACATCGGTGGTGGGGAAAATGTTGGAATCAATTATTAAAGATGAAATAGCAGTGCATTTGGAAAGCAGTGACAGGATCAGTCCAAGTCAGCATGGATTTATGAAAGGGTAATCATGCTTGACAAATCTTCTAGAATCTTTTGAGGATGTAACTGGTAGAGTGGACAAGGGAGAACCAGTGTATGTGGTGTATTTAGACTTTCAAAAGGCTTTTGACAAGGTCCCACACAAGAGATTGGTGTTCAAAATTAAAGCACAAGGTATTGGGGGTAATGTACTGATGTGGATAGAGAACTGGTTGGCAGACAGGAAAAAGAGAGTCGGGATAAACGGGTCCTTTTCAGAATGGCAGGCAGTGACTAGTGGGGTGCCGCAGGGCTCAGCGCTGGGACCCCAGCTATTTATAATATACATTCATGATTTAGATGAAGGAATTGTATACTATCTCCAAGTTTGCAGATGACACTAAGCTGGGTGGCGATGTGAGCTGTGAGGAGAACGCTAAGAGGCTGCAGGGTGAATTGGACAGGTTAGGTGAGTGGGCAAATGCATGGCAGATGCAGTATAATGTGGATAAATGTGAGGTTATCCACTTTGGTGGCAAAAACAGGAAGGCAGAATATTATCTGAATGGCGGCTGATTAGGAAAAGGGGAGGTGCAACGAGACCTGGGTGTCATGGTACATCAGTCATTGAAAGTTAGCATGCAGGTACAGCAGGCGGTAAAGAAGGCAAATGGTATGTTGGCCTTCATAGCTAGGGGATTTGAATATAGGAGCAGGGAGGTCTTACTGCAGTTGTACAGGGCCTTAGTGAGACCTCACCTGGAATATTGTGTTCAGTTTTGGTCTCCTAATCTGAGGGAGGATATTCTTGTTATTGAGGGAATGCAACGAAGGTTCACCAGGCTGATTCCCGGGAAGGCAGGACTGACTGACATATGAGGAGAGACTGGATTGACTGGGCTTGTATTCACTGGAGTTTAGAAAGATGAGAGGAGATCTCATTGAAACATATAAAATTCTGACGGGACAGGACAGGTTAGATGCAGGAAGAATGTTCCCGTTGCTGGGGAGTTCCAGAACCAGGGGTCACAGTCTAAGAATAAGAGGTAAGCCATTTAGAACCGAGATGAGGAGAAACTTCTTCACTCAGAGAATTGAGATCCTGTGGAATTCTCTACCGCAGAAAGTTGTTGAGGCCAGTTCGTTAGATATATTCAAAAGGGAGTTAGATATGGCCCTTACGGCCAAAGGGATCAAGGGGTATGGAGAGAAAGCAGGAAAGGGTTACTGAAGTTGAATTATCAGCCATTGAATGGCGATGCAGGCTCGAAGAGCCGAATGGCCTGCTCCTGCACCTAATTCCTATGTTTCTATGTTTCTATAGTCACTATCTAACTCACTCTTTACACCCCACCACAAGTACTTGGACCTAAAGCCGGCACTGATCATAGAGCAAGGAATAAGCCCGAATACAGAACAGAGATCAACTCAACAATATGTTATCAATTGGACCACAAAAGCGTCTTCAAGACAACAGGTTAAATACTATGAGCAGGGGAACAAATCAGGAAAACTATCTTACACTCTGCAAAAGTATTTACAGAAAGAAAGACTTGGATTTATATAGCGCCTTTCACGACCACCGGATGTCTCAAAGTGTTTTAAAGCCAATGAAGTACTTTTTGGAGTGTAGTCACTGTTGTAATGTGGGAAATGCGGCAGCCACTTTACACACAGCAAGCTCCCACAAACAGCAATGTGATAATGACCAGATAATCGGTTTTAGTGATGTTGATTGAGGGCAAATATTGGTTAGGACACCGGGGATAACACCCCTGCTCTTTTTCGAAATAGTGCCATGGGATCTTTTATGTCCACTTGAGAGAGCTGATGGGGCCTCGCTTTAATGTCTCATTTGAACGGCGGATGTAAGAACAGAATGTCACATCAGTTAGGAAAGCAAATGGTGAGCTAACCTCTGATCCCAGTAAAATCATCAAAGAACTTGTAGTTTCTTTTACCTCACAATATACTTCAAAGTCTTAGACCGTCCCACAGAAAGCATCCCACTATGTTACCAACTTTCCCCTTTCACACCTCACTCAGGCAGAAGCGCAGGCACATGTTTGTTGCACAGGCATTGGGCTGTCCAATCTCAGCCAAGGAGATTCAAGTGCCAGTAGAAAACCTCCAATCTATGAAAGTGCTAGAACCCAATGACTACTCAGCAGATATTTTCACAGCCTTGCTCCTAGAACTGACAATTGTTCAACTGAAACTCTTTCACACCTTGAGGCGATGGGAATCCTCCCTATCATCTGCAAAACCAAACTAGGTCAACTCGTTGACAGGGGCCAGATTGTGTCTTGCAGCAACAGGTAGACAGAAGGCAGGCAAATTCCACTTCACCCAGCATGACCTATTCCTCCACCTCCAAATAAAAAAGTTCCATCCACATCCAGCCATATTTGAACAACTCCAACCTGAGCCAAATTCCCTGGAACTGTACTTTCCCTCCTCGATATAATCCATTCTTTTCTACCATGATTGCATCCAGATCAAAAGACAACACAAAAACCTGAAAGTGGTCAGGGAGTGAGACTTTGGCTGCCAGATTACAAGGAAAGCATAGGAAGAAGTATGGAAGCAGATCCTCAGGATCTGGGGGATCTGCACGACATTCTGGGGGGAGAGGGTGAACAGCCAGAGGCCGTGGCCCATATAGTTACCAATGACATAGGTAGAAAGAGGGATGAGGTCCTGCAGCAGAGTTTAGGGAGTTGGAGAGAGATTAAAAAGCAGGATCTCCAAGGTAGTAATCTTTGGGTTACTGCTGATGCCACATACTAGTGAGTACAGAAATAGGAGGATAGAGAAGATGAATGTGTGGCTGGAGAGATGGTGCAGGCGGGAGGGCTTTAGATTCCTGAGGCATTGGGACCATTTCTGGGGGTGGTGGGACCTGTACAAGTCGGACGGGTTGCATCTCAACAGGGCCGGCACCAATATCCTCGCGGGAGGGCTTGCTAGTGCTGTTGGGGAGGGTTTAAACTAGCGTGGCAGGGGGATGGGAACCAGGGAATAGATTCAGTGGGGAGAGAAGCAATGCTGGAATTGTGCAGCAGAGAATTAGAAAGTGAATTTGGAAAACAGAGGAAACAGGGGCTGGAAAATAGACAACAAGGGAGTTTGGTACCACTAAATGGTATATACTTCAGTGCAAGGAGTAATAGGAATAAGGCAGATGAGCTGAGAGCACAGATAGACACTTGGGAGTATGATATTATAGCTATTACTGAGAATTGACTGAAAGAAGAGCAGCTCAGTATTCCTGGTTACAGGGTTTTCAGATGGGATAGAGAGGGGGGCGAGGGCGGTCGCAGTATTAATTAAAAAAACAATTACAGCTGTAAGAGGGGATGATATCTCAGAGGGGTCATCAACCGAGGCCATATAGGTTAATTGAAGAACAAAAAAAGGGCGATCACACTACTGGGAGTGTTCTATAGACCCCCAAACAATCAGAGGGAGATAGAAAAACAAATGTGTGTGTAAATTGCTGCGAAGTGCAAAAACTATAGAGCTGTAATAGTGGAGGATTTCAACTACCCTAATATTAACTAGAAAAAACAGTAGTGTGAATGGTACAGAGGGTGAGGAATTCCTAAAATACATTCAAGAGAACTTCTTTAGCCAGTATGCAACAAGCCAATAAGGGAGGGGACGGTTCTGGACTTGGTTTGGGGAAATGAAGAGGGGCAGTTGGAAGGGGTTTCAGTTGGAGAGCATTTTGGTGGTAGTGATCATAATTCAGTAAGATTTAGGGTAGTTATGGAAAAGGACAAAGTTGAACCAGGAAAAAACATTTTCAATTGGGGTAAAGCCAATTTTGCTGAACTGAGATGTGATTTGGCCAAAGTGGACTTGATGGCAAATCAGTGTCAGAGCAGTGGGAGGTATTCAAGGAGGAGATCCTGACGGTATAGAGCAAATATGTTCCCTTAAAGAAAAAGGGCGGGGCGAACAAATCTAAAGCTCCCTGGATGTCAAGGGACATACAGGGTAAGATAAAGAAAAAAAGGGAAGCTTATGACAGATACTGAGAACTTAATACTGCAAAAACTCTAGAGGAATATAAGAAGTGCAGGGGTGCAATTAAAAAAGATATCAGGAAAGCAAAGAGCGAGCATGAGAGAATCTTGGCAAGAACAATCAGGAAAAAGCCAAAGATGTTTTATAAATACATTAATAGCAAGAGGATAACTAGAGAAAGAGTGGGGCCTATTCGAGACCATAAAGCAAATCTGTGCATGGAGGCAGAAGATGTGGATATGATTCTTAATGAATACTTTGCATCTGTTTTCACAAAAGAGAGGGGCGATGCAGACTTTGCAATGAGGGAGGAGGAGTGTGAAATGTTATATGAGATAAACATCGTGAGAGAGGAAGTATTAAGCAAATTAGCAGCTTTGAAAGTGGATAAATTCCAAGGCCCAGATTAAATGTATCCCAGACTGTTAGGAGAAGCAAAGGAGGAAATAGCAGAGGCTCTGACCATCATTTTCAGGTCCTCTCTGGCTACAGGTGTGGTGCCAGAGGACTGGAGGGCTGCTAATGTTGTACCTTTGTTTAAAAAGAGAGAAAGGGATAGACTGAATAATTACAGGCCAGTCGGCCTAACCTCGGTGATGGGAAAATTATTGGAAAAAGTCCTGAGGGACAGGATAAATCTTCATTTGGAAAGACATGGATTAATCAAGGACAGTCAGCATGGATTTGTTAAAGGAAGGTCGTGTCTGATTAACTTGATTGAATTTTTCAAGGAGGTAACCAGGAGGGTCGATGAAGGCAGTGTGTATGATGAAGTGTATATGGATTTAGCAAAACTTTTGATAAGGTCCCACATGGCAGACTGGTCATGAAAGTAAAAGCCCATGGAATCCAGGGTAAAGTGGCAAGTTGTATCCAAAATTGGCTCAGAAGCAGGAAGCAATGGGTAATGGTTGGTGTGTTTTTTTATGACTGGAAGGTTGTATCCAGTGGGGTTCTGCAAGGCTCATTGCTGGGTTCCTTGCTTTTTGTGGTATACATCAATGACTTGGACTTGAATGTTGGGGTATGATTAAGAAGTTTGCAGCTGATACTAAGGTAGGCTTGATAATGAAGAAGAAAGCTGTGGACTGCAGGAAGATATCAATGTACTGGTCAGGTGGACAGAACAGTGGCAAATGGAATTCAATCCGGATAAGTGTGAGGTAATGCATCTGGGGAGGTCTAACAAGACAAGGGAATACACATTAAATGGTACAACACTGAAAAGTGTAGAGGAACAAAGGGACCTTGGAGTGCAGGTCCATAGATCCCTAAAGTTAGCAGACCAGGTAGATAAGGTGGTTAAGAAGGCATATGGAATACATGCCTTTATTAGTTGAGGGATGGAGTACAAGAGCAAGGACATTATGCTTGAACTGTATAAAACACTGGTTAGGCCACAGCCGGAGTACTGTGTGCAGTTCTGGTCACCACATTACAGGAAAGATGTGATTGCACTGGAAAGGGTGCAGAGGGGATTTACAAGAATGTTGCCTGGACTGGAGAATTTTGGCTATGAGGTAAGATTGGAACAGATGAAGCTGAGGGGAGACCTGATTGAGGTGTATAACATTATGAGGGACCCGAATAGAGCGGATAGGAAGGACCTGTTTCCCTTGGCGGAGGGGTCAACAACCAGGGGGCATAGATTTAAAGTAAATGGGGGCAGTTTAGAGGAGATATGAGGGGAAAATACTTCACCCAGAGGGTAGTGGGGGTCTGGAACTCACTACCTGAAAGGGTGGTAGAGGCAGAAACTTTCACCACATTTAAAAAATACTTAGATGTGCACATGAGGTGCCGTAACCTACAGGGCTACGGAGCAAGAGCTGGAAAGTGGGATTAGGCTGGATAACTCTTGGTCGGCTGGCGCGGACACGATGGGCTGAAATGACCTCCTTCCGTGCTGTAAATTTTGCTGATTCTATGATTCTATGATCCTCAAAACCATCATCGGGAGCTGAATGTACGGGGCCAAGATAACATATTAAGTGTACCTCACCCTACACAAATTCCATCCCTCCCTGGGGTTAATTACCGGAGGGCTGTGGACAGAGTGGACCCACGTGCTGGTCCTGTCGTCACTTTCCCCTCTCCCATTCAATATTTATGAGCAACATTCCAGAAGGCCACAAAGAGTATGACAAGCCTCTGCAGATGATTGCTGAGTATACTCACAAAGGATTGAAATCCCCCACCCTCACAACACACAGACGAGTCACTCTCAGCGCTAGTTGCAAGATGATGCATCATCCTATTATCGCACAGCAATACCTTCCCTACAACAAACATGTGGATGAACCATCTAGGCAATACATGGCAGTCAAAAAGGGGCATGTATGGGCTACACCTGGATCTCGGAAAATAGCAAGCGAATCTTTAAGCTATTCCTGGCAACTCACATGAACTAGGGTCCTCTCAGATAGGCTCAGGCCACCTGTCAAAGAAGGATTGCAAATTAGTAACAACTCCCCGCCCCCCGCCCCCCACTCCCACCCCGGCTAGGACCCCGCCCGCCCCGCTAGCACCTCCACCCCACCTCGCACCCCCCCAACCCATACTCCACAAAGGGCAAGGCCCACCATGATACTTGCAAGGTCCTTGAAAATTTCTTACTCAGTCAAACCTTATGGACTGCCATTAAATCATCCTGACCCTTCAAACTGCATGCCGTTCCCAATGTGCAACTACCCTGTTGCATCAACGTATACCTTTGAAACTACCATGTGACAAACTGTACAGTGACTTTATATTGTAAATGCACTTTTTATGAAGGAAATTAAAACATAGGCAAACAAATTTGATATGTATTAACATGTACATTACTAAAATAATACAGCATTATTAATTAATCAAAGAGCGATGAGGTCATGGATTTGCACCAAGAGTATTTCTCCGCCATGCTTTAGTACTTCGGCAGGGATTCCATCTGCTCCTGAGGTCTTGTTGTTTTTCAGTTGTCAGATGGCCTTTTCAAACTCATGCTGGACTGGGATTGTGCCAAGGGATTGGCGGGTAGCATGCTGTGGAATGGAATCAAGGACACTCACATTAATGGCAGAGTCTTGGTTAAGGAGATCTTCGAAGTGTTCCTTCCAGTGGGAACTGACTGCCTCGCTGTCTTTGATGAGCACCCCTCCGTTTTTAACTCTCAGTGGGCTAGGACCTTGAGTGCTTGGGCCATAGGTGGTCTTGACTGCACTAAAAAAATCCACGCACGTCGGCTTGTTGCTGGATCTCCTGCACTTTTTTCACCCACCATCTGTTCTTAAGGTCACAAGTTTTTTGTTGGCCTTCCGCCTTCAGTTGTCTATCGATCTGCTTTCTTTCTCTTGAGTTGTGATGTTTCTGTTATATATGTGGACTTGTATTTACTCTGTACAGCCACCAGAGAGCTCATCCCCTGGAGTCCCAAGGGATCCCATAATCCCTTGGGAGCACAGGTATTTAAGTAGGCTTCACAGGTTGGAGAGGCACTCTGGAGACCTGCAATAAAAGACTACGGTCACACTTTACTTTGAGCTCACAGTGTTCAGTCTGAATACACTACAATTGGCAACGAGATACAGATAGCGAACCCAAAGATGCAGAGAACAGTGGGCAGCCTGGAGAAATTTTCGGAGGGAGATGATTAGGAAACTTTTGTGGAGCGACCAATACTTCGTGGCCAACGAGCTAGATGGGGAAGAGAGCACTGCCAAACGAAAGGTGATCCTCCTCACTGTCTGTGGGGCATCAACGTATGGCCTCATGAAGAATCTGCTCACTCCAGCGAAACCCACGGAGAAATCGTACAACAATTTGTGCACACTGGTCCAAAAGGATTTGAATCCGATAGAAAGCGTTCTGATGGCGAGGTACTAGTTCTACACCTACAAAAGGTCTGAAGGCCAGGAAGTGGCGAGTTATGTCACCGAACTAAGACGCCTTGCAGGACATTGCGAATTTGAAGGACATTTGGAGCACATGCTCAGAGACTTTTTTGTACTTTGCATTGGCCACAAAACCATACTTCGCAAACTATTGACTATAGAGACCCCAACCTTGAGTAAGGCCATAGCGATAACCCAGACGTTCATTGCCACCAGTGACAATACGAAGCAAATCTTTCAGCACACAAGTGCTGCTACAAGTACTGTGAACAAAGTGATGTCATTTTTGAATCGTAACATACAGAGCAGGTCACACATACCTGCAGTTACATGTCCGCAGATGTCTCAGAGTCCACCATCAAGGGTGATGAATGCAAGGCCACTAACATCTTGTTGGTGCTGCGGGGTGAGCATCGTTTGCATTCATGCCGATTCAAAGGGTACATTTGCAAGGGCTGTGGAACAATGGGACACCTCCGATGAGTGTGCAGGCGAGCTGCAAAGCCTGTTAAACCTGCAAACCACCATGTTGCAGAGGAGGACAGATCCACGGAGGATCACGACGAACCAGAGCCTCAGATAGAGGAGGCAGAGGTACATGGCGTGCACACATTCACCACGAATTGTCCCCCGATAATGCTGAATGTTGAACTAAATGGACTCCCGGTGTCAATGGAGCTGGACACAGGCGCGAGCCAATCCATCATGGGCAAAATGACTTTCGAAAGGTTGTGGTGCAACAAAGCCTCAAGGCCAGTCTTAACTCCAGTTCGCACAAAACTAAGAACTTACATGAAAGAACTGATTCCTGTAATCGGCAGTGCTACCGTAATGGTTTCGTACGATGGAGCGATGCATAAGCTACCACTCTGGGTGGTACCGGGCGATGGTCCCACGTTGCTCGGCAGGAGCTGGCTGGGAAAGATACGCTGGAACTGGGACAATGTTCGAGTGCTATCGCCTGCTGATGACACTTCGCATGCCCAGGTCTTAAACAAATTTCCTTCGCTGTTCGAACCAGGCATCGGGAAATTCCAAGGAACAAAAGTGCAGATCCACCTAATTCCGGGGGCACGACCTATACATCACAAGGTGAGAGCAGTACTGTACATGATGAGAGAAATGGTAGAGATCGAGGTAGACCGGCTGCAAAGAGAGGGCAGCATTTCACCGATCGAGTTCAGCGAGTGGGCCAGTCCTATTGTCCCAGTCCTCAAGGGAGATGGCACCATCAGAATCTGTGGCAATTACAAAGTAACTATCAATCATTTCTCCCTGCAGGACCAATACCCACTACCAAAGGCCAACAACCTCATTGCAACGCTGGCAGGAGGAAAGACGTTCACGAAGCTGGATCTGACTTCAGCCTACATGATGCAGGAATTGGAGGAATCATCGAAGGCTCTCACCTGCATCAACACACACAAGGGCCTTTTTTTTTATAACAGATGCTCGTTTGGAATCCGAACATTGGCAGCGATATTCCAGAGAAACATGGAAAGGTCCCGCACATCGTGTCCTTTAGGACGACATCTTGGTCACAGGTCGGAACACAGTCGAGCACCTGCAGAACCTGGAGGAGGTGGTGCCTGAAGTGGAGCTCTTGGGATGGAGGATTGCAGCAGACGGCATCAGGCCCACCAACGTGAAGACAGAGTCAATCGAGAACGCACCGAGGCCACGGAACGTGACGGAGCTGCGGTCGTTTCTGGAACTCTTGAACTACTTTGGTAACTTCTTACTGGGTCTCAGCACACTGCTAGCACCACTACATGTCTTACTACAAAAAGGGGCCGAATGGGTTTGGGGCAAAAGCCAAGAAAATGCCTTTGTAAAAGCGAGAAAATTGTTATGCTCAAACAAATTGCTTGTGTTGTATGATTCATGTAAGCATTTAGTACTAGCATGTGATGCGTCGTCATATGGCGTCGGGTGTGTATTGCAACAAGATAATGATTTCGGGAAACTGCAACCGGGCTGCTCATGCATCCAGGAGTCTGTCTAAGGCTGAGAGAGCCTACAGCATGATTGAGAGAGAAGCATTGGCGTGTGTCTATGGGGTAGAGAAAATGCATCAATACCTGTTTGGGCTAAAATTCGAATTGGAAACTGACTATAAGCCACTTATATCCCTGTTCTCCGAGAGTAAAGGGATAAATACCAATGCATTGGCCCGTATCCAGAGATGGGCGCTCACGTTGCCCGCATACAACTATGCCATCCGCCCCAGGCCAGACACAGAAAACTGCGCCGATGCTCTCAGTAGACTGCCATTGCCAATCACGGGGGTGGAAATGGCGCAGCCCGCAGATCTAGCCATGGTTATGGAAGCATTTGAGAGTGAGCAATCACCCATCACTGCCTGGCAGATCAAAATCTGGACAAGCCAGGACCCCTCATTATCTCTAGTCAAAAGCTGTGTGCTTCACGGGAGCTGGTCCAGTGTCCCAGTGGAAATGCAAGAAGACATAAAGCTATTCCAGCGGCGCAAAAATGAAATGTCTATACAGGCAGACTGCCTTCTGTGGGGCAATCGAGTAGTGATCCCCAAGAAGGGCAGAGACACCTTCATCAATGACCTCCACAGTACCAACCCAGGCATCGTAATGATGAAAGCGATAGCGAGATCCCACAGGTGGTAGCCCGGTATCGATGCGGACTTAGAGTCCTGCGTTCACAGATGTAATACATGCTCGCAGTTAAGCAATGTACCCAGGGAGGCACCGCTAAGTTTATGGTCTTGGCCCTCCAAACCGTGATCTAGGGTACACGTCGACTATGCAGGCCTGTTCTTGGGTAAAATGTTCCTTGTGGTTGAATGTGAGATAATGTCGGCTAACACATCTGCTGCCACTACTGAAAGCCTGCGGGCCATGTTTGCCACACACGGCTTACCCAATGTCCTGGTGAGCGACAACGGACCATGTTTTACCAGTGCTGAGTTCAAAGAATTCATGACCAGTAACAGGATCAAACATGTCACATCTGCCCCGTTTAAACCAGCGTCCAATGATCAGGCAGAGACAGCAACGCAAACCATCAAGCAAGGCTTGAAGAGGGTAACTGAAGGCTCACTGCAGACTCGCCTATCCAGAGACCTGCTTAGCTACCGCATGAGACCCCACTCACTCACTGGGATCCCACCTGCTGAACTGCTCATGAAAAGAGCACTTAAGACAAGGCTCTCGTAAGTTCACCCTGATCTACATGAACAGGTAGAGAGTAGGCGGCTTCAACAAAGTGCATACCATGTTAACACAAATGTATCACGCGAGTTTGAAATCAATAATCCTGTATTTGTATTAAATTAAGGACAAGGTCCCAAGTGGCTTCCCGGCACTGTCGTGGCCAAAGAGAGAAGCAGGGTGTTTCGGGTCAAACTTTCAAATGGACTCATTCACCAGAAATCAATCTCAGATTCACGGACTACCCTGAGCAACCCACCTTGGACCCTACCTTTTTTGATCCCCAACATACACACCAGTGGCAACTGGCACCACGGTTGACCACAAAGCAGAACCTATCATCCACAGCAGCCCTGCAGGGCCCAACATACCAGGCAGCCCAGCAAGGCTAGCTGCACAAGAGCCCAACAAATGATTCAACAACACGAGCTTTCACACCGAGACGATCAACCAGGGCAAGATCGACTCACATTGTAAATAGTTACATTATTGACTTTGCGGGGGAGTGTTATATATGTGGACTTGTATTTACTCTGTACAGCCACCAGAGGGTTCATAACCTGGAGTCCCAATGGATCCCATAATCCCTTTGGAGAACAGGTATTTAAGGAGGCTTCACAGGTTCGAGAGGCACTCTGGAGACCTGCAATAAAAGACTAAGGTCACACTTTACTTTGAGCTCACAGTGTTCAGTCTGACTCTTTCTCCATACACTACAGTTTCCAATTCAAGAATGCCTTGCATTTGCGCTTTATAAGCCCCTGGATCTCATGATCGTTCTCATTGAACCAGTCTTTATGTTTTTTGCTCGAGTAACTATGAGTCTCTTCACAGGTGCTAATTATGATGGACTTGAGGGCACACCAGGCACTATGGACACTCTGCAGCTCCGGTTCATTGGTAGTTGTCAGGTTGGCTGTGAGCCGTTGACTGAAAAGGGCTTTCTTTGCAGGGTCTTTGAGTGCTTCGGTGTTGATTTTTCTGCGGCAGCTTTTCTGTTGCCGCTGCCATTTTGAGGCTACGTTGATGGAAATAACAGAGCGTGCCAGGGAAGGAGGAATGCATGCCAGGGGATCGCAGCGACTCCATAATCATACCGTCTTCAAGAAGGTGACAAGTCCGATTGCGGTAATTACAGAGGAGTTTCCCTGCTGTCTGCCACATGGACAATTGTTGCAATAATCCTCCTCAATCATCTCCTTCCAATGGCTGAAGAGCTTCTCCCAGAGTCGCAAAGTGGATTCCACCCACTAATGGGTACAACGGACATGATCTCATCGCGCGATAATCCAAGAAAATTGTAAGGAGCAGCATCAACCTCTGTACATGGCCTTCTTTGACCTCACAAAGGCCTTCGACACTGTCAACTGGAAGGGATTATGGAGTGTCCTCAAATTCAGCTGTTCTCAAAAATTTATCACCATCCTCCGCCTGCTTCATGATGACATGCAAGCCGTGATCCTTACCAACGGATCCACCACAGACCCAATACAAGTGCAGACCGGGGTCAAGCAAGGCTGTATCATCGCACCAACGCTCTTCTCAATCTTCCTTGCTGCAATGCTTCATCTCATCTTTAACAAGCTCCCTGCTGGAGTGGAGCTAATCTACAGAACAAATGGGGAAACTGTTCAACCTCCGCCACCTCCGGTCCAGATGCAAGGTTGTTCCAACCTCTTTCATTGAACTGCAGTATGCAGACAACGCTTGCATTTTTGCACACTCGGAAACCAAGCTCCAAACCATCGTTGATCCCTTCACCAAAGCATACGAGAGTCTGAGCCTTACATTAAACATCCGTAAGACAAAGGTTCTCTACCAACCTGCCCCAGCCACACAGCACTGCCGTCCGATTATCAAGATCCATGATGAGACCTTGGGCAATGTCGACCACTTTCCATACCTCGTGAGTCTACTGTCAGCAAGGACAGACGCCGATGATGAAGTCCAACACCACCTTCAGTGTGCCAGTGCAGGCTTCAGCCGCCTGAGGAAAAGAGTGTTCGAAGACCAGGATCTCAAACCCGACACCAGGCTCAAGGTCTACAAAGCAGTAGTGATACCCGCCCTCCTATATGCTTCAGAGACACGGACTATGTACAGTAGGGAACCAAAGCACTGGAGAAGTACCACCAACGCTGCCTCCGCAAAATCCTGCAGGATAGGTGCACCAATGTCAGTGTTATCGCTCAGTCCAACATCCCCAGCATCGTAGCACTGACCACACTCGATCAGCTCCGATGGCCATATTATCCGCATGCCCGACGCTAGATTCTCAAAACAAGCACTCTTTTCCGAGCTCCGCCACGACAAGCGAGTCCCAGGAGGGCAGAGAAAACGATTCAAGAACACCCTCAAAGCATCCTTGAAAAAATGTAACATCCCCACCGACTCTTGGGAATCCCTGGCCCAAGACCGCTCAAAGTGAAGGAGGATCATCCGAGAAGGCGCCGGATACTTCGAGTCCCTTCGCCGGGAGCATGTGGAAGCCAAGCACAAACAACCGGAAGGAGCATGTGACAAACCAAGCACCCCACGCACCGTCCCTTCAACCACCACCTGCCCCACCTGTGACAGAAACTGTAGATCCTGCATTGGTCCCAGCAGCCACCTTAGAACTCATTTTAGTGTGGAAGCAAGCCATCCTCGACTCCAGAGGACTGCCTAAGAAGAAGAGAATTAATCAAAAGCAAAATACTGTTGATGCTGGAAATCTGAAATAAAACAGAAAATGCTGGAAACAATCAGTAGGTCCAGCAGCATCTATGCAGAGACAAATGGGCTCAATTTTCTCAAGTCATTTGTGCTGTTTTATTGGCACGTGTGCCGCGCCGCCTAAATTAAAATATCCAAGTTTCCCCAATGTTTCTGCACCAGCGTAACTCAGTTAGTTACCATTTTTTGAAGTTAGTTTTTGTTTTGCGTCATGGGGGCATAACCTGAAGTCTGCGCCAGTTTTTCACATTTATGCAAGTTTGGCCAACTTACATTTCTCCTAGGACGGCGTTTCTAACCACTCCTGAAAAAGCTTCTGGGCACTTAAGAAAAACCAACGCACGTTTAAAAAACGGCGCAGGAAGACACCATTGTTTTGAGACAAAGTTTTGGAAGGAGTCAAGAAGACATTAAATATGCATCATGAAGCATAATTTTTTTAAACTTAAATGGAGAAAATGGAAGTCTAATGCAATTCTTTAATTTTAGATTTTTGTCAAAGTGCCACAGCACCGCTGAACGTCTCCTCACCGGGCTCGCGCGTCGGAGCGTCAGCCGGCAGAATTGTTCCCTCACCCGGACACAGACAGGGTTCGGGGCCGGCTTTGAAAGAAACCCCGGAGGGGGGGGGGGGGGGGGGTGGAAGCCGAGCTGAAGGGATGAGAAGCCTTACACTATGCAGTAGCTTCAAAAGAAGTCTGGGAGGGGGTGGTGTTTGCCGAGTCCCTGTGTCCGGATGAGGGAACAATTTTGATGGCCAATACTTGAGCCCAGTGAGGAGACGTTCGGTTGGTGGTGGGGTGGTACTTTGAAAATAATCTAAAATTAAAGAATTGCATTAGACTTCTTTGCCCCAAAGGTCCTCATCTGAATGCCAAGCTTCACAGACCAGGGTGTGGTCCATACTAGGGTGTCGACCTTGGGGAGAGAGAAAGCAAAGAAGTTTTAACTCCTTGTCCTGCTGTTTTGAGCTTCTTGCAAAGGTATAACTTAATTATGGGGACAATATTGACAATGCCATACCTTGTGCAAGCCTTCTGCATGGTGCTGCGGAGGAGACGATTGAGTTGACGTCATCGCATGAGCAACCTCAGAGCACGCAGGATGATGGGCAGGAGGTCTTACCCACGTTGGGTATATCGAGACAGGCATTCATACCTGCACCTGAGTGATGCAGACTGTGTGAGAAGGCTGCGTTTCCGCAAAGAAGTTGTAACCGAGATCTGTGTGTTGGTAAAAGAAGACCTGCAACCTACAAGCGTCAGGAGGACTGCTTTGTCAGTTGAAGTGAACGTTACTTTCAATCTATGCATCTGGATCATTCCAGGCCATAACTGGGGATGTGTGCACCACTTCTCAACATGCAACACATATCTGCATTAGGCAGGTGACTGCTGCACTATATGCCCGGAGGAATGACTACATAAAGTTCCCCATGACCGCCCAGGCAATGCGTGAAAGGGCTGTGAGTTTCTCCAGGATTGCTGGCTTCCAAAAGGTACAGGGCTGCATTGATTGTACCCACATGGCCTTGTGAGCACCTTTGGAGGATTCCGAGATGTACAGGAAAAGAAAAGACTTCCACTCCGTTAATGTGCAGCTCGTGTGTGATGACATGCATACCAGCAGTGAAGCTGGGAGAGGAACAAATGGGAGGACAAAAGAGAGCGAGGAGGTCCTCGGATGAGGCAAATGCCTCTCTCATGCAGGAAGTCGAGTCACACTGGGGTCAATTGACCCAGGGAGGGCGTGGGAAGCCCACCCCAAAGGCCTACCAAAAGATATGGGCCGAGATAGCCGAGGTGGTCTCCTCGGCGACCAACGAGGTGCGAGAGGGCAAGCAATGCCGAAAGCGATGGAACGACCTTGTCGGATCCGCAAGAATAAGTATTACATTTATTTACATGTACTTATATATTTATATAATTTGATTTGTAAGTGTCATGAGTGATTAAAATCAAATGTGAGGTCTTTCACTTTTACCGGGAATGTTGTACTCAAAGTTTGCAGTCACGGTCTACATCTTTAGGTAAAGAATGATCATTTTCATTATAATCATGATTACATCTGTCGGTTATGTGTTGTATTAGTCTCTGTGACAGTACCTAGCAATGATATCACGCAATGATCTCATGCCATGTCATCCTGTTGTTACCTTTTGCAGAAGAAGCTTTCGAGGAATGGGGCCGAGCAGAGGTGAACGGGTGGGCGGGCCACCAGTCATCATCGACATCACCGATATAGAGGAGCTGGTGCTCGCACTCGTGGGGACCCATCCCCAGTCGGCCACACAAGCAGCTGCAGAACCTGAGGTGATGCCAGGTGAGTAAAGTATACACCATTGCGTGATATAAAGTCAATAGATGCCACACCCACTCATATCCAAACAATAATATATGATAGATGATTGCTAAAAGTGTCCTCTAAATAATGCTGGCCTCATGAGAATTATTGCAATGCAGAATATGTTGATGGTCATGAAATGTGATGTTTGTGATGATTTTGATAGCGGTGGTGTTTTTGTTGTGCATATGCTGTGTGTAGCGCTGGACTCACCTTGTGACTCTAGCACCCCCTTCTCCTCTAATAACCTCAGTTGTGTTTTGCAGCTCAGCCAGCAGTGCAGCCCCAGGCAAGACCACCGAGGCCAGAAGTTGGGGGCGTGGGGCCGGACTCGCCGGACGATCCTCCATTAGAGGAGCTCCGATTCTCTCCCGTCAAACTGCTGGGTCCATTCTCTATGGATGACAGCGCGGACTTTGAGGATACTTCATCGCCAGGCTCCAGAAGGCATTCCACCCCAAGGCCATCTAGTGCTCCTGCAACCAGTCACATATCTACTGTGGAGGTACTGGGCCCAAGCACCTCGCCACAGGGCACCCCATTTGTCCCCAGGATGGCGCTGACCTCATGGAGGTTTCTTAGACATGGCAGGTCTGCTCCACGAGCGCTAGATGAGAGCAGCGTCATAGTAGACTTATCCAGGAGGACTGTTGACATAGGTCAGCAGATCCTCCAGACAGTGGGGGGCATATCCCGACAGCTGGCCAGCATCTCCGGCACCATGACGGAGTACGTTCCGTGGATGGCGGAGGCCCTGGAGTCGATAGCCAGGAACACTGGTGGCATAGGCCTCCCAGTGGTCCCGGAGTGCGGCACTCCACTCCGAGGTGCCGCACCGCCAGTGTCAACGACACATGCGAGTCAGGAGCAACATCTTGCTTTGGATCGGAGAATGTTCCCACCTTGGGACCGCCCCGCTCCCGTATCCGTGCAACCACCGGCTCTGCCTTCATCCCCCCCCCAATGAGGCACCGCCTGAGGAGCGCCTTAGCCTGGCGGCTTGGAGTGAGGAGGGGAAGGGGAAGAGGTGGGGAGAAGAACTGGGGGGAAGGAAAGTGAGATGCATGTCCGCAGGTAATGACTGTGTTATATCTCCATCTCGGTGTATGCAATTTGTTGTAAGGTATGGGGCCACCCTGTTGGTTTGCATTTGTGTTCTGTGTTACTGGAAATGTTGACCATTTGATTGATGTCAATGTTCTAAAATATGTTGTGGGGTGGGGGTGGGGTGTTTTTGACCGTTATACTTATGATTTCAGACAAATGGTCGGATTAAATGTTTTTTATTTAACACAACCTTGTTGCGCATTGTCTCAGATAGCTGGACCATTACACACTGGTGATTTCTTAACGTGAAAGGGTATAATTACATTTAACTTCAATGAACTTAAACTTCAACTGGCACCAAGGTGATGCCCACCATTGATGTCTGAGCTGCACACACAGCAGTGTGTCAGCTTTGACAATAACAGCAACGTTCTTTCAGGCAAAGCGCTCATTTATGAGCTCCTGACGTAAGAGTCTTGCAGCTATGGAGCCACCACGGGCCCTTTCCTACGATCTGGAGTGGGGGGGGTGGTGGGGGTGGGCATGGTTGCATAGCCAGCCTGATTGTCTGGCCTGAGGTCAGCGACCACCTCCTCGTCCTCCTCTTCCTCTCTCTCCTGAGGTGGACCATCAGTCCCTTCTGGCAATTCTTGCCCCTGATAGCCAAGTTGTGCAGCATGGAGCACATGACCATGAATTGAGCTACTTGCTCAGGGTGGTATTGTAGCTCCCCACCTGCATGGTCCAGGCATCTAAAGTGCTGCTTAAGCACACTAATAGTTTTCTGGACCACATTGCGTGTGGCTCTGTGGCCCTCGTTGTATTGCTTCTTGGCCTCGGTGTGGGTGTCACGCAGGGGGGGTCATCAGCCAGGTGGCTAGGCAATATCCTTTGTCACCAAGCATCCAGCATTGTCCTTGTGGCTGACTCTTAAATATGTTAGATACAGCGCTCTCACGCAGGATGTGAGCCTCATCAATGCTGCCCGAAAATTTGGCATTCACTGCCATAATTATCTGGTTGTGGTCGACAATGAGTTGGACCTTCAGGGAGTGAAATCCTTTTCGGTTGCAAAAAACCTCTGCATCCTGAAAAGGTGCCCGCATGGCGATGTGCGTACAGTCTATTGCTCCCTGCACTTTGGGGAAGTTATTAATTCGGTAGAATCCTCGAGCCCTGTCAGTCTGAGCCTCTGTGGTCATAGGGAAGCTGATAAAGTCCATCCTTCATGTGTACAGGGCTTCAGTGACCTGTCTAATGCAGCAATATGTAGCATGCTGAGATATAGCGCAAATGTCGCCAGCGGAGGCCTGAAAGGAACCAGACGCATAGAATGACAGTGCCGCGGTGACCTTGACCTCGACAGACAGTGAGGTCCTGATGGTGCTGACAGGCTACAGATTTGCCCTGATGATCTGGCATATCTCACTGATAACCACTTTGTGGAAGCACTGTCTCCGAAGGCAGGTGTTCTCGGATAAGTCGAGGTAAGCCCGCTTCTCCCTATAAGTGTGGGGGGTGTATGGTCTGAGCCTCCTCATCAGTCTGGCACGTCTTAAATTGGGCACATAATGCTGTGGATTAGACGTTGTGCCATTTGCACTCTGCAGCATCTGCGTTGACATCAAAGCAGGCTGAGAAATGGCTGGCCCCATTCCAATAACTATAAGTATAATGCCGATTGTTCACAAGCAATAAATTTCCCCATTAAGACACCTAAAGTAAAATCCAATCATCCACAGTATGAGAAGATGTCTGTTCAGATGGTCACATCACCTTAAAAGAACTCCAGAGTACATCCAAACTCCCCCGAAGTTGAAGCAGCCTTTTCAATGAAGCGACCTGCGAGTTACAAAATGGCGTCCACACCGCTGTGATTAGTTCAGATCTGTTCAACCTTTTCACAGCGGTTTTTTTCAGCAAGCGAGATTGTGGGCGATATGTGTGCGAGGTGCTGAAAGTCACACTGGCCGTTAGTTTTGGCAAATGTGATGTTTACAACAAAAAAAAGTGGGCGGTTGGTATTATTGAATTTCAGCGTTAATTACGTGCCAAAAGTAACGCTGGCCGATATTATGGGCGTTGTGATGATTCCGCCCCAAAAAAGTGGGGGGGCGGTATTATTTTTTATCAGCGTTATGTATATGCCGAAAGTAACGCTCGGCGATAAGTGACTGACAAATGGGCGTCAGTTTCCATTTTGTGGCTAAATGGCTGATATATGGGCATTACACCTCAGTTCAGCGTTAAAATGGACGTTAAGTGGCTGGTATGCATGCAAAAATAATGGAAAATCTAGCCCAGTATCTCAACTACCTGCAACATTCCCTCCCTCATGTTCGCCGACAGTGTTCCCATTTCTCGTGAGAGTGTTGTTACTTCTTCCGACAGTCCCGATATCTCATCATCCACCCCATTGATGGTGTCCAGGAGGGATCGCGTAAGGCCAATGCTCTCCGCACTCATTGCCATCATCTGAACCAGATCCTGCACCACAGAGAGCACTGTCAAGCTCTCCTTCCCATCCTCCCCCTGGGTGTGCCTCGCTGCATCCCACTGGAATCTCCAATCTCGGACTGTGAGAAACCATGGAATGTTCCAACACTCGTACCACTCCGGAAAGAGCCTGGCACCTCAATGGGCGGCACCTGCACCTCCTCCAGAGTGAGTACAACAGTGGGGGCTTCATCGTCCCCCTGCCCCTCCCTCTCACCTCCATGTTCTTGGTCTGGAAGGTGGGATTGGAAGATGTTCTTCTCTTCAGGTTCGTCCACGTCTGAATCTTCTTCTGCATCGTCAGGGTTGGCCTCAAGTTCTGCAAAATATAACAGAACAGACAAATGGTTAGCAGCAGAGGAGAGGGCAGGGTGGGTGGCATGAGTAGGCTCACACATCACAGGCAGCTGGCTGATTTGAAGGACCATGATGAATGATAGCACATTGCATCAACCAAAGCGTAGCTGACGGAGTCAGCCCCATGAACCGAAGCATGGCTAGCCCGCGCAGTACTTAACATTTAGCAGAGCCAGACTGTGGAATTTGCAGGACTTACCCTCTCCTTCAAGGGCCCAGTTTGTGCAGTGGTGGTTGCTTTCCTCCAGACAGGACCCATCAAAGCAGCGACCCTGTCCTCCAAGGGTGTCAGTGGGTGCAGATTTGCCGGGCCACATCCTGTGCAAATTCTTTCCCTTTTGTGTGTGCCACCTTCCTCTGCAAAGATCAAAATATAACTTTTTAGAGAGGGTGTCTTTCTGCTGGTTGGGACATACAGATGGTCACACTTACAATTGCAATTCCAGTGAATCAATGAAAATATTACTTATACTAACTGCTTGACCAAAGTCCTGCCACTTCTTTTTACACTGGCCTCCAGACCTTGGGGTGGTCACCATTGCACAGTAATCTTCTGCAAGTTGGTTCCAGTGTTTCTTCTTTTCTTTCGGTGAAACTTTTATGTGACCTCTGCTGGTGTCCAGCTTGTGCCACCTGGCCTCAGTTACAGTGACCAGTGCCTCCACTTCATCCTGTGAGAAATTCTTGGTCCTTGAGCTGCATTGCATCTTGTATTGCAGCTCTGATTTTTCCACTGAGAATTAAAGTTCTCACACACAACTGGCTGTTTAAAACTGGCCGAATGCAGACCGGGAGCTGTACTGGGCATGCGCGCCCATAGCAGTCACATCAAAAATTTCTTTTTTTTTCGCGCATGTGCAGAAGGGGGGGGCATCACTTTTTTCAGCGTAGACATTAGGCTCCATCTAATGAAGCTAAAGGACAGGCTGCGCAGCGCCAATTTCAAAAAATAGAACGGGGAAACTTGCAAGTTATTTTTTTAGAGTAGTCGGGGCCAAAAAAAACTGGCGTAACTCTGGCAATACGCAAAAAAATGGCATTGGGGAAAATTGAGCCCATAGTTTCAGGTTGACGACCTTTCATCAGAAGTGAAAGATGTTAGAGATGAAGAGCTTTTAAGCAAGTGCAGAGCAATGGAAAAGGGAGCAGGAAAAGAACAAAAATTAAAGGGCTGTGATAAAGTGGAGGACGGGAATGAATCCTTTAATGATATGATTGTGCATTATGAATAGCCAGCAATAATCTGTACTTTGATTTAAAGATCACAGTTTCTACATTTCCTGAGAATAGTTACTGCTGCTGGATAAGAGTAAGCAATTCATTAATTCCTTCACTTAAAATGGCCTTAGTGGGGCTGTGATTATAACTCCTTTAATCTAATGTATGCTGAATAATTAACATGAACATTTATTATTTGTATATTATGATACTAGATTATATGATTAAAATTGGGAGATTACAACGTCAATGGATTTTATAATAAGGGATCACTGAGTAATGTTTTTACTGGTACCTGCTTTTTACTTGCATTTGCAAAATGTTTGTGTCTTATCTTGTGAAACATCCTATCATTTAAAATTTACAAGGTTCACAAAGAACATTGCTCTCCTAATAATGTGCTCATTATGTTCACATGGCCACTCTCAGCCTTGAGATATTGAAACACAAGTGCAGAATTTTTGCTCAAGTATGCAAGGAATTGAGGACTAATTTGATACAAAACACTCCAAGACTGCAACTGCAGAAGCAACATATTAACTGAATTTTGTAATTCCGGGTATTTTGCCTTCAAGAGATAACATGTCAAGGTCTGTGACGCAGTCCATTTAAAAAAAATCATGTTGAACACATTGCCAATTAGGACAACACTGTCCTTCTGAGAAAAGCCTTTAATACATTTTTTGTTTAAATTTTAGAAATTTTAAAATTACAACAAAAACAAGAAACTCTGTCACACTGCAAATATATTAAACTTTTATTCTATTAGTCAGATATAATGTGATAGTCATTTCCATTTCCAGTAGGCAGTAGTTAGAATCCTTTTGAGGATAATTTTTGCATTTTCTAGCATATACATTACTCGAGAAGATGAAGCACAATGCTGATTTTACAGAGAGCAGCAATAAGTGGGAAGAAGACTTAGTTCATTTCTATACTGAAAGAAGATGATCAAAACATTTCCCTCACTGTGTAACTAGGAGAAACTATTCAGTTCACAATTTATTCATTTAAATTTTCATTATTTATCTATATAAATTGATGCTTAAATATTTAATTTATGATAACGTCGTTTTAACTTTTAAAATTTTAATGATTCACATTTATATTGAAATATTTTCTTAAATTCTACTTCAAAAAAATGCTTGATCTGATTTTTTTCTAATTAAAAATTTCAAAACAAATTCTCCTGAAAACAAGCTTGTTCTGAATTGTATGCACTTATATTGTAAGGAATTCTAGCTGTTATTGTTTTCCCCACCTTTTTGCTGGGTTTCTAACTTCATTGAGGACAGGTTTCCTAGCTGGAAGAATCCCAAGTGGTTTATGTTATCCAGAATACTGGGTTGCAAGTATTACTGCAATCAATGATGTGCCTGCCCTGCCAGGGTTGGAATTTAAGGAAACTTCATCACTTGAAGTTAGTAGGAAGAAGATATTTGAGATTTTTGTTGATTGTTCATTCTCTTGATATGGGCATCGATAGCACAGACAGCCTTTATTGCTCATCCGTAGTTGCCTAGAAGGTGGTGGTGAGCCTTTTTCTTGAACCACTGCAGTCCATGTGGTGAAGTTACTCCCACCATGCTGTTCAATAGGGATTTCCATGATTTTGACCCAGTGATGATAAAGGAACGGAGATGTATGGCCAACTCGGAATGGTGTGTGACTTGGAGAGGAACTTGGAAGTGATTGTGTTCCCATGCACCTGCACGCATTTGGAATTGTCTATGTGGTTAAAAATGCAGTGTAATAAATTACATTCAAAAGGCTTCATGCAGTCCAGTACGCAGGGAGGGGGATTCTGTTAAGGGAGAACCCTTTGATATTTATGCCCCAGTTATACTGCAACTAGTGGCTTGATAATGGTATCTGCTCAAGACCCATCCAAGCTGTCAGCATTGAGTAACACTATTGGCTCCACACCACTATCTAGTCATACAAATAGAAGTTCTGCATGTTTATACTTGGACCTCGGTACTCATAAACACCCAAATGCCAATAAAACTTTTAACATTACCGATGAGCTGACCAATCAACTGTTGACTAAAATTGCAAAGTTTAAAAATAACGTTTGAATGTTTTTAAGTTTGCTTCATACTGGTTGCTATGCTGCAGCAGTGACCTCAAAGTGTTGTGGGACTATCTCATACCACTTTTGTTAAACCCCTGAAATCATTAGTTATCTTGCAGTTATTTTTCAGATTCTGTGCTGATTTTTGCATCAAATCAAAACAAAATCTGCGGTATGAATTGAACATTATACTACATTAATAGTATTCTATCCCCTTTTGAAATGCTAATTAAAACAAAGGTGAGATTTCCTACAGTTCACATGCAGAAAAATGTCCTTTTTCTGGTTGATGTTTCACATTGATCCAGTAGATATGTCAGTTAGAAATTAAGAAGGATTTATAAGAAAAGTTGGAATGTGTAGGTTATTTTATACAATGCAAACCCCCCAGTTTGCCAGTACTAAAAATATGGTCAAAATGGAAAGGGGCTAGAAGAGTCCTAGTTTTCACAGCATTTCATTTCATTTATGCATGTGGTATTATCTTGCAACATATTGTGCCATGACATCAGCAATAAAACTATCAGCTCCACTTATGTTCCAGTTCATCATCATCATCAGAGGCAGTCCCTCGGAGTCGAGGAAGACTTGCTTCCACTCAACATGAGTCCTTAGGTGGCTGAACAGTCCAATACAAGAACACAGTCTCTGTCACAAGTGGGGCAGATAGTCGTTGAGGGGAGGGGTGGGTGGGACTAGTTTGCCGCATGCTCTTTCTGCTGCCTGCGCTTGATTTCTGCATGTCCTCGGCAATGAGTCTCAAGGTGCTCAGCGCCCTCCCGGATGCACTTCCTCCACTTCGGGCGGTCTTGGGCCAAGGTCTCCCAGGTGTCAGTGGGGATGTTGCACTTTATCAGGGAGGCTTTGAGAGTGTCCTTGTAACGTTTCCGCTGCCCACCTTTGGCTCGTTTTCCGTGAAGGAGTTCCGAGTAGAGCGCTTGCTTTGGGAGTCTTGTGTCTGGCATCGAACTATGTGGCCTGCCCAGCGGAGCTGATCAAGTGTGGTCAGTGCTTCGATGCTGGGGACGTTGGCCTGTTGAGGATGCTAACGTTGGTGCGTCTGTCCTCCTACGGGATTTGTAGGATTTTGCGGAGACATCGTTGGTGGTATTTCTCCAGCAACTTGAGATGTCTGCTGTACATGGTCCATGTTTCTGAGCCATACAGGAGGGCGGGTTTCACTACAGCCCTGTAGACCATGAGCTTGGTGGCAGTTTTGAGGGCCTGGCCTTCAAACACTCTTTTCCTCAAGCGGCCGAAGGTTGCACTGGCGCACTGGAGGCGGTGTTGGATCTCGTCGTCAATGCCTGCTCTTGTTGATAGGAGGCTCCCACGATATGGGAAGTGGCCCACGTTGTCCATGCCGTGCCGTGGATCTTGATGACTGGGTGACAGTGCTGTGCGGTAAGGACAGGCTGATGGAGGACCTTTGTTTTGCTGATGTTTAGCATAAGGCCCATGCTTTCGTACGCCTCAGTAAATACGTCTGTTCATCTGGAAAATAATGTGCAGGTGTATCTAAAGAAAATAATCTGAGAAAAAACATGTTTTGAATGGGTTGTGGATTACATATGTTCCAGTTATATGCATAGTCTTATGCATGAACATTTTCTAACAAAGCTACGTCTACCTACATTATCTAGCAACGTTATTTCTATGTAATCAATCATTCATTCTCTCACACGTTCAAACCAGCTCAAAATCACCTGTTTGATTACAAAGAGGCAATCTCAGCTATGTCAATTCTCACAAGAGTCCACTAAATAAAGATAGCCAGGCTTCTACCAAGGGCACACATGTAGAACATTTTAAAAGCAAATATGTAATCCACTACCCATTCAAAACATGTTTTTTCTCAGATTATTTTCTTTAAATACACCTGCATATTATTTTCCAGATGAACAGTATCTGAACTCTGAGCATGCATCGCCCAGAAATTACTGTTGTAATATCAGCAGATGAATACTTAACGTGTCACTTCGCTGTCTGTTATTTTAGCAGATGTTTTAACCCATTTAAAATAAGTAAGTTAGTTGTGTTAAAATAGCGAACAGAGGAATGTCATAGGAAGATGTTAAGACTTCATCTGCTAAGGCAGTAACAGCAATTTCTAGCCACATATGTGTAGTTAAGAGATTTCTAGCAGCATGTGTTTACCAAATTTACAGAACTTTTGTGAATTTGCTTAACTTTGAAAAGAAATGCCAAATGAATGGCAACCAAAATATTGTCAAAGGATAATAGTGAGAGTAATAAGCCATAATGTATTTTGTGGTCACTGTAATATGAATACCATTTCCACAACTCTATTATCACTTGATGCAGAACACGAAAAAAACTATTGCATGTGGTGAAAGAAACAACTTCTTCATACTTTTGAAGCTAATATCATTGATTTTATCTGCCTTGTTGCAGCATTAAATAATAATTGAAATAATGCAGAGACTTGAATCAATAACAAAAATGACATTGTTTTTTGCCAACGTCAGGAACTATACTACTTTCAAAAATGTTTAGGTATTTACTGCAAATGACTACACTTAAATGACTTTGACAAGAGCATTTCTGGTGCTGTGGATGGGGCAGAAGCTAAACTGAAGGGATTCAGACAGGAACACAATGATCTGCACAGAGAGGTCTTAAATGGAGTGGCGATAAACAGAGTGGTTTAATTGGGAATTTGGAAAGAGTGGGAATTCGGAGAAGAGGGTGAAGATTAAAGTCAGTTAAAAAAATATAAAAATAGATAAGTGATATTTCACTAGCTGCTGGGTTGGTCAGTTTGATCAGTTTTTCTCTCTTTTCTTGGGCATAGGTTTAAATTAAGAGCTGGAATTATAAACTAAAAGTTCAAATCTTAACTAATTGAATACATTAGAGATGGCAGGGGAGCTGGTGTGATTCTGCTGTTGCATGTGGGAGCTGGTGGACACCATTGAGATCCACGGCGACCACATCTGCAGCAAATGTGTGCAGCTCGAAGAACTTCGGCTCCTTGTTGATGATTTGGAATCCGAGCTGCAGACACTACGATACATCAGGAAGGGGGGGAATTACCTGGATGCCGCAATCCAGGTTGTCACACCAATTAGATTAATTAACTCAAATTTGATCCGTGGCCAGGGACAGGAGGGTGTGACTACGAGTGAGGCAGGTATGGGGACACAGGATGTAACGATGGAGGAGCCTCGGTCCTTGCTCTTGTCCAACAGGTTCGAGGCTCTTACTCCCTGTGTGGACTAGAGTAGGGACAGCAGGGAGGATGAGCAAACTGACCACAGCACAGGGGACCATTCAAGTGGGGGGAGTAAAAAGAAATGTTGTAGTGGTAGGGGACAGGATCATTAGGAGGATAGATACTGTTCTCCGCAGCCCAGAGCATGAGTCCCGAAGGCTGTGTTGTCTACCCGGTGCCGGGGTTAAGGACATCTCCTCTGGGCTCGAGAGGAACTTGGAGTGGGAGGGGGAAGATCTAGTTGTCGTGGTCCGCGTGGATACCAATGACATAGGTAGGACAAACAAAGAGGTTCTGCTGAGGGATTATGAGCAGCTAGGAGCCAAATTAAAAAGCAGAACCACAAAGGTAATAATATCTGGATTACTACCTGAGCCACAAGCAAATTTGCATAGGGTAAATAAGATCAGAGAGTTAAACATGTGGCTCAAAGACTAGTGTGGGAGAAATAGGTTTTGATTCGTGGGACACTGGCACCAGTACTGGGGTAAGAGGGAGCTGTTCCGTTCATGCTGTGACTAGGGTCCTGGTGAATCAAATAACTAGGGCTGTAGAGAGAGCTTTAAACTAATTAGTGGAGGAGAGGATTCAGGTGAGCGGAAATTTAAAAATCCAAAGAATAAGGAGAAGGCAATAGAGCAGGGTAGTACTGGGGGAGGAGCGTGCCAGGAAGGGACAGAATGTATAAACATAAAGGTGTATCACAAAGTGGGGTCAAAGCAGGGAAAAATGATAAAAAATCAAATTTAAAAGCTCTTTATCTGAATGCACACAGCATTCGCAACAAAATAGATGCGTTGACGGCACAAATAGATATAAATGGGTATGATCTGATCGCCATTACAGAGACATGGACCAAGTCAGGGAACTAAATATTCAGGGGCAGTTGACAATTCGGAAGGACAGACAGAAAGGAAGAGGAGGTGGGGTAGCTCCGTTAATAATGGATGAGATCAGTACCTTAGTGAGAAACGATATTGGCTCAGAAGATCAAGATGTTGAATCAGTTTGGGTGGAGATAAGGAATAATAAGGGAAACATCACTAGTGGGTGTAGTCTATAGGCCCCCTAACAGCAGCTACATTGTTGGATGGAGTAGAAATCAAGAAATAATGGAGGCTTGTAAAAAAGGAACGGCAATAATCATGGGGGATTTTAACTTTCATATTGATTGGACAAAGCAAATTGAGGAAGAATTCATAGAGTGTGTTATGTATGCAACCCTATGTAACCAGCATTCTACCGCCACCAGAGGGCATATCTGTTGGAGTCCCAAGGGATCCCAGCATCCCTTGGGAGCACTGTATATAAGCAGGCCTCCCATGCTGTACCAACACTCTGGAGTTAGCAAAAGAGACTAAGGTCACACTTACTCACGTCTACAGTACTCAATCACGTTACTTTATTCTGGACATAACAACTGGCAACGAGATAACGAACCATCACGCAAAAATGCAGAGAACTGTTGGTATCCTGGAGAAATTCTCAGAAGGGGATGATTGGGAGGCCTTCGTGGAGCGACTCAACCAATACTTCATGGCCAACGAGCTGGAAGGGAGTGTGAACGCTGCCAAACGAAGAGCGATCCTCCTCACCATCTGCGGAGCAACAACCTATGGCCTCGTGAAGAATCTTCTTGCTCCGGTGAAATCAACAACCAAGTCGTATGAAGAACTATGTACGCCGAACCAGGAGCATCTAAATCCGAAGGAAAGCGTTCTGATGGCAAGGTATCGATTTTACACATGTCAACGGTCTGAAGGCCAAGAAGTGGCGAGCTACATCGCCGAACTAAGGCGCCTTGCAGGACATTGTGAATTTGATGAATTCCTGGAACAAATGCTAAGAGACTTTTTTGTGCTTGGCATTGGCCATGAGGTTATCCTTCGCAAACTATTGACTGTTGAAACACCGAACCTGAGCAAAGCCATAACGATAGCCCAGGCATTTATGTCCACCAGCAATAAAACCAAACAAATTTCGCAGCATAAAGATGTTACGGCAAGTACTGTACACAAAGTAACGTCATTTTCAGGCAGGAATGCATATGGCAGAATGTACACGCCTGCAGCTGCATGAACTCAGATGATTCAGAGTCCGCCATCAAGTGCTAATGCAAGGCAGTTAACACCTTTTTGGCGCTGCGGAGGCGATCATCAAGCCCATCAATGCCACTTCAAACACTATGCGTGCAAAGGCTGTGGAACAATGGGACACCTCCAGCGAATGTGCAGACGAGCTGCAAACCCGGCAAAGCTCCATGTTGCAGAGGAAGACCGATCCATGGCGGATCAAACTAAACTAGAGACTCAAACCGAGGAGGCAGAAGTGTACGGGGTACACACCTTCACCACAAAATGTCCATCGATCATGTTAAAAGTTGAACTGAACGGAATTCCAGTATCTATGGAATTGGACACGGGTGCAAGTCAGTCCATCATGAGCAAAAAGGCCTTCGACAGGCTGTGGTGCAACAAGGCACACAGGCCCAAGTTGAGCCCCATTCACACCAAGCTGAGAACTTACACTAAAGAGCTGATCCCTGTAATTGGCAGCGCAGCAGTAAAAGTCTCCTATGATGGAGCAGTGCACGAACTCCCACTATGGATTGTACCAGGAGATGGCCCCAGACTGTTCAGCAGAAGCTGGCTGGGAATAATCCGCTGGAACTGGGACGACATCCGAGCATTTTTGTCCGTCGACAACGCCTCATGTGCCCAGGTTCTGAGCAAGTTTCCGTCGTTGTTTGAGCCAGGCATCGGAAGTTTTTCAGGGGCGACGGTGCAGATCCACTTGATTCCCGGTACACGACCTATCCACCACAAGGCACGGGCAGTGCTATATATGATGCGAGAGAAAGTGGAGATCGAGCGAGACAGGCTGCAATGAGAAGGCATCATCGCGCCAGTGGAGTTCAATGAGTGGGCCAGTCCGATTGTTCCAGTTCTCAAGGGCGATGGCACAGTTAGAATTTGCGGGGACTATAAAGTAACGATTAACCGTTTTTCGCTACAGGACCAGTACCCGCTACCCAAGGCAGATGACCTATTTGCGACGCTGGCAGGAGGAAAGACGTTCACCAAGTTGGATCTGACCTCGGCCTACATGACGCAGGAGCTGGCAGAATCGTCGAAAGGCCTCAGCTGCATCAACACGCACATAGGTCTACAATCTACAATAGATGCCCGTTTGGGATTCCATCAGCCCTGGCTATTTTTCAAAGAAACATGGAGAGTCTTCTAAAATCGGTTCCGCACAATGTGGTTTTTCAGGACGATATACTGGTCACAGGTCGGGACACCATCGAACACGTGCAGAACCTGGAAGAGGTTCTAAGTCAGCTAGTTCGTGTGGGACTCAGGCTGAAATGCTCGAAGTGTGTTTTCCTGGTGCCAAAGGTCGAGTTCTTAGGGAGAAGAATCGCGGCAGACGGCATCAGATCCACCGACACCAAGACGGAGGCCATCAAATAAGCGCTGAAACCACAGAACATGACAGAGCTGCGGTCATTCCTGGGACTTCTCAATTATTGTGGTAATTCCCTACCCGGGTTAAGCACCTTGCTGGAACCTCTACACGTGTTGCTACGCAAGGGAGATGACTGGGTATGGGAGAAATCACAAGAGACTGCTTTTGAGAAAGCCTGAAATCTGTTATGTTCCAACAAACCACTTATCCTGTATGATCTTTGTAAACGTTTAGTGCTAGCTTGCGATGCGTCTTCGTACGGGGTCGGGTGTGTGTTACAACAAGCAAACGAATCGGGGACATTGCAACCGGTCGCTTATGCGTCCAGGAGCTTGTCCAAGGCCGAAAGGGCCGACAGCATGATTGAAAAAGAAGCTCTGGCATGCGTTTACGGGGTAAAAAAAATGCGTATCTGTTTAGGCTTAAATTCGAGTTAGAAACTGCTCATATCGCTATTCTCAGAGAGCAAAGGTATCAATAGCAATGCCTCTGCTTGCATCCAAAGATGGGCGCTCACGCTGTCTGCATATAACTATGTAATTCACCACAGACCAGGCACAGGGAACTGTGCTGATGCCCTTAGTCGGCTACCATTGCCCACCACCAGGGTGGAAATGGCACAGTCTGCAGACTTGCTCTTGGTGATGGATGCATTTGAAAAGTCACCCATTACAGCCTGCCAGATCAGGACCTGGACCAGCCAGGATCCTTTACTGTCCCTTGTAAAAAACTGTGTCCTCCATGGGAGCTGGCCCAGCGTCCCAGCAGAGATGCATGAAGAGATCAAACCGTTCCAGCAGTGTAAAGACGAAATGTCCATACAGGCAGACTGTCTTTTGTGGGGTAATTGCGTGGTTTTGCCCAAGAAAGGCAGGAAAACGTTCATACGCGACCTACACAGTACCCACCCAGGCATAGTAATGATGAAAGTTATAGCCAGATCCCATGTGTGGTGGCCTGGCATCGACTCAGATTTGGAGTCTTGCGTGCGCAAATGCAACACTTGCTCTTAACTGAGCAACGCACCCAGGGAGGCACCACTAAGTTTGTGGTAATGGCCCTCCAAACCGTGGTCTAGGATTCACGCTGACTTCGCTGGTCCATTTCTAGGCAAAATGTTCTTCGTTGTTGTGGATGCTTATTCAAAGTGGATTGAGTGTGTAATAATATCTGTAAGCACGTCCACTGCCACCATCGAAAACCTACGCACCATGTTTGCCATACACGGCCTGCCTGATGCCCTTGTCAGCAGCACTGAATTCAAGGAATTCATGACCCACAATTGGATCAAGCACGTCACATCTTCCCCGTTCAAGCCCGCATCCAACGGCCAGGCAGAATGGGCAGTCCAAACCATCAAGCAAAGCTTGAAACGCATGTCAGAAGGCTCCCTGCAGACCCGCCTGTCCCAAGTCCTGCTCAGCTACCGCACCAGACCCCACTCACTCACCGGTGTTCCCCCAGCCGAACTGCTCATGAAAAGAGCGCTCAAAGCAAGGCTCTCTCTCATCCACCCTGATCTCCATGATCATGTTGAGGGCAGGCGGCATCAACAAAGCATGTACCATGATTGCCCAAATTTGTCACGCGATAGTGAAGTCAATGACCCTGTATTTGTACTGAGCTATGGACATGGTCCCAAATGGCTTGCTGGCACTGTCATAGCCAAAGAAGGGAGTAAGGAGTTTCAGGTCAATTTCGCAAATGGACTAACTTGCAGAACGCATTTGGACCAAACCAAACTGCGATTCACAGATAATCACGAGCAACCTGAAGAGGACACCACCAACTTCAACCCTCTGACACACACACAAGTGGCAACCGACATCACGGTTGACCACAAAGCTGTACTCATTATCTCCAGCAGCCCAGCAAGACCAGCTGCACAGCTGCACAGCAGCCCAGCGAAGAACCAACCAATTCACCTGCACCTGGATTTGTACCAAGACGATCGACTAGGGAGCGAAAAGTCCCAGATCATCGCACCCTGTAAATAAGTATACTATTGACTTTGGGAGGGAGTGATGGGGGATTTTAACTTTCATATTGATTGGACAAAGCAAATTGAGGAAGAATTCATAGAGTGTGTTATGTATGCAACCCTATGTAACCAGCATTCTACCGCCACCAGAGGGCGTATCTGTTGGAATCCCAAGGGATCCCAGCATCCCTTGGGAGCACTGTACATAAGCAGGCCTCCCATGCTGTACCAACACTCTGGAGTTAGAATAAAGAGACTAAGGTCACACTTACTCACGTCTACAGTACTCAATCACATTACTTTATTCTGGACATAACAGAGTTTCCTTGAACAGTACGTTGCAAAACCAATCAGTGAGCAGGCTATCTTAGATCTGGTACTGTGTAATAAGACAGGATTAATAAAAGATCTCCTAGTAAAAGATCCTCTAGGAATGAGTGACCATAGTATGGTTGAATTTCAAATTCAATTGGAGGGTGAGAAAGTTGGCTCTCAAACCAGTATCCTAAGCTTAAACAAAGGAGACTACAAAGGTATGAAGGCAGAGTTGGTTAAAGTGGACTGGGAAAATAGATTAAAGTGTGGTATGATTGATGAGCAGTGGCAAACATTTAAGGAGTTATTTCATAACTCTCAACAAAAATATTTTCCAATGAGAAGGAAAGACTGTAAGAGAAGGGATAACCATCCATAGCTAACTAAGGAAATAAGGAATGGTATCAAATTGAAATCAAGTGCATACAAACGTGACCAAGATGAGTAGGAGGCCAGAGGATTGGGAAACTTTTAAATGCCAACAAAGAACGACTAAAAAATAATAAAGAAAGGAAAGATAAATTATGAAAGCAAACTAGCACGAAATATAAAAACAGATACTAAGAGTTTCTACAGATACATAAAAAGGAAAAGAGTGGCTAAAGTAAATGTTGATCCCTTAGAGGATGAGACTGGGGAGTTAATAATGGGGAAAAGGGAAATGGCAGAGACTTTGAACAAATATTTTGTATCGGTCTTCACGGTAAAAGACACTAAAACATCCCATTAGTGAATAATCAAGAGGCTATAGGAGGGAGGAACTTAATACAATCACTATCACTCATGAAGTAGTACTCGGTAAAATAATGGGACTAAAGGTGGGCAAGTCCCCTAGACCTGATGGCTTGCATCCTAGGGTCTTAAAAGAAGTGGCTGCAGAGATAGTGGATGCATTGGTTGTAATCTATTAAAATTCCCTGGATTCTGGGGCGGTCCCAGCAGATTGGAAAACTGCAAATGTAATGCTCCTATTTAAAAAAGGAGGCAGACAGAAAGCAGGAAACTATAGACCAGTTAGCCTAACTTCTGTCATTGGGAAAATGCTGGAGTCAATTATTAAGGAAGCAGTAGCGGGACATTTGGAAAAGCATGATTCAATCAAGCAGAGTCAGCATGGTTTTATGAAAGGGAAAACATGTTTGACAAATTTGCTGGAATTCTTTGAGGATGTAATGAGTAGGGTGGATCAGGGGGAACCAGTGGATCTGGTGTATTTGGATTTCTAGAAGGTGCCACATAAAAGGTTACTGCACAAGATAATAGTTCATGGGGATGGGGGTTATATATTATAATGGAAAGAGGATTGGCTAACTAACAGAAAATAGAGGGTCGGGATAAATGGGCCATTTTCTGGTTGGCAAACAATAACTAGTGAGGTGCCACATGGATCTGTACTGGGTCCTCAACTACTTACAATCTATATTAATGACTTGGATGAAGGGACCGAGTGTAATGTAGCCAAGTTTGCTGATGATACAAAGATGGGTGGGAAAGCAAATTGTGAAGACACAAAAAATCTGCAAAGGGATACAGACAGGCTAAGTGAGCGGGCAAAAATTTGGCAGATGTTGTATAATGTGGGAAAATGTGAGGTTATCCACTTTGGCATAAAAAACAGAAAAGCAAATTATTATTTAAATGGAGAAAAATTGCAAGTGCTGCAGTACAAAGGGACTGGGGGTCCTTTTGCATTAAGCACAAAAAGTTAGTATGCAGGTACAGCAAGTAATCAGGAAGGCAAATGAAATGTTGGCCTTTATTGCAAGGGGGATGGAGTAAAAAAGCAGAGAAGTCTTGCTACAACTGCACAGGGTATTGGTGAGGTCTCCGTATTTAAGGAAGGATATACTTGCTTTGGATGCTGTTCAGAGAAGGTTCACTAGTTTGATTTTGAAGATGAGGGGGTTGACTTATGAAGATAAGTTGAGTAGTTTGGGCCTATAATCATTGGAGTTCAGAAGAATGAGAGGTGTTCTTATTGAAATATACAAGATAATGAGAGGGTTCGACAAGGTGGATGCAGAGAGGCTATTTCCACTCATAGGGGAAACTAAAACTAGGGGACATAGTCTCAGAATAAGGGGTCGCCCATTTAAAACTGAGCTGAGGAGGAATTTCTTCTCTCAGAGGGTTGTAAATCTATAGAATTCTCTGTCCCAAGGAACTGTGGAGGCTGGGTCATTGAATATATTTAAGGCAGAGATAGACAGATTTTTGAGCAATAAGGGAATAAAGGGTTATGGGGAGCGGGCAGGGAAGTGGAGCTGAGTCCAAGATAAAATCAGCCATGATCTTATTAAATGGCGGAGCAGGCTCGAGGGGCCAAATGGCCTACTTCTGCTCCTATTTCTTATGTTCTTATGTTCTTATGAAGTGGTGGAATAGACGAGCGGGTTGCAATGGCAAGTTCAAGGCCCTGAGAGAAAAATGGGAGATTGAGCATGGGGAGGAAGCTGGTGAGCGTAGAGGGGTTAAGGGTAGGCTATTTAAGGAAGGGAGTGATGACAGCAGTTTTAAATGCCCTGGGGAACAGTAACTGAGGAAAGGGACAGGTTAACAGCATCAGCAAGTATTGGACTGAGGAATGACAATTGCTCTTTTTGTTAGATAGATAATGATTTTGCAGTTACATTGGATAACTATTGGTTATATTTTTGTATATCCAATTGACATTGTTTAGAATTGCATGCAACATTGTTAGAATTGTGTCCACTAATGATTATAGTGCAATTTCTCCAGCTGGTTTTGTACTAGAGTAAGGTTTATTCAGGCATCTGTCTCCTGCCAAGTACAGCATGTAGCCCAAAGTATATTGAATGATGCTCACATTAATCTTCAGTCACTAGCCCCAGTACTACAGGGGTGATATATTAAATATATATCATAATCAAAGTAAACTTACATCAAATATACAGTGCAGAAACAGGGCATTCAGCCCAACCAGCATAATCCTCTATTCCCTTTTCCCTCATATGCTTATCTAGCCTCCCCTTAAATGCTATTCGCCTCAACCACTCCCTGTGGTAGCAGGTTCTACATTCTCACCACTCTCTGAGTAAAGAAGTTTCTTCTGAATTCCCTATTTGATTTCTTGGTGACTATCTTATATTGATGGCCTCTAGTTTTGCTCTTCTCCCCAAGTGGAAAGGTTTCTCTGTGTCTACTCTATCAAAACCTTTCATGATTTTAAAGCCCTCTATTAGGTCACCCCTCAGCCTTCTCCTTTCAAAAGAAAAGCCTGTTCATCCTTTTCTGATGGGTATAACTTCACAGTTCTGGTATCATCCTTGTAAATCTTTTTTGCACCCTCTCCAGTGCCTCTATGTCTTTTTATAATAGGACAACCAGAACTGCATACAGCGCTGTACTCCAATTGTGGTCTAACCAAGGTTCGATACAAGTTTAGCATAACTTCTCTACTTTTCAATTTTATCCCTCTAGAAATAAACTCCAGAACTCAGTTGAATTTTAAACTAACATGTTTGATCTAATTGAAGAGTTAAAAAAAAATACATGAAATAAATCAGCTCCTCTGGGTGCTCCAGAGTAGCAAGCCTATATAAACAGAGGTACCGTCAGGTCTCCCGTGAGTTATATGTGGCTACTCCCATTGATGTACAAATGTTGTTGTAGGTGAAATGGTTGCAGAATATCAATGGCTCAGAAATTCCAGCCTTCCCGGGTCTGTACGGAGTGTGTACGGACCCTGGAAAGCTTTGCAAAAGCCGGTTTTCAGCGCACAATGAGCATGCGCTGAAAACCGGCTTTTCCGATCTGTCAAGCTCCAGCTTGACAGATCATCCGCATATTCTAGTTTCACCTTTAACCGCCGAGAAAACGCTAAGAATATTGGTGCAAGATCCATTTTCTCGCCGGGCGATATTTTTTAACCTTAATTATAGAAATTTTCGCCGGTGTTAGTTGCAGAACATTAGCGGTTTTTTCTGGGCAGCAATCGGGTGTTGAGGGGCTTTAGGAAAAGTCTAGCCCAACAAGTTCTGTTAGCCAAGGATCTTGTACAAATAGTTTTGGTATTTTCTGGAATTAAATCTTGTGAAATATAAAATTAACTTCCTACCAACCAAATAGGTAGCATTGTAGGCAGTGCAGATGAAAGCATAAAATTACAAAGGGATATTGACAGATTAAGTGAATGGGAAAAATGATGGCAAATGGATTTCAATGTAGGCCAATGTGAGGTCATCCACTTTAGATCTAAAAAGGGTAGAGCAGGGCACTTTCTAAATGGTGAATAGCTAAAAACAGTGGAGGTCCAAAGAGACTTGGGGGTCTAGGTACGTAGATCATTAAAATGTCATAAACAGGTACAGAAAATAAGCAAAAAGGCTAATGGAATGCTGGCCTTTATATCTAGAGGAGTAGAATACAAGGAGGTAGAAGTTACGCTGCATCTATACAAAACCCTGGTTAGGCCACACCTGGAGTACTGTGAGCAGTTCTGGGCACAACACCTTAGGAAGGGTATATTGGCCCTGGAGAGAGTGCAGCATAGGTTAACCAGAATGATACCGGACTCTAAGGGTTAAATTACGAGGAGAGATTACACAAATTAGGGTTGTATTCCCTAAAATTTAGACTGTTAAGGGGTGATTTGATCAAAGGTTTCAAGATATTAAAGGGAACAGATAGGGTCGATAGAGAGAAACTATTACCGTTGGTTGGGTATTCTAGGACTAAGTGGCATAGTCTAAAGATTAGAGCCAAACCTTTCAGGAGTGAAATTAGGAAACACTTCTACGTACGAAAGGTGATAGAAGTTTGGAACTCTCTTCCACAAACAGTAATTGATGCTAGATCAATTGTTAATTTTAAATCTGCGATTGATAGATTTTTGTTAACCAAAGGTATTAAGGGATATGGGGCAAAGGCGGGTATATGAAGTTAAGTCGCAGATCAGCCATGAACTCATTGAATGGCAGAACAGGCATGAGGGGCTAAATGGCCTACTCCTGTTCCTATGTTCCTATATTCCTATTTTCCAACTCTGTTTCAGAGAAATGTTGTTCAAGCAGATCATATCACAAAACTGTGAAGCTTATGCATGGTATTGTCAGAGGGCTATTAACTTGAAATGTTTGAAGGTGGTGGATAATTAAGCTGTAAAGGCAGGTAGAAAAGTAACCTTTGCAGTTCGAACAATTTTATAAATAACACTTTGTTTAGAATAGATAAGATACTATTTTTATACAACTCTGAACCTAAAGTAATATTTAATTCAGCAACATATTTATAGTTTTTAAAACTTTAAAAGATATATTAGGTGATCGTTTAGATGTTTTTAAGAACAGCTCTTGTTGGACAAATTAATATTAAAAATAATGTCGTCCAATATTCAAATTGCAG
This sequence comes from Pristiophorus japonicus, assembly GCF_044704955.1. Classification (NCBI taxonomy): domain Eukaryota; kingdom Metazoa; phylum Chordata; class Chondrichthyes; family Pristiophoridae; genus Pristiophorus; species Pristiophorus japonicus. The sequence continues at coordinate 372,002,288 of NC_091977.1, forward strand.
TTGAAAAAGGTTTATGTTGAAGGGCATTCAATGAATAATGAAAACCGGCTTTTCCGATCTGTCAAGTTTCTGGCTTGACAGATCTCGCGCATATTGGGAGCGAGGACACTTGCAGGGCAAGATTTCCGATATTTATGAATATCTTGCCCTGCAACTGTCCTCAAAAATCTTGTGCCTGAAAAAGCAGGTGCAAGTGTTTAAAAATACACAGAAACATTTTAAAATAAAGTTATAAAAACAAGTTTTATTTTTAAAAACCCTCCCCACTACGGTAAGTTTATTTTAAGGCTTAATTAAAAAAACGTAAAAAAAAGTCAGGAAAATATTTTTTTTATAAAAAAACTTTAATTTAAATGAATGTTAAATATGTAGTTTATTTTCTATTTTTGTGTTTTGGGTGTTTGCGGGGGGTGGGGGGTGGGATTCTCATTCATAGTAATAAGAGTTCCAGACTTACGGAACTCCTATTATTATGAATGAGAAAATATACTAACCCTGGCCGCTGTCACCAGATCCCGGCCTGCGCATGTCCCCACGTGCACGCGCTACGACACATAGTCACCAGAGGTCTCAGGTTCGGAAGTTCGAACGGGCGCAGCAGCACCAGGTAATTGCTCATCTTATTTCCCTCTTTCACTCGTTTGCCTGCGGGACGACCTCAATCGGAATTTCAGGCCCATTATGTTTACCTCATCAGTGACAAAACTGTGTAACGTATAGATGACAAAGGCACATGTGATCTCCAAAAGTAGAATAAAGATGCCAATCAGTTGCCCAATATTCCTGCTACAAATTATATCAACAACATTTTGAAATAAATAACTAATTTATTTATCTCTAATATATGGTACAAAAAATTATATTACTATCTTACCAACATTCAGGTATTTACATTCAGGTCTGCAATTTTTCCTACTTTGTTGTATTACAGGCTGTAATATTCCATCTGAAGAGTCTGTAAATTTGTGGGCTTGGTGCCCTGAAGAACTACCAGCCTCAGGCAGTGCAACAAACTACATTTTTACAGACACAAAAGGGCTGCTTTGATCGTTTCAGCTGCTACAGTAGCAATGGATTTTCCTCCCCAACCCCCTGCCCCCATCCCCTGAAGCATCATTATTATAGGCAGTCCCTTGGAATCGAGGAAGACTTGCTTCCACTATTAACATGAGTTTTTAGCAGTCCAATACGAGAACCACAATCTCTGTCACAGGTGGGACAGATAGTCGTTGAGGGAAAGGGTGGGTGGGACTGGTTTGCCGCACGCTCTTTCCGCTGCCTGCGCTTGATTTCTGCATGCTCTCAGCGACAAGACTCGAGGTGCTCAGCGCCCTCCCGGATGCACTTCCTCCACTTAGGGTAGTCTTTGGCCAGGGACTCCCAGGTGTCAGTGGGGATGTTGCACTTTATCAGGGAGGCTTTGAGGGTGTCCTTGTAACGTTTCCACTGCCCACCTTTGGCTTGTTTGCCGTGAAGGAGTTCCGAGTAGAGTGCTCGCTTTGAGAGTCTTGTGCCTGGCATGCGCGCTATGTGGCCTGCCCAGTGGAGTTGATCAAGTGTGGTTAGTGCTTCAATGCTGGGGATGTTGGCCTGGTCGAGGACGCTAACATTGGTGCGTCTGTCCTCCCAGGGGATTTGCAGGATCTTGCAGAGACATCGTTGGTGGTATTTCTCTAGCGACTTGAGTTGTCTACTGTACATGGTCCATGTTTCTGAGCCATACAGGAGGGCGGGTATTACTACAGCCCTGTAGACCATGAGCTTGGGGTGGCAGTTTTAAAGCAGCATCTAAAGCTCACCATGAATGTATAATGAATGAGCACTGGAGAAAATTGGGCAGATTCATAGCGATATAATACTGGAAGGTTTAAGGATAGTTCTAGTGCAATTCTGGCAGTAAATCCACAGATGAGAAAATTCCAGCCACTTGTGTCAAAAAATCTGTTGTTACAAGTGTACATTTACAGATGAGGAAGATCATTAATTTGATCTTAGTTGATCCATTCAAAGAGAGCCTAACCCTACCCCCCACCAATTGTAGCATTCAATTGTTTCTTAAATGAATCCAGGATTTTAGTCGTCACTACTCTATCACGAAGTTTATTCCACATATTGATCACTCATTGGGGTTGTTCCTGACTGTGTGTGATAGTGTAAAACGCATCATAATAAATCGGCAGCCCATTTTACGTCGCTTATGATTTTTATGTCCATTGAGGTCAATGCCAATTTGCTATCACCCATTTTACACACATTCAGTCAGGATCTACAACATTGTGTGAAGAAGAATTTCCTGACAGACTAAAGTTTAAACCTGTGTCCACTAATTCTACTTCGGCAGTTTAATTTAAAGTAATATTCCAGGTTAACTTTATACCCTCAATAATGTTATATACCCTCTATAAGATCAGCACTCAGATGTCTCCTTTCTAAGTTGAAAAGCTCAAGTTTCTCCAGTCTTTCCTCTTAACTCAGACACCTGATGTTATGTTTAGAATAACTCCACAAGACTGCACATCTTAAGCTCAAACTGTTGTGACCTTAATCTCTTTATTGTAACTCCAGAGTGAGGAAGCAGCATGGTCGTCCGCCTTTTATTCCTGCTTGCCCAGGGTGTACAGGTGACCCTTGGGTCTCCCACAGGTGCGCCCCCTGGTGGCAATCTTGCACTTTGGTCTTGTTTACATACATAACATCATTCCCCCCAACGTCTTATGTACAAGTTATTTACAAGTTGAGGCGATCCGGGGCTCTGTGTTCCCAGGTTAATCGCCTGAGTTGATGTCCTGGCCTGGGGTGAGTCGGTCGGATCATTGCTGCACTGCGGTGTGGCTGGTCTGATCGGACTGTCGGGCATGGTGGGTTCATCCTCTTGGTTCACCACAAGGTCAATTGCTGGTTGGGTGTGTGTGGGTGGATCAATGATGGTAATGTCCTCTTCAAACTGTTCTTGGTTGTCAGTGAACCGCAGTTTGGTTTGATCCAAGTGCTTTCTGCATGTTTGTCCATTCAAAAGTTTGACAACAAACACTCTATTCCCCTCCTTGGCTAACACAGTGCCAGCAACCCATTTGGGACCATGACCATAATTAAGAACAAACACAGGGTCATTGACCTCAATGTCACATGATACAGCCGTGCGATCGTGGTACATGTTATGCCGGTGACGCCGGGTTTCTACATGATTATTGAGATCCGGGTGGACTAAGGAGAGCCTGGTTTTGAATGCTCTCTTCATTAGCAATTCTGCAGGGGGAACCCCGGTAAGCGAATGGGGTCGCGTGCGGTAGCTGAGCAGAATCCGAGGTAACCGGGACTGCAGGGAACCGTCCGGCACGCATTTCAAGCTCTGCTTAATGGTTTGGACTGCCCGTTCCGCTTGACCATTGGATGCGGGCTTAAATGGCACAGACCTGACATGCTTGATGCCATTGCGGGCCATGAACTCGTTGAATTCCGAGCTGCTGAAGCATTGTCACTAGCAAGGACGTCGGGCAAACCATGGGTGGCGAACATGGCCCGGAGGGTTTCAATGGTGCCAGTGGACATACATGATGACATTATTATGCATTCAATCCATTTAGAGTAAGCGTCCACTGCTACTAAGAACATCTTTCCTAGAAAAGGGGCAGCAAAATCTACGTGGACCCTTGACCACAGTTTGGAGAGCCATGACCACAAACTCAGTGGGGCCTCCCTTGGTGCATTGCTCAACTGTGAGCAAGTGTTACATTGGTGTACGTATGACTCCAATTCCGAGTCAATGCCGGGCCACCAAACGTGCGACCTGGCGATAGCCTTCATCATGACTATTTCTGGGTGAGTACTGTGAAGGTCACATGTAAACGTTTCCCTGCCTTTTTTTTGGCAAAATTACACGATTCCCCCATAGAAGGCAGTCCGAATGGATAGACATTTCGTCCTTGCGTCGGTGGAACGGCTTAATTTCGTCTTGCATTTCCCCTGGGACCGCCGACCAGCTCCCATTGAAGACGCAGCTTTTTACTAGTGATAGCACCGGGTCTTGGCTAGTCCAGGTCCTGATCTGACGAGCCGTGACGGGTGATCCCTCGCTCTCAAAAGAATCCATTACAAGGAACAAGTCTGCGGGTTGCACCATTTCCACCCCGGTGGTGGGCAATGGTAGCCGACTGAGGGCATCAGCACAGTTCTCAGTGCCTGGTCTGTGGTGGATTACGTAATTATATGCAGATAACGTTAGTGCGCATCTTTGGATGCGGGACAAAGCATTGGTGATAATACCTTTGCTTTCTGAGAACAAAAAAATGAGCGGCTTGTGGTCGGTTTTGAGCTCGAACCGGAGCCCAAATAGGTATTGGTGCATTTTCTTAACCCCATATACGCAAGCTAATGCTTCTTTCTCAACCATATTGTAGGCTCTTTCAGCCTTAGTTAAGCTTCTGGACGCATATGCAACTGGTTGCAATTTGCCTGACACATTGGCTTGCTGTAACACACAACCGATCCCGTATGAAGATGCATCACATGCTTGTACTAAACGTTTACACGGGTCATACAGTACAAGTAACTGGTTAGAAGATAGCATGTTTCTGGCCTTGTTAAAGGCTGTCTCTTGAGATTTACCCCAAACCCAGTCGTCACCCTTGCGTAGCAATAAATGCAATGGTTCCAGTAAAGTGCTCAATCCCGGTAGAAAGTTAACAAAATAGTTGAGGAGTTCCAGGAACGAATGCAGCTCCATCACATTCTGTGGTCTGGATGCATTCTTGATGGCCTCCATCTTGGAGTCCGTGGGTTGATGCCGTCCACCCCAATCTTTCTCCCCAGAAATTCGACCTCTGGCGCCAGGAAAACACACTTGGAGCGTTTCAGCCTGAGTCCCACTCTGTCCAGTCGCTTTAGAACCTCTTCCAGGTTGTGCAAGTTATTATATATGTAAACTTGTATTTACTCTTACAGCCACTAGAGGGTTCATCCCCTGGAGTCCCAAGGGATCCCATAATCCCTTGGGAGTACAGGTATTTAAGGAGGTTTCACAGGTTGGAGAGGCACTCGAGAGACCTGCAATAAAAGACTAAGGTCACACTTTACTTTGAGCTCACAGTGTTCAGTCTGACTCGTTCTCCATACACTACAACTGGCGACGAGATACAGATAGCGAACCCAAAGATGCAGAGAACAGTGGGCATCCTGGAGAAATTCTCAGAGGGAAATGATTGGGAAACTTTTGTGGAGCAACTCGACCAATACTTTGTGGCCAACGAGCTAGATGGGAAAGAGAACGCTGCCAAACGAAGGATGATCCTCCTCACCGTCTGTGGGGCACCAACGTATGGCCTCATGAAGAATCTGCTCACTCCAGCGAAACCCACAGAGAAATCATATGACGATTTGTGCACACTGGTCCGAGAGCATTTGAATCCAAAGGAAAGCGTTCTGATGGCGAGGTATCAGTTCTACCCTACAAAAGGTCTGAAGGCCAGGAAATGGCGAGTAATGTCGCCGAGCTAAGGCACCTTGCAGGACATTGCGAATTTGAAGGACATTTTGAGTACATACTCAGAGACTTTTTCGTACTTGGCATTGGCCACGAAACCATACTTCGCAAACTTTTGACTGTAGAGACCCCAACCTTGAGTAAAGTCATAGCGATAGCCAAGGCGTTCATTGCCACCAGTAACAATACGAAGCAAATCTCTCAGCACACGAGTGCTGCCACAAGTACTGTGAACAAAGTAATGTTGTTTTCAAATCGTAATGTACAGGACAGGTCACACATACCTGCAGCTACATGTCTGCAGATGTCTCAGAGTCCACTATCAAAGGTGATGAATGCAAGGCCATTAACACCTTGTTGGTGCTGTGGGGATGATCATCGTTTCCATTCATGCCGATACAAAGAGTATATTTGCAAGGGCTGTGGGACAATGGGACACCTCCAACGAGTGTGCAGGCGAGCTGCAAAGCCTGTTAAACCTGAAAACCACCATGTTGCAGAGGAGGACAGATCCACAGAGGATCACGATGAACCAGAGCCTCAGATCGAGGAGGCAGAGGTACATGGGGTGCACACATTCACCACGAATTGTCCCCCGATAATGCTGAATGTTGAACTAAATGGTTTCCCGGTATCAATGGAGCTGGACACAGGCGCGAGCCAGTCGATCATGGGCAAAAAGACTTTCGAAAGGTTGTGGTCCAACAAGGCCTCAAGGCCAGTCTTAACTCGTTCACACGAAACTAAGAACTGACACGAAAGAACTGATTCCTGTAATTGGCAGTGCTACCGTAAAGGTCTCCTACGATGGAGCGGTGCACAAGTTACCACTCTGGATGGTACCGGGCAATGGTCCCATGCTGCTCGGCAGGAGCTGGCTGGGAAAGATACGTTGGAACTAGGATGACATCGGAGCGCTATCGCCCACTGACGACACTTAGCATGCCCAGGTCTTAAACAAATTTCCTTCGCTGTTTGAACAAGGCATCAGGAAATTCCAAGGAGCAAAATGCAGATCCACCTAATTCCGGGGGCGTGACCCATCCATCACAAGGCGAGAGCAGCACCGTACATGATGAGAGAAAGGGTTGAGATCGAGCTAGACTGGCTGCAAAGAGAGGGCATCATTTCCCCGATTGAGTTCAATGAGTGGGCCAGTCCTATCGTCCCAGTCCTCAAGGGAGACGGCATCGTCAGAATCTGTGGTGATTACAAAGTCACTATCAATTGTTTCTACCTGCAGGACCAATACCCACTACCAAAGGCCGACAACCTCTTTACAATGCTGGCAGGAGGAAAGACCTTCACGAAGCTGGATCTGACTTAAGCCTACATGACGCAGGAACTAGAGGAATCATCAAAGACCCTCACCTGCATCAACACACACAAAGGTCTTTTTGTTTATAACAGATGCCTGTTTGGAATCAGATCAGCGGTGGCGATATTCCAGAGAAACATGGAAAGCTTACTGAAGTTGGTCCCGCACACTGTGGTCTTCCAGGACGACATCTTGGTCACAGGTCGGAACACAGTCGAGCATCTGCAGAACCTGGAAGAGGTTCTTGATCGACTCAACTGCGTGGGGCTCAGGTTAAAATGCTCGAAGTGCATTTTCCTGGTGCCTGAAGTGGAGTCCCTGGGAAGGAGGATTGCAGCGGATGGCATCAGGCCCACCAACACGAAGACGAAGGCAATCGAGAACGCACCGAGGCCACAGAACATGACGGAACTGCGGTCGTTTCTGAGACTCCTGAACTACTTTGGTAACTTCTTACCGGGTCTCAGCACACTGTTAAAACCACTACATGTCTTACTACGAAAAGGGGACGAATGGGTTTGGGACAAAAGCCAAGAAAATGCCTTTGTAAAAGCGAGAAAATTGTTATGCTCAAACAAATTGCTTGTGTTGTATAATCCATGTAAGCGTTTGGTACTAGCATGTGATGCGTCGTCATATAGCGTCGGGTGTGTATTGAAACAAGCTAATGATTTCGGGAAACTGCAACCGGTCGCTTATGCATCCAGGAGTCTGTCTAAGGCTGAGAGGGCCTACAGCATGATTGAGAAAGAAGCGATAGCGTGTGTCTATTGGGGTAAAGAAAATGCATCAATATCTGTTGGGCTAAAATTCGAATTAGAAACTGACCATAAGCCACTTATATCCCTGTTTTCTGAGAGTAAATGGATAAATACTAATGCATCAGCCAGCATCCAGAGATGGGCATTCACGTTATCCGCATACAACTACGCCCTCCACCACAGGCCAGGCACAGAAAACTGTGCCGATGCTCTCAGTAGGCTGCCATTGCCCACCACTGGGGTGGAAATGGCGCAGCCCGCAGATCTAGCCATGGTTATGGAAGCATTTGAAAGTGAGCAATCACCCGTCACTGCCTGGCAGGTCAAAACCTGGACAAGCAGGACCCCTTATTATCTCTAGTCAAAAACTGTGTGCTTCACGAGAGCTGGTCCAGTGTCCCAGTGGAAATGCAGGAAGAGATAAAGCCATTCCAGTGGCGCAAAGATGAAATGTCTATACAGGCAGACTGCTTTCTGTGGGGCAATTGAGTCGTGGTCCCCAAGAAGGGCAGAGACACCTTCATCAATGACCTCCACAGTACCCACCCAGGCATCGTAATGATGAAAGCGATAGCCAGATCCCATGTGTGGTGGCCCGGTATCGAGGCGGACTTAAAGTCTTGCGTTCACAGATGTAATACATGCACGCAGTTAATCAATGCACCCAGGGAGGCGCCGCTAAGTTTATGGTCTTGGCCCTCCACACCGTGGTGTAGGGTACACGTCAACTATGCAGGCCCGTTCTTGGGTAAAATGTTCCTTGTGGTCATAGACGCGTACTCCAAGTGGATTGAATGTGAGATAATGTTGGTTAGCACGTCCACTGCCACCACTGAAAGCCTGCGGGCCATATTTGCCACGTACGGCCTACCCGATGTCCTGGTGAGCGACAATGGGCCATGTTTTACCAGTGCTGAGTTCAAAGAATTTATGACTCATAACGGGATCAAACATGTCACATCTGCCCTGTTTAAACCAGCGTCCAATGGTCAGGCAGAGAGAGCAGTGCAAACCATCAAGCAAGGCTTGAAGAGGGTAACTGAAGGCTCACTGCAGACTCGCCTATCCCGAGTCCTGCTTAGCTACCGCAAGAGACCCCACTCGCTCACTGGGATCCCACCTGCTGAACTGCTCATGAAAAGAGCACTTAAGACAAGGCTCTCGTTAGTTCACTCTGATCTACATGAACAGGTAAAGAGCAGGCGGCTTCAACAAAGTGCATATCATGATAGCGCAAATGTGTCACGCGAGATTGAATTCAATGATCTTGTATTTGTATTAAATTATGGACAATGTTCCAAGTGGCTTCCCGGCACTGTCATGGCCAAAGAGGGGAACAGGGTGTTTCGGGTCAAATTTTCAAATGGACTCATTCACCAGAAACACTTGGACCAAATCAAACTCAGATTCACGGACTATCCTGAGCAACCCACCTTGGACCCTACCTTTTTTTGATCCCCCACCATACACACCAGTGGCAACTGGCACCACGGTTGACCACGAAGCAGAACCCATCACCCACAGCAGCCCAGCAGAACCCAACACACCAGGCAGCCCAGCGAGGGTCCAACTAATGATCCAACAATACCAGCTTTCACACCGAGACAATCAACCAGGGCAATAAGGGCCCCAGATCGACTCACGTTGTAAATAGTTATAATATTGACTTTGGGGGTTAGGGGGGGAAGTGTTGTTATATATGTAAACTTGTATTTACTCTGTACAGCCACCAAAGGGCTCATCCCCTGGCGTCCCAAGCGATCCTATAATCCCTTGGGAGCACAGGTATTTAAGGAGGCTTCACAGGTTGGAGAGGCACTTTGGAGAACTGCAATAAAAGACTCAGGTCACACTTTATTTTGAGCTCACAGTGTTCAGTCTGACTCTTTCTCCATACACTACACAAGTGTTCGGTGGTGTGCGGCCAGTGATCAGGATGTCGTCTTGGAACACCACTATTCGCGGAACCGATTTCAGCAGACTCTCCATGTTCCTCTTGAAGATGGCAGCAGCCGAGCGAATCCCAAAGGGGCCTCTGTGGTCTATGAACAGTCCTTTGTGCGTGTTGATGCACGTCAATTTTTTTGAAGGTTCAGCCAGCTCCTGTGTCATGTAAGCAGAGATTAGATCCAGCTTGGTGAACGATTTCCCCCCTGCTAGTGTTGCAAACAGGTGATCTGCTTTGGGTTGTGGGCACTGATCCTGTAACGAGACTCAGTGATCATTACCTTGTAGTCCCCACAGATTCTGACCGTACCGTCGCTTTTCAACACCGGCACAATTGGACTGGCCCACTCGTTGAACTCGACTGGCAATATGATCCCCTCTCGTTGAAGTCTGTCCAGCTTGATCTTGACTTTCTCTCGCATAATGTATGGAACTGCTCGGGCCTTGTGATGAACAGGTCAGGCATCAGGGATTAGATGGATCTGCACTTTGGTGTCTGTGAAGTTGCCGATGCATGGCTCGAATAACGACGGGAATTTGTTTAGCACATAAGTGCACGAGGTGTCATCCTCCGAAGACAGTGCTTTGATGTCGTCCCAGTTCCATCGGATCTTTCCTACCAGCTTCAGCCGAACAGCGTTGGGCCATTGCTTGGTACAATCCCTAGTGGTAACTCATGCACAGCTCAATCGTACGATACTTTCACTGCCGCACTGCCAATGACTGGTATGAGCTCTTTGGTGTAAGTGCGCAGCTTGGTGTGGATCAGGCTTAGTTTTGGCCTTTGTGACTTGTTGCCCCACAGTTTCTCAAAAGCCTTCTGGCTCATAATTGACTGACTCACTCCCGTGTCCAATTCCATGGAAACTGGAATGCTGTTTAATTTGACTTTTAACATTATCGGAGGGCTTTTGGTGGTGAAGGTGTGTACCCCATACACTTCCTCTTCAGCCTCGGGTTGAGTTGCCTCTCTTACTCGATCAACATGATCTGCACCGGATCGGTCATCTTCTGCCGACTCTGCCACGTGGTGAGTCGCAGCACGTCTGCACATTCGCTGGAGGTGTCCCATTGTTCCGCAGCCCTTGCCCATGCTTGAATCGACATTGATGGCCTCGATGATTACCCCGCATCGCCAACATGGTGCTAATGGATTCGCATTCACGCCCCACGGTGGGCTTTGAGTCATCCTAGGTCTGGCCTCTGCGGGTGTTTAGGCCCTGCCATGTACAGTTCTGCCTGCTGAAGCCGTTATTTTATGCACAGTACTTGCCGGTGAGTTAAGATACTGCAATGATATCTGTTTAGTGTTATCGTTCGTGGGCATAAAAGCCTCGGCTATCATGATGACCTTGCGCAGACAGCAGTTTGGGAAGAATGACCTCGTGGCCGATTCCAAGCACGAAAATATCCCGCAACACTTCCCCCAAAAATCCAGCAAATACGCACGGTCCCGCAAGGCTTCTTAGGTCGGCGACATAGCTCACCACGTCCTGGCCCTCGGAGCGGTGGTGCGTATAAAAGCGATACCTGGCCATTGGCTTGAGGTGTTCCCGAACCAACGTGCACAGCTCTTCATATGTCTTCTCCGTTGGTTTCGTTGGTGCTAGCAGACTTTTGATGAGGCCATATATCGTGGACCCACAAACGGTGAGGAGAATCGCCCTGCGCTTCATCATGGTTTCTTCCTTTTCCAGCTCGTTGGCCACGAAAAGTACTGGTCAAGACACTCAACGAAGGCTTCCCAATCATCACCCTCAATAAATCTCTCAAGAATACCAACAGCAGCCATAACTGTGTGAAAGTTCGTGATCTGTTACTCATCGCCAATTGTTATGTTTAGAATAACTCCACAAGACTGCACATCTTAAGCTCAAACTGTTGTGACCTTGGTCTCTTTATTGTAACTCCAGAGTGCGGAGGCAGCATGGTAATCTGCCTTTTATACCTGTTTACCTAGTGTGTGTAGGTGACCCTTGGGTCTCTCACAGGTGCGCTCCCTGGTGGCAAGTCTCATACGTTGGTAGTGTTTACATACATAACACCTGACACTGCGTATAATCCTCGTATTTTTCTCTGCACTGCTTCCAGTGATCAGAACTGTATTCTACTCATATATTCTATTGTTTTATTATGTAGCTCATCTTTTTATTGGCTTTGTTAATTGCTTCTCTGCATTAGTTGGACATGTTCAGCATTAAATCTACTAAGATTTCAAGGACTCTTTCAGCATGATCCTTAACTATTTTAACACCATTATGAAGTACACATGTTGTCTATTTTTCCTTACGATGTGTATGTTTGTCTGCCATTGTTTTGCCCGTTTACAGATTTTATCCAACTCATTCTATAACTTCTAAGCTGCTTCCACTGATTCTACAGCCCCTCCTGGTTTGGTATCATCGTCAAATTTCACCACTTTGCATTGCGCTTTGAGCCGTCAGTGCCCTTGATAGACTAACAAGTAATTTGCCTAGGAGTGTCCACTGGTGGTGTTACATACAAGGGCAGCTTCCCTTTCACTTCATAGTACTTCATTGGCCATTGGCTGTAAAGCACTTTGAGATGTCCGGTGGACATGAAAGGCACTATATAAATGCAAGTCTTTCTTTCTTTTCACTATCTAGTGAGGAATTTTGAGACAGAAAAAAATCTGGTTCTGATAGCTCATTCTATAGAGTTCTAAATCCAATTGTAGACTGCTTAGCTGGTTCAATTATGCATGTCAGGCTGGATTCTCCTTTTTGGGGTGGAGTTCCATCACCTTTCCAAATCTGCCCCAACTGCAACCCATTTCACTGGGTCAGGGGTCATTTATTATGCACAGCTCCCAAAGGGCTTTCTGCTGCCAAGAAAGAGCCCACCATTGCAAAGAGGAGAATCCCGATGGGGATGCTGCTGCAACACCAGTATAGACGGCGAGGGATCTTAAAGTGGCAGAAACAGGTAGGTGCTGAACTCAAATTGGAAGGAGAGGTGACTTCTACAAAGCCCCAGCTCTGCATTCCATGGCCTTACTGTCGCTTTCTGAGGTCTGCAGCCATCTACTAAATGGTAGCGCCAGGAAACAGTGGTAGGAGGGACAGACTTGAGGTAAAAATGCAGGGGATTTTTGGGCCCTGTACCCCATGCCCCCACCACCACTTTCATGGGGCAGGTGGGGAAGGAATGGGCAGTGTTGGTCCCAGTAGAGCGGGTAAGAAGGAAATGTATGTTTTGACAGTGAGGCAACACGATAGGCTGCATTGTCCAAATTTTTCCTCAACCTCTGTCGGTATCCCGCCAAAACTGCTTTCTCTCCATACCCCTTGATCCCCTTAGCCGTAAGGGCCATATCTAACTCCCTCTTGAATATATCCAATAAACTGGCATCAACAACTCTCTGCGGCAGGGAATTCCACAGGTTACCAACTCTCTGAGTGAAGAAGTTTCTCCTCATCTCACTACTAAATGGCCTACCACTTATCCTAAGACTATGTCCCCTGGTTCTGGACATCCCCAACATCGGGAACATTCTTCCCGCATCTAACCTGTCCAGTCCCATCAGAATCTTACACGTTTCTATGAGATCCCCTCTCATCCTTCTAAACTCCAATGAATAAAGGCCCAGTTGATCCAGTCTCTCCTCATATGACAGTCCAGCCATCCCTGGAATCAGTTTGGTGAACCTTCGCTGCACTCCCTCAATAGCAAGAACTTCCTTCCTCAGATTAGGAGACCAAAACTGAACACAATATTCCAGGTGAGGCCTGTACCTGCATGCCCACTTTCAGTGACTGATGAACCATGACACCCAGGTCTCGTTGCACCTCCCCTTTTCCTAATCTGCCGCCATCCAGATAATATTCTACCTTTGTGTTTTTGACCCCAAAATGGATAACCTCACATTTATTCACATTGTACTGCATCTGCCATGCATTTGTCCACTAACGTAACCTGTCCAAATCACCCTGCAGCCTCTTAGCATCCTCCTCACAGCTCACACCGCCACCCAGTTTAGTGTCATCCGCAAACTTGGAGATATTACACTCAATCGTTAATGTATATTGTAAAGAGCTGGGATCCCAGCACTGAGCCCTGCGGCACTCCACTAGTCACTGCCTGCCATTCTGAAAAGGACCTGTTTATCCCGACTCTCTGCTTCCTGTCTGCCAACCAGTTCTCTATCCACGTCAGTACATTACCCCAATACCATGCGCTTTGATTTTGCTCACCAATCTCTTGTGCGGGACCTTGTCAAAAGCCTTTTGAAAGTCCAAATATACCACATCCACTGGTTCTCCCTTGTCCACTCTGCGAGTAACATCTTCAAAAAATTCCAGAAGATTCATCAAGCATGATTTCCCTTTCATAAATCCATGCTGACTTGGACCGATTCTGTCACTGCTTTCCAAATGCGCTGCTATTTCATCTTTAATGATTGATTCCAACATTTTCCCCACTACTGATGACAGGCAAACCGGTCTATAATTACTCATTTTCTCTCTCCCTCCTTTTTTAAAAAGTGATGTTACATTAGCTACCTTCCATAAGAACATAAGAACATAAGAATTAGGAACAGGAGTAGGCCATCTAGCCCCTCGAGCCTGCTCCGCCATTCAACAAGATTATGATTGATCTGGCTGTGGACTCAGCTCCACTTACCCGCCCACTCCACATAACACTTAATTCCCTTATTGGTTAAAAATCTATCTATCTGTGACTTGAATACATTCAATGAGCTAGCCTTAACTGCTTCCTTGGGCAGAGAATTCCACAGATTCACAACCCTCTGGGAGAAGAAATTCCTTCTCAACTCGGTTTTAAATTGGCTCCCCCGTATTTTGAGGCTGTGCCCCCTAGTTCTAGTCTCCCTGACCAGTGGAAACAGCCTCTCTGCCTCTATCTTGTCTATCCCTTTCATTATTTTAAACGTTTCTATAAGATCACCCCTCATCTCCGGCATCAGCCTAGTGAATCGTCTCTGTACCCCCTCCAAAGCTAGTATATCCTTCCTTAAGTAAGGTGACCAAAACTGCACACAGTACTCCAGGTGCGGCCTCACCAATACCCTATACAGTTGCAGAAGGACCTCCCTGCTTTTGTACTCTATCCCTCTCACAATGAAGGCCAACATTCCATTCGCCTTCCTGATTACCTGTTGCACCTGCAAACTAACTTTTTGGGATTCATGCACAAGGACCCCCAGGTCCCTCTGCACTGCAGCATGTTGTAATTTCTCCCCATTCAAATAATATTCCCTTTTACTGTTTTTTTTCCCAAGGTGGATGACCTCACACTTTCCGACATTGTATTCCATCTGCCAAACCTTAGCCCATTCGCTTAACCTATCTAAATCTCTTTGCAGCCTCTCTGTGTCCTCTACACAACCTGCTTTCCCACTAATCTTTGTGTCATCTGCAAATTTTGTTACACTACACTCAGTCCCCTCTTCCAGGTCATCTATGTATATTTTAAACAGTTGTGGTCCCAGCATCGATCCCTGTGGCACACCACTAACCACCGATTTCCAATCCGAAAAGGACCCATTTATCCCGACTCTCTGCTTTCTGTTCGCCAGCCAATTCTCTATCCATGCTAATACTTTTTCAACGACTCCGCGTACCTTTATCTTCTGCAGTAACCTTTTGTGTGGCACCTTATCGAATGCCTTTTGAAATTCTAAATACACCACATCCATCGGTACACCTCTATCCACCATGCTCGTTATATCCTCAAAGAATTCCAGTAAATTAGTTAAACATGATTTCCCCTTCATGAATCCATGCTGCGGCTGCTTGATTGCACTATTCCTATCGAGATGTCCCGCTATTTCTTCCTTAATGATAGTTTCAAGCATTTTTCCCACTACAGATGTTAAACTATCGTCCATCGGAACTGATCTAGAGTCAATAGACTGTTGGAAAATGATCACCAATGCATCCACTATTTCTAGAGCTACTTCCTTAAGTACTCTGGGATGCAGACTATCAGGCCCTAGGGATTTATCGGCCTTCAATCCCATCAATTTCCCTAATACAATTTCCCACCTAATAAGGATATCCTTCAGTACCTCCTTCTCACTAGACCTACTGTCCCCGAGTACAATCGGAAGGTTATTTGTGTCTTCCTTCGTGAAGACAGAACCAAAGTATTTGTTCAATTGGTCTGCCATTTCTTTATTCCCCATTATAAATTCACCTGAATCCAACTGCAAGGGACCTATGTTTGTCTTCGCTAATCTTTTTCTCTTCACATATTTATAGAAGCTTTTGCAGTCAGTTTTTATGTTCACTGCAAGCTTCCTCTCATAATCTATTTTCCTCCTCTTAATTAAACCCTTAGTCTTCCTCTGTTGAATTCTAAATTTCTCCCAGTCATCAGGTTTGTTGCTTTTTCTAGCCAAATTTTATGCCTCTACCTTGGCTTTAACACTATCCTTAATTTCCCTTGTTAGCCACGGTTGAGCCACCTTCCCCGTTTTATTTTTACTCCAGACAGGGATGTACAATTGCTGAAGTTCATCCATGTGATCTTTAAATGTTTGCCATTGCTTATCCACCGTCAACTCTTTAAGTATCCTTTGCCAGTCTATTCTAGCCAATTCACGCCTCATACCATCGAAGTTACCTTTACTTAAGTTCAGGACCCTAGTTTCCGAATTAACTGTGTCACTCTCCATCTTAACAAAGAATTCTACCATATTATGGTCACTCTTCCCCAAGGGGCCTCGCACAACAAGATTGCTAATAAGTCCCTTCTCATTACACATCACCCAGTCTAGGATGGCCAGCTCTCTAGTTGGCTCCTCGACATATTGGTCTAGAAAACCATCCCTAATACACTCCAGGAAATCCTCCTCCACCGCATTGCTACCAGTTTGATTCGCCCAATCAATATGTAGATTAAAGTCGCCCATGATAACTGCTGTACCTTTATTGCACACATCCCTTATTTCTTGTTTGATGCTGTCCCCAACCTCACTACTACTATTTGGTGGTCTGTACACAATGCCCACTAGCGTTTTCTGCCCTTTGGAATTCCACAGCCCAACCATACCAATTCCACATCATCCAGGCTGATGTCCCTCCTTACTATTGCATTAATTTCCTCTTTAACCAGCAACGCCACCCTGCCTCCTTTTCCTTTCTGTCTATCCTTCCTAAATGTTGAATACCCTTGGATGTTGAGTTCCCAGCCTTGGTCACCCTGGATCCATGGCTCCGTGATGCCAATGACATCATACCCGTTAACTGCTATCTGCGCAGTTAATTCGTCCACCTTATTCCGAATACTCCTTGCATTGAGGCACAGAGCCTTCAGGCTAGTCTTTCTAACACACTTTGACCCTTTAGAATTTTGGTGTAATGTGGCCCTTTTTGTTTTTTGCCTTGGGTTTCTCTGCCCTCCACTTTTACTATTCTCCTTTCTATCTTTTGCTTCTGACTCCATTTTATTTCCCTCTGTCTCCCTGCATAGGTTCCCATCCCCCTGCCATATTAGTTTAACTCCTCCCCAACAGCACTAACAAGCACTCCCCCAAGGACATTGGTTCCGGTCCTGCAAAGGTGCAGGCTGTCCGGTTTGTTCTGGTCCCACCTCCCCCAGAACCGGTTCCAATGCCCCAGGAATTTGAATCCCTCCCTTCTGTGCCACTCCTCAAGCCACGTATTCATCTGAGCTATCCTGCGATTCCTACTCTGACTAGCACGTGGCACTGGTAGCAATCCTGAGATTAGTACTTTTGATATCCTACTTTTTAATTTAACTCCTAGCTCCTTAAATTCATCTCGTAGGACCTCATCCCATTTTTGACCTATATCGTTGGTACCTATATGTACCACGACAACTGGCTGTTCACCCTCACTTTTCAGAATGTCCTGCACCCACTCCGAGACATCCTTGACCCTTGCACCAGGGAGGCAACATACCATCCTGGAGTCTCGGTTGCGGCCGTAGAAATGCCTTTCTATTCCCCTTACAATTGAATCCCCTATCACTATCGCTCTCCCACTCTTTTTCCTGCCCTCCTGTGCAGCAGAGCCAGCCACGGTGCCGTGAACTTGGCTGCTGTTGCCCGCCCCTGATGAGTCATCCCCCTCAACAGTACTCAAAGCGGTGTATCTGTTTTGCAGGGGGATGACCGCAGGGGACCCCTGCACTACCTTCCTTCCACTGATCTTCCTGTTGGTCTTCCATTCCCTATCTGGCTGTGTACCCTTTACATGCGGTAAGACCAACTCACTAAACATGCTATTCACGTCATTCTCAGCATCGTGCATGCTCCAGAGTGAATCCACCCGCAGCTCCAGTGCCGCAACGCGGTCCGTCAGGAGCTGGAGGTGGATACACTTCCCGCATATGAAGCTCAGGGTCACGCTTGTGTAATGAATGGAGATGTTCCACAAAGTGATCATTCAACCTGCATGTGGTCTCCCCAATATAGAGGAAACTGCATTGTGAGCAATAAATACAGCATACTAAACTGCAAGAAGTACAAATAAATTGCTGTTTCACCTGGAAGGAGTGTTTGGGACCCTGGATGGTGGGAAGGGAGAAGGTGAAAGGGCAGGTGTTGCATCTCCTGTGCTTGCACGGCTAGGTGCTGTGGGAGCGGGGGGCGGTGTTGGGGGTGATTGAGGAGTGAACCAAGGAGGCACGGAGGCAACAATCCCTTTGGAATGTTGAAAGGGGAGAGCAACATGTGATTGGTGGTGGGATCATGCTTGAGGTTGGGGAAATGGCAGAGGATATGTTTATTATTATTAATAATAATAACTTTTATTTATATAGTGCCTTTAACGTAGTAAAACATCCTATGATGAACGTTTCTTCTCGTATCCAGTACAGGAGAAAAATGTTAAAAGAACTGATGATGAACGAAGAAATATCATACAATACCATGATACATTCATTCTTAATATCAAATTATATAATTTCAACCCCGTTGTATTCTGCTACAGCCACCACTTTAAATACTAGAACTACCATTTTGTGACCATTGGCCCCTGCATGAACTATAAGAATCCACAGCTCTTGCACTAAAATAAGGTGTTTGGATTCCACAGTCTGAATGACCACATAAGTCACAAAAGACGCAACAATAAATACCAGACGGTGAATGACAAAGTTGTAACTTAATCAAACCATAAAGTTCAACCGCAAAGCTCGAGTAGTTTATGAAAATTATCCGAACTCCAAGAATAGGGTAAAGTCTTTGACTTACTCCATCATATTACATAATATACAGGCACATCTACACATGACACCAACGCCAAAGGGTCAAAGTGACATTTTTATCAAAAAAAGTAACAAACAATCCACCCCCAACAAAACCAAACGAAACTATAAACCATCAGAATCAAATGATACAGTAAATAGCGTTCTGCTGAAAGTAACTTAAAAACAAGTGCATATTAAGAAACAAATATTTACAGGCATTCTCATAATATAGCAAGTCATCTTCTTTTGGGCCGCTTCTTTTAATGCCGCAATTTTCAGCTCGGGTGCACAAAGTCCATTGTGTGACGCCTGATTTAACACCCCCGATCATAGATCCTAATTTTTTGCCAAAATTTCCAGTCAAAGACGCAAAAATATTTTGGCCAGTATCAGGACCGCCCCGCAGCGAATAGTGCCTCGAAATCGAAAAAGCCGAAAATCCAGCCCTTCGTCTAGAAAGTACTATCTTTTGTCATATAGTATTTACAGCACAGAAACAGGCCATTCGGCCCAACAGGTCTATGCTGGTGTTTATGCTCCCACCATCCAGCTCACCCCATCATGAGAACAGAAAGTACAAGGTCTTCTTGTGACAGATTAGTGGGGATATCCTAGCTGTAATCTAGAAACTTTTTGAATTTTATGGGAAGTAAACCGTTTTATATATTGCAATAATTTGTTCTGATTATTAACTCTTCACTATAATGCATTGAGTCAGTCGACATAATTGACTACTTAAATTGGCCTCTAAAAGTGCATCTATTGTAATGGTCTCTTAGCTGCATGCTGAGATTTTTTAAGAGGCAATGCATCACATTGAGATCATCTTCAAGATCAAATATATTTGTTACCCATTGCTAGCTGCCATCAGAGTTCCCAATAAGTTACCAGTTCTATTGACCACAGGTGGGGGGGCGCAGTGTTTAGCTCGTTCCCACTGTCCGGTCACTGTGCCCCATATCAGTTTAAAGGGCCTGGATATGTGGGCCCGCAGGTGATTGTCTTTACAGAGAATGTTTGAGTGCCAGGGCAGGTGATAACCTGGCAACAAGGGCCAGAAGTCAATAACAGCAAGAATAATGACAACTTGCATTTATATAGCGCCTTTAAACTAGTAAAACAGCCGAAGGTGCTTCACAGGAGCAATTATCAAACATAATTTGAAGATATTAGGGCAGGTGACCAAAAGCTCAGTCGAAGAGGTAGGTTTTAAGGAGCGTCCTAAAGGAGGAGAGAGAGACGGAGAGGTTTATGGAGGGAATAGCGGAGCTTAGGGCCAAAGCAGCCGAAGGCACGACCGTCAATGGTGGAGTGATTAAAATCGGGAATTCGCAAGAGACCCGAATTGGAGGAGCGCAGAGATCTCAGAGGGATGTAGGGCTGGAGGAGATGATATTCAGGTAAGAGTAACAGTCAAAAGCAGAGCGAGGCCGGCCTGTGAGTGATGTGACAGTGGGGCTACCGATCTACCTACTCCTGCTTCTATTTCTTAAGTTCTTATGTCAGTAATCGGTTAGTGATGGCTGAATGCGCTTCTTATCCGGGAGCAATGGTCATGGAATTTGCTTCCTGTCCGCGAGCAAAGGTTAGCGAGAGGTTGGGTCAGGAAAAAAAAGCAACTCATGAATTCTTTACAAATTCACCTTATTTATGAGCCAGTGGATTTGGCAATACTGATATTCTAATGTACACTTCCTGATTTTGACTCTGCGGCCTGAAGTTTAGCCCGGAGGGGTGTTCCATGTGGGCGGGGAGCTTACTCCAACCCACCTGTTTGTGTCAGTTAAGATTCAGCCCTCAGTGAGGATTCTTCAATCTGATTGGTTGAGGAGATTGCTATCACTTGCCCTTTTCACACAGATCCCCTGTAGAAGGTGTAGTGTTGTTTCAGACTCCCGATCATCCTAAGTTGCTCTCAAAAACCCACGAAAAGTCTGTGGGCAGCTCCAAGCGCCGTTCATTCATTCCTGACCGCAAAATCCGGGCCATTGCCTATTATCTGCTACAGTATCATGTCACGTTTTCTGAGATCATCGTGTTGGGTTCACGGATTTAATTCACACAAAATTGAATTTACAATATCTTATAGAGTACATTTTAACAAAAGAGGTAAACAAGTCTGAGTTGGAATGAATGAATGACCATAAACTTTGCTCCACTACATCGATGTGATAAGTATAGAGTGAAGTTTTAAGTATTATCCCGCATTGTAGCCGACACCAGCAGCAAGTTCCAAAAAAAGGTGCAGATGAAAACCCAATGGAACTTTTTGTAAGAGATTTTCTAAATAATGCATCAGTCAAATAAACATTGCTCTCCTATTTATTTGACTAACATATGGTTTGGAATATCATTTTCTGAAGATACCCAATTGATTTTCGCCCGTAGCTTTTTGGGACTGAAATATTACTGGCGTCAGTTACAATAGGTGATGCTGCTGCAGGGATGATTCGTTTATTCCAGTTGAGACTTTACTACTAATGTAGGCTGTTTTGCCTTGTAAGTTTTGAGAATTATTTATATTTGCAATGTTGTCTGCAATCAATTTGTGCTTTCCAGTGTGTAGTTGCAGTTTGGTGGTACAGGGATGTGTTGTTCCTTTGTATATGGCTCCATCATTTTATTACAAGAATACGTTGAAGTGTAATTTGGATACTTAGCAAATAAACTGAAATTGGAACAATCTAAAACACTTCAAGTAAGACATTCAGTTCTTTCCTGCCACTTAGGCAATAACTAACACCACAAATGACATAGGAGCCTTATGATGTCAATGCCTTTTGGGAATGGGGAGAAATAAGTACTTAAAGAGAGCCCATTTTAATAAAATATGCAAAAACACACACCTTTGAGCTCATTATTGCTGTCAGATTATCGATAGGTGTGTTTATTGTGCTGTCTTTATTAAAACATTTTATTTCATGTTCCATTGTCTTTGTGACACTGTTGACTCACACGAGCAGCTCTGCTATAAAATAATGACAGGGTTCCAGCTGAGTGAAGCCGAACATCTTGTTATAAGTTTTTCAAAATGTCCTCAACAGATCAAATCTGCATGTTAGGTGTATATGTAATGTAATGATTGTTAGACGATGATGTAACTGCTACTGGGGAAAATATTTAAAATCATTGGAAAAGTGTGCCATACAGAAGATAATAAAACATTTTATTGCTTAACACGGTATAATTAGAAATAGGAAAATGGAACAATGAGCTTGATTTTCTGCAGGTGCAAGAAGCATATAGCGGCTGTTATTTATAACAGTCATTAATCATATTTGTGTTTTTGTAAAGAGTTTGAACTAATTAAAAATGTCACTAAAACAACAAAGGCAAATCTTTTCCGAAAGCTGCCATGAAGCAATGAATCTGAATTCTAACAGTACTAAAGGCAGATCTGTAACCTATCTTACTTCACTGAGCTGGGCATTCTTGCTTTAAGCACTCACGGGGTCAACATGCATTTTCTGGTAAATGTCTGGATCACATTAAAGGAGGTGGTTGTCAGGCAAGAATGTTAGAAAGGTGCAAGTATTAGAGTTATGTGGGAACTGCTGGTGATGCTTTCACTTTCACTGGTTGATGCCACTGTCGAACCAATATTTTCTGAGACCAGTTAAAGTACTGATTCTTTTAATCCCTGTACTGCTGCTTCTGCTGCCGACTAAAACATTTTTCTTTATAAGTGCATGTCTTCAGGGAAAACTATTTAGCTGGTTGTACTGTGCACTGGAGTATTCTGATGCAATGCCACAGAGCAGAGGTACTCTCTTGATTTCAGCTGCCTTTTGTGCTCATGAGGGGGATAAGAAATCAGACCCATGGTGCTCACTATGCTGCTGTTGGGTATCTCCTAGTGCAGTGTTGTCCAATACGTTAGTCACAGGTCATGTGGATAATTGGGTATCTAGGTGTGACTAACTGCATTTTTGATCAGTAAACTAAAAGGATGAGTAATAGACAGCATTGTTAGGCATGTGATCTCATGTTTGCATGTTTATTGGTAAAATGGTTAGAAAAAAGGCAGAGTTTGCAAGTGGTTATTTTGATCGTTGTGAGTGTTTTATTTCCTTGGTTACTGAATGGTGGTAGATGTTTGTTAAGTAAACAGACACGTGAAGTACATTGGCCTGCATTGTGCGAGTGTACGCAAGGTGTTTTTTTACTAAAGTTAGTGCATGTGGCTAAAACAGTGTAGCTGTAGCCACACTTGTGGCTAGACAGAAATTTCAATTGGACAACATTGTTCAAGTGGACTGTTGGGAGTGGCATCAGCTGTGGCCTGGGAGGAGATAGCCAGCTTCATCCCTTTTGACCATAACCTCAGTGAAAGGACCTGCAAAAAATGGGTAAAATAAAATTAGCATTTACTCCAATCAGGTAAAAACACATCAACAATTGTTTACCTGGCATACCTTTTGTTTCTATTATAACGACATCCTGTGCAGGTGAAGCAATGACGTATTTTAGTGCAATATACACTATCACATCACGTGGTTGTGTGCAAGTTTAAAGAATGCCACCAATCACTATTTATAAAGAGGATGTGCTTCAAAGGATTTTTTCAAAGCTCCAGATTGGAGTGCTTACTTTCCTCCTGCTGATCACCACTGTTATCACTCACTGCCAGGCCTTCTTTCATCCAGGAGGGTGGGATGATCTAAGCCACAGATTCCACTGCAGTTTAAGCTTTTTAAAAAAAATTATACTCCAGGCGAATGTGAAAAGGTACAACTTTTAAAATATAAAGGATGGTTTTCTGACTTTGTGCTCCTGGCAGGGAATTTTGCCCACTGGATGCATACAGTTTTTGCTAGACCGGCACCACAGATTCGACATTCAAATACATGGCATGCATTTTTGGTACTTACCCACAAGATACGCACTAAACACACCAGAAGAAGTTTGGGCTTGTCCATTCAAGAGTAACTGAATTTCTAACATCATGATAAGTCTTAATTACTGCCAAACAACCTCTCTGGCACTGAAGATTTACTTTTAAAAGTGTGGAATCTCAATTCCTTCGGATTTCATTTTTGTTGGAGATTTAATTTAATTTCTTTTTTTATTTTCTTTATCTTTCTGGCTCTTTTCTCTCTCTCTCTTTTTATCCCATCTTACTTTCCCATTCTATATTTTCATTTCTCTACATGATTTTACATTGAATTAAATATTCTAACTTGCACTTCCTGGTTTAGATTCTGCGGCCGGATTTTTGTCAGCACTCAGAGTGCGGGTTTGGAGGCGGGTCTGCAGTCAAAATCAAAAACGATTGACAGCGAGTCGATATCCCACTGTAAATCCACCTCCTTGTCAGTTTCCCAAGTGTCGGGTCTGTCATTCCTGAACAGACCCAACACCAAGCGGTGGGTCAGCCAATTTAGATAGTTAAAAGCTTGTTAACATAGAAACATAGAAAATAGGAGCAGTAATAGGCCATTTGACCCTTCGAGTCTGCACCGCCATTCAATATCATGGCTGATCCTCTATCTCAACACCATTTTCCCGCTTTTTCCCCCATGCCCCTTGATGCCTTTTGTTTCTAGAAATCTATCTATCTCCCTCTTAAATATATTCAGTGACTTGGCCTCCACAGCCTTCTGTGGTAGAGAATTGCACAGGTTCACCACCCTCTGACCCAATCTCTCCTCATACGACAGTCCTGCCATCCCAGGAATCAGTCTGGTCAACCTTCGCTGCCTCTATGACATGTATATCCTTTCTTAGGTAAGGAGACCAAAACTGCACATAATATTCCAGGTGCGGTCTCACCAAGGCTCTATGTAACTGTAGTAAGACATCCTTGCCCCTGTACTCAAATCCTCTCGCAATGAAGGCCAACATACCATTTGCTTTCCTAACTGCTTGCTGCACCTGCATGTTTGCTTTCAATGACTGGTGTACAAGGACACCCAGGTCCCTTTGTACATCGACATTTCCCAAGCTATCACCATTTAAATAATACTTTGTCTTTATGTTTTTCTTACCTAAGTGGATAACTTCACATTTATGCACATTATACTGCATCTGCCATGTGTTTGCCCACTCACTCAGCCTATCTAAATTGCCTTGCAGCGTCTTTGCATCCTCCTCACAACTCACAATCCCACCTAGTTTTGTGTCGTCAGCAAATTTGGAAATATTACATTTGGCTCCCTCATCCAAATCATTTATATATATTGTGAATAGCTGGGGCCCAAACACTGATCCCTGTGGTACCCCACTAGTTACTGCCCGCCACCCTGAAAAAGACCTGTTTATTCCTACTCTCTGTTTCCTATCAGTTAACCAATTTTCAATCCATGCCAATACTTTACCCCCAATCCTATGCTTTAATTTTGCATACTAACCTCTTATGTGGGACTTTATCAAAGGCCTTCTGAAAATCCAAATACACTACATCCACTGGTTCTCCCTTATCTATTCTAGCAGTTACATCCTCAAAAAACTTCAGTAGGTTTGTCAAACATGATTTTCCTTTCATAAATCCATGTTGACTTTGTTTAATCCCGTTGATATTATCCAAGTGTGCCATTATCACATCCTTTATAATAGACTCTAGCATTTTCCCTACTACTGATGTTAGGCTAACCAGTCTGTAGTTCCCTGTTTTCTCTATCCCTCCTTTTTTAAATAGTAGGGTTACAGTTGCCACCCTCCAATCTGCAGGAACTGTTCCATAATCTATAGAATTTTGGAAGATGACAACCAATGCATCCACTATTTCCATGGCTACCTCTTTTAGTACTCTGGGATGCAGATCATCAGGCCCTGGGGATTTATCGGCCTTCAGTCCCATTAGTTTCTCCAGCATTATTTTCTTACTAAGAATCATTTCCTTTAATCCTTTAAAAGGTAGTTAAGCAGGATTTTACCATGTACTTACCATTTTACCAGGTTTTTAACGAGATTCCTGGAGCGCGGTTATCACATCAAGGAAGTAGGTCGGCTGTTGTGTCAGCATTGAATTGATTCACTAACCTGACAGCTGCAAATGATCTATGAAAGCTCCCATTTCATAGGTCTTCACTTTCCAAGGTTAGAAGCATTTGCTTCCTGCATTTAGAAGGCGGACTGATCATTATGCAGCTAACAAGTGTTTGGAGCAAGCTCTCTATCCAGTGTCACCTCATTGGAACAACCTCTCCCACCATTGACAGATTGCTCCTGTCATCTCGACTTCACCTGCCATCTATTCCATCAGCATCGGTGCCCTTGAAAAAATCTCACCTTGGTTCTCAGATTCCCAACACGATCAGCCCCAACATCAGCAAAACCAGGCACACTAGCAGCACCAACATTCACACCAACTTCCTCCGCAATCAACTGATGCTGCACTAGACACAGCGATGGACTCACCATATCCAGATTTGCTTCACATAACACTGTACACCCTGGCTGCCACATGATATGCCAGGCTTTCACCACCCCTTACTAGCACCATAAAGCAACCCGACAATGTCCAAGCCATTTCTTTCACACTCATCATCATTGGGGGGTGGGGGGTTATGTCTTACCATTCACTGGAACTCACTAAGACACTTTCTAAGAGATGTACACAACTCTATCCAAGAAGACAAAGTGGTAAAAATAAAGATTTCAATGCTTGACAACACATTAACAGAAACTTTACACGAACATTAGCTAAAGCACCCAAGTGTCTGCCATTGTGCATTGTTAGTTTGAGGGATTGGACAAGGATGAGGGTGATTGTGAAGGGTGGCTGTGAGATGGGGAAGTGATAACTTAGATAGAGAGGGATGGGTGGAGGTGTAAGGTAAGTTGGTGTGAGTATGGATGTGCAAGAGTAGGGTGGGGAAGGCAGAGTGATGGGGATGTGATGAGTGGCACAGGAGGATGAGGTTAAGTCTGGCTTTGCAGTAACCTTTCGTGATCTACAGTAATCATTGAAAGGTTTGCGGCATTGCAGCTAGGTCCACGTGACGACATCCCTGCTTGTGCCCTCCAGTTCAATGTGCAACCATTCTGTGTTGATCTCCTGGGGAGGTCTCTTCCACCATTGGAAGGGAAGAGAATCTCCCTGTGTGCTTTGACTCCCTCCATGGCATATGGAGATAGTCATGGGAAAGCCATGCATCTTTGTGCAGTGCTTGTCAGTGTTTGCAGCAGCTCAATGCGGACATGACCCCTTTAAAGAAACTGGCCGATGACACGTCATCTGATGATGTCATCAGACCCACTTCCTTTTAATTGGCCGGGAATCGCACAGGGCCCAATCAGGACAAACTCACTCGAAGGAGGCGGGATGAAGATGGGAGCGGGGTTTGAGGCCACTGTCTACTCCGGCCGCATCGGACTCGCCACGACAGGCGAAATCGTGGCCAGCGTTTTTCAGTGAGGATTCTTTAATCTGATTAGTTGAGGAGACACACCATTGCTTGCCTTGTTCACACAGGTCCCAGATCCCCTGTAGAGGGTGCCGCACTGTATTGACTCACTAATAACCACCAAGTCACAGTGCAAAAGCTCACGCTGTTTGTTCACCACTGACCACAAAATCTGGGCAATTATAAATTTGGTTATGTATTGCGTTTGGTTTTCCAGTCATTTATTGAATTTCCAATATGCACTCCCAGTCAGTGAAGCTCCCTACTAGATGAGGAAAATCAGAAAGTTATTCCTCTAGTGTCAACCATTCCCAAGTTAGTTCTATTTTGGCACAGGGTAGGGAAGAGATTAGCTCACAGATATTTCACCTCTGTGACCTTGGTTAGAATCCAGCACAAATTGATAGGTTGAAACTCTCTCCTATCTACACGTGCTGAGTTTGAACAATCTCAGTCCAGTTTCAAGTAAGTGCAAGCTTACAGTAAAATATAAGTCCCCATAATTCTGTACAAATTGACATTGTATTAGCAATCTCACTCACAGAGAGCGCAAGATAACTAATCACAAAGGGAAAACTCCCTCAGTCATACTCACAGAATCATACCCTTCAGCCAACATCCCAGATTCCTCCATTACCATCCCTGGGTATGCCCTGTCCCACTGATAGGAAAGACCCACCAAAGGTGGTGGCACAGTGGTATACAATCGGGAGGGAGTGACCCTGAAAGTCCTCAACATTGATTTCAGACACTATGAATTCTCATAGAAACAGATCAAACATGAAACATGGGCAAGGAAATCTCCTGCTGATTATCACCTTCCATCCTCCCTCAGCTGATGAATCAGTATGCCTCTATGTTGAACACCACTTGGAAAAAGCACTGAGGGTTGCAAATGGCACAGAACATATTCTAGGTGGGGGACTTCAATGTCCATCACCAAGAGTGGCTTGGCAGCACCACTACTGACCGAGTTGCCGAGTCCTGAAGGATGTAGCTGCCAGACTAGGACTGCGGCAGGTGGTGAGAGAACCAACATGAGGGAAAAATCTACTTGACCTTGTCCTCACCAATCTGACTCGCAGATGTTTCTGTCCATGACAGTATTGGTAGGAGTGACCACTGCACAGTCCTTGTGGTGACAAAGTCCCATCTTCACATTGAGGACACCCGTCATCATGTTGTGTGACACTACCACCAAACTAAAAAGCAGTGAAGAGGGCGACTGGATTGGATGTCACCATAATTCAGGTCGATGATTGGAGCATGGGCAGGTACAGTAGGAGCTACAAGGTTGGGGTGAAGGAGTGGCAAGAGATTGCAGATCAACGTGATCGGGGCCCAGGAGAGGCGTGAGTTCGGGGCCCAGAAGAGGCGAGGGCCATGGAGCAGCACGGACCAGCCCACACTGCGATATGTGTGCACACTAGGTCCATGCAGCAGAGCTGGTCTCCAGTCGTCTTGGTCAAGCCTTGCCACTGGACCAAGACCCAGCGCTGTCAAGCCAGTTTGGTGGCTGGTGTGCAACAGCTACCACACATTAAAAAAATCCACGCACAGGCATCTTCCATCCTTCAACATGTAGTTCGGGACCTGAAATATTTAGGTCCTTCATTGAAACACCTATGAACTAATCCCTTTTCGGCGTGGAAGCAAGTCATCCTTGATACGAGGGATTGCCTAAGAAGAGAAGAAGAAGAAATGGGATAGATTCAGACAGATCTGGCAGCTCAAAACTTGGCATCCATGAGGTGCTGTGGGCCATCAGCAGCAGCAGAAGAATTGCATTCCACCGCAATATATAACCTCATGGCCTGGCATATCCCTCACTCTACCATTGCCACTGAGCCAGGAGACCAATCCTGGTTCAATGAAGAGTGTAGAAGAGCATACCAGGAGCAGCACCAGGCCTACCTAAAAATGAGGTGCCAACCTGGGGAAGCTACAGCATAGGACCTCATAAATGCTAAACAGCAGAAGCAGCACACAAGAGACAGAGCTTAGCAATAACACAACCAATGGATCAGATCAAAGCTCTGCAATCCTGCCACATCCAGTCGGGAATGGTGGTGGACAATTAAACAACTAATGGGAAGAGAAGGCTCCATGAACATCCCCATCTTCAATGATGGCAGAGCCCAGCATGTGAGTGCAAAAGACAAGGTTGAAGCGTTTACAACTATCTTCAGCCAGAAGTGCTGAGTGGATGATTTTTCTCATCCTCCTCCTGAGGTCCCCACCATTACAGAAGCCAGTCTTCAGCCAATTCGATTCAATCAACGTGATATCAAGAAATGGCTGAGTGCACTGGATACACCAAAGGCTATGGGCCCCGACAACATCTGCCTGTCATGCTGTAGACTTGTGCTCCAGAACTGCAGCGTCCCCAGCCATGACAGCTACAACACTGGCATTGACTCAACAATGTGAAAAATTGCCCAGGTATGCCCTGTCCCCAAAAAGCAAGACAAATCCAATCCAGCCAATTACCGCCTGCCCCATCAGTCTATTTTCAATCATCAGCAAAGTAATGGAAGGTATCATTGACAGTGCTATCAAGTGCACTTACTCACCAATAACCTGCTCACAGATGCTCAGTTTAGGTTCTCTCAGCTCCAGACTTCATGACAGCTTTGGTCCAAACATGGACAAAAGAGCTGAATTCCAGAGATGAGGTATGAGTGACTGCCTCTTGAAATCAGATAGCATTTGACTGAATGTGGCATCAATGAGCCCTAGTAAAATTGAAGCTAATGAGAATCAGGAGGAAAACTCTCCACTGACTCGTACTTGGCACAAAGGAAGGTGGTTGTGTTTGTTGGAGGTCAATCATCCCAGCCCCAGTTCCTCAAGGCAGTGTCCTAGGCCCAACCAATTCAGCTGCTTCATCAATGACCTTCCCTCCATCATAAGGTTAGAAGTTGGGATGTTCGCTGATGATTGCAGTGTTCAGTTCCATTAGCAACTCCACAGAGAATGAAGCAGTCATGCCCACATGTAGCAAGACCTGGATGACATTCAGGCTTGGGCTGATAAATGGCAAGTAACATTTGCACCACACAAGTGCCAAGCAATGATTATCTCCAACAAGAGAGAGTCTAACAACTGCCCCTTGACATTCAAAGACATTACCATCACTGAATACCCCACCATCAACATCCTGGGGGTCACCATTGACCAGAAATTTATCTGGAGCAGCCACATAAATACTGTGGCTACAAGAGCAGGTCAGAATCTGGTTATTCTGCAGTGAGTGATTCACCTCCTGACTCCCCAAAGCCCTCACCACCTACAAGGCACAAGTCAGATGTGTGCTGAAATACTCTCCACTTGCCTGGCTGAGTGCAGCTCCAACAACAGTCAAGCAGCTCAATACCATCCAAGGCAAAGCAGCCCTCTTGATTGGCACTCCATCCAACACCTTAAATATTTACTTCTTCCACTGTGACTGTAGTGTGTACCATCTACAAGATCCACTGCAGCAACTTGCCCAGGCTTGTTCGACAGCACCTTCCAAACCCGCGACCTCTACCACCTAGAAGGAAGAGGGCAGCAGGCGCATTGGACCACCATCACCTCCAAGTTCCGCTCCAAGTCACACACCATCCTGAATTGGAAATATATCACCATTCCTTCACAGCTGATGGGTCAAAGTCCTGGAACTCCCTCCTTAACAGCACTGTGGGGGTAGCTTCACCACATAGACTGCAGTGGTTTAAGAAGTGGCTCACCACCAGCTGCTCAGGGGCAATTAGGGATGGGCAATAAATGTAGGCCTTGCCAGTGATGCCCACATCTCATGAACGCATAAATAAAACTTACTCAAATGCATAGACTAAAATTGTACAGTTCCACTGCTAGGATCATTCCTGCATCCCTGTACAATTAATTTGAGAACACTTCTACGTACTTTTCCTAAATGTGTAGTTCTAAAAGGATAGGGAATAAAAGACAAAAGAAAGAAAGCCAAGAGAAGAAAGAGAGTGGATGAAGGTCAAATTCAATTCAATCAGAAGGCATAGGGCTAGACTTTCCATTATTGTGCAGATCGCCCAAAAATGGCCGTTATTTCCAGATCGCTGGATTATCGCCAATTTTCAAAACCCCTAATTTCCATTTTATAAAATGGGCATTAGCGGGAGTGATGTGAAATAGGCTTCAGCGGTAATTTTTTTTCTTCTGCCGTAAAATGTCGGTGTCCATAGCAATGCCATAGCAATGCCATAGGGGTCATCGATACATGCGCAGAAGAGGAGAGAGAGAGAGAGAGAGAGCAGAGAGGAACAGAAAGCGTGCATGGGTTTCTTGTCTGGTCCTTTGTTGTTTGTTTGGCTGTTGTGGGAGGTAGTAAAGATTTTTGTGAGGAGTAAAAAGAAATTAGAGCACTATTTAGTTAAGTGACACAGATGTATTGGCAAAAAAAATAATAACATGGAAGGCATGGAGGAGGCGAGACAGCACGATGTGCAGGGGGAGGAGACTGGTGAGAGCAGTGAAGTTGGAGAGGGAGTGGAGTTGGGAGGACGAAGACGAGCTAGGAGATTCTCTGACGAGGCAAATGCTGCCCTTCTGCAGGAGGTGGAGTCACGTTGGAGAAGATTTGGACCGAGATAGCTGAGGTGGCGCACGAGGTGCGTGAGGGCAACCAGTGCCGCAAGCACTGGAATGACCCTGTCGACTCCGGCAGAGTAAATATTAAATTTTTTTACATTTACTTATATATTTATATAATTGGAATTGTAAGTGTAATGAGTGAATAAATTCAGATCTAACATATTGCAAATAGACCAGGAATGTTTTACTCAAAGCCTATGTTTACGGTGTACGTCTTTAGGTTAATAATGATAATAATAATCATAATAATAATTAGAACATCTGTTGGTTATGTGCTGTATCAGTATCTGTGACAGTACCTAGCGCTGATCTTACGCAATGACCTTATGCCATGTTGTGCTGTTGTTACCTTTTGCAGAAGAAGCTTTCGAAAAATAGTGCCAAGCAGTGGCGCAGGGGTGGCAGCCCACCAGTGATGTGTGAGCTGACCGACCTCGAGGAGCGGGTGCTGGCAGTAGTGGGGATCCACCCCAGGTCGGCCATGCATGCAGCA
Organism: Pristiophorus japonicus; assembly: GCF_044704955.1. Lineage (NCBI taxonomy): Eukaryota > Metazoa > Chordata > Chondrichthyes > Pristiophoridae > Pristiophorus > Pristiophorus japonicus. The sequence continues at coordinate 372,034,449 of NC_091977.1, forward strand.
GCAGAACCAGATGTGATGCCGCATAAGTAAAGTATACACCATTGCGTGATGTAAATGCAATAGATGCCACACCCACTCGTATCCGAACAATATATGATAGATGATTGATGAAAGTGTTATCTAATTAATGATGGGCTCATGAAAATCATTGAAATGCAGAATTTGGTTATGTTCATTAAATGTGATGTCTGTGATTATTTTGATTGCGGTAGTGCTGTTCTCGTGCATATGCTGTGTGTTGCGTTTGAATCACCCTGTGACCCTAGCACCCCCTTCTCCTCTAATAACCTCATTTATGTTTTGTAGCTCAGCCAAGAGCGCAGTCACAGGCAACACCACCGAGGCAAGGTGCGGATCCGGCATTGGCATCAGCGGGGGATCGTCATTCTGGTGGTGAGGAGCCCCGAATCTCACCCGTGAAGCTGCAGGGTGCCCTCTCCACTGACAACAGTGCGGAGTTTGAGGAGCCTGCAGCGACAAGCTCCATCATGTCAACAACACCGATGACATTTAATGCTCCTGCGGCCATGTCCTCCTCCACCGTGGAGGTAGCGAGCCCAAGCACTTTGCCGCAGGGCACCCCAAGAGTCTCCATGCCGATGTCGACCCCATGGAGGTTGGTTCGATGCAGCAGGACTGCTCCATGAGTGGCAGATCTAAGCGGGGACATAGTTCATTTGTCCAGGAGGAGCGTTGCCATAGGTCAGCAGATCCTCCAGACAATGGGGGGCATATCCCAACAGCTGGCCACCATATCCGTGACCATGACAGAGTACATGTCACGGGTAGTGGTGGCCCTGGAGGTGATAGCCAGGAACACTGGTGCCACAGGGCTACCAGTGTTCCCGGAACGCGGCACTGAACCCCAAGGTGCTGCACCCCTATTGCCAACCACACATGTGAGCTCTTGCTTCTGGCTCAGAGGACGTTCCCTCCCTGGAACCGTCCTCTCCAGCATCCAGCCAACCAGTGGATCTGCCGACATCCCCCCCAATGAAGCAGTGCCTGAGGAGCAATGCGGCAAGGTGGCTTGGAGTCGGGAGGGAAAGGGGTAGAGTTGGGGAGAAGCAGGGGGGGGAAAGGAAAGTGAGGTGCGTGGCCGTTGTGAGAGAATTGATGTTGTTGTTGGTATTGAATAAATGTTGGGAGGTTTGGGGGAAGGAGGGAGGGGGAGGGGGGTACCTTGTTTTTTTGCATTTGTGTTCTCTGTTTGAAGTCTTGTTGGAAAAGTTAAAAATGTAATAGATGATATAAATGTTCTAATTTTGTTGTAGGATGGGGTTGGAGTAGGGTTGGGTTGTTTTGTTCGGTTATCTGTATGATTTTGTACACATATTATCATTAAATTTATTTTCTTTAACATAATATTGTTGTGCATTTTCTCAGATAAGACTGCTTCTCCCTGTAAGTGCGTCGGGTGTAAGTTCTCGTCCTCCTCCTCCTCAGTCCGCCACCTCTTTGGGCACATAATGCTGTTGAATATACCTTCTGCCATCTCTAGTCTGCAGCATGTGTACAATCAAGACAGGCTGAGAAATTACAGGCCCCATTACAATAACTATCAGTATTCACAAACAATAAATTTACCTACTAAAACAAATAAAATAAATTCAAATCATCCACAGTATGATAAGATGTTTGTTCAGATGTTCAAATCACCTTATAATAACTCCAGATTACTTCAAAAGTCCCCTGAAGTTGAAGCAGCCTTTATATGAAAAGTCCTCCAATTTGCAACATGGTGTCCATACCGCTGGGTTAAGTTCAGGTGAGAGCAACTTTTTCTCAGCGTTTGTTTCGGTGAGCGACATTTTCGGCGCTATGTGTGCTAGATGCCGAAAGTAAGGCTCGGCCATATTATAGGCGTTAGTTTCGGCTATTCTGACCTATACGGCAAAAAAAAATGGCCGGCCGGTATTATTAATTCTCGGTGTTAACTAAAATGCCAAAATTAACGCTGGCCGATAAGTGAACGATAAATGGGCGTTCGTTTCCAATTTTTTGCGAAATGGGCGATATCTGGGCAGTATACTTCATCCCAGCGTTAAAATGGACGTTAAGTGGGCGGTAGCGATGCAAAATTAATGGAAAGTTTAGCCCATAATCACTGTTCTCCTCAGAACCAGTTTTTGATCTTCATACCTGACCACAAGAATCCAAAATGGATTTGCAATTCATGCAGTTCATCTTTTGTCTGTTAGAATAGTCTATTATACCACCCATGCTTATCTACTATAATGATAGTACTGCTGCTTAACTGTTTTTCAGTCCTTCTTAGAAAAGCAAGTTTTCATTATATCCCTCACTCTTTCCTCCCTTCTGTAATCTATGGGCTTTTAAAGCTCAAGGTTAGCATCACTTAACCACTACTTCTTGATTTATTTTTTATTCTCTTCTCTTTTCAACCTTGGCAATGTCCTACACATGAGCCTTGGTCCTTCGTGTAGGATTTGAAAACATTTTTAAAAATTCTAGCTTCCAGGACACAAATATTAAGGGCACAGGGAAGAGAGAGATCCTGACAGGAAAATAAACTAGGTAAATCAAGCAGCAATATCCAGCAGGTAATTATTGCAAAGGATGAAGATTTGTTTTTCAGCGCCACAGTATTGTGCATTTATGCAAAACATCCTGAATTGGTGGAAAATCTCTATGATTCTGCATGGGTCCTATGCCAACACTTATTGTATTATTGCTCTCTGGAGAGTTATCCCACTATTATTTTTAAAGTGAAGATCCATTGCACAAACAAGTCTGGCCTAAACTTCAATGCAGTACTGAGGAAATGCTGCATTGTCAGATGTACTGTTGTTCAGATGAGAGATTAAAATGAGAACCTATCTCAATTTAGTTCCTAATGGGCATGGATTTAATTCAAAATGCTCTAATTTAGTCAAACTGATAATCTTAAACAGAAATATCAGAGGATGGCTGGTATGAGGAAATATTATACCGTGCAGATGCTCTTCTGGGCCCCAAGTTTCGTCCCGTGGCGAAAATGGCGCACCTCCGAGCTGGGCGCTGTTTTTTGCACCGAAAACTGCGCTTAAAAAAAACTCCCATATTCTCGAGCTCCTTGGAGCTCGATGTCTGCTTGGCGCAGCGCGCTCTTCGCAGCAAGGGGCGGAGCCTAACACTCGCGCCGATTTTCTAAGTAGCGGGGGCGGGTACAATTTAAATTAGCCTTCGTGATGCCGGCAACCTTGCGCATGCGCGTTGGAGCGTGCGCGCATGCGCAGTCTCACACAAACATTGGCACTCGGCCATTTTTAAAAGGACTGCAGAAAAAGTGAAGATTTGTTTCTTGGACCCCTGCAAAGGCTTGTAATTTAATTTTTTTTATATTTCTGTGTGTGAGGGAGTGCTTTTAGCAGCACTGCTGAATAAATCACCTGCTGAAATCAGTGAGTTCAGTTTTTCACTGCTAAACTTGCAGAACCGGTGCTGCATTGGTGCATGCAAATTAAGTACGTTCTGTTGACAATGCAGGACCCATTCTGCAAATTTAAAGATAAAACTGTCGATGTGGCTGCCTCTCCCTGTCCAAATGGCCTCAGTCCCCCTCACAGCTCGAAGGCTGCTGCAGTATCTTCGGCTGCCGTCAAGCCATTGACGCCGCCCCTAAAGCGTGGCCGAATGGCCTCAAGCACCATAAAGAGCTGCGTGTGTCAGGTGTTGATTCTTCGGCTGCTGGCCAGCCACTGACGCCGCTGATATCCTATGGCCGAATGGCCTCACGTCCGTCCGCTGCTGATACTTTGGCTGCCGGCCAGCCACTGACGCGGCCTCTAAAGTGTGGCCGAATGGCCTCAAGAACCTTAATGAGCTGCGTGTGTCCTGCATTGATTCTTCGGCTGCTGGCCAGCCACTGACGCCGCTGCTATCTCATGGCCGAATGGCCTCACGTCGATCCGCTGCTGATTCTTCGGCTGCCGGCCAGCACTGACGCCGCTGATATCTCATGGCCGAATGGCCTCGGGTCCGTCCGGTGTTGCTTCTTCACGGCCAGCCACGAAGAGAATGAAGGCCTGCCTCAAGCACCGCAGCTCAGCTCGAAGCTTGCTGCCACTGCCGTCGAGACACTGACGCCACACCCCTGCCTGTCTCCAACATGAAAGGCCTGCCTGAAGCACAGCAGCTCGAAGGCTGATGCTATTTCACACAGGTAGGAACATGGTTTACTTTGCTTATAAATTTTTATTCAGGTTGGATTTATTTGTATAATATTTGTATAAGTATAACTAAGGATTGATTGTAGAATTTAATGACTTCCCACCCCCCCACCTCCCCCTCCCACCTCGTCCCCTACGTCTAATTTGTAACCTACGCCTGATTTTCTAAAGTGTAGACAAGGTTTTTTCGAGCGTACAAAAATCTTCACTTACTCCATTCTAAGTTAGTTTGGAGTAAGTTTCCACTGCCGAAACTTTGAAAACACGCGTAAGTGGCCGGATACGCCCCCTTTTGAAAAAAAAATTCTGTTCCAAAGTGAAACTGTTCTAACTGACTAGAACTGGAGCAAACTAAATGGCGAGAATTCCGATTTCTAAGATACTCCGTTCTACACCAGTTGCTCCTAAAAATCAGGAGCAAATCATGTCGAAACTTGGGGCCCTGAGGTTGGGACTGAAGCATGTCTTGGGGGCTAAGAAGAGCAAGCTAATTGTTCTGCATCTGACTGTGCTATACCTGACACGAGAGAGCTTGATGCTGACAGTGGTTGCTTGAAATGGGAGAAATATCATTCCCCAGCATTGATATCCCTCACCTTGATGAAAATTAAAATTGTAGGAAGTAAAGAAAAAGGAAAACTTTTTAAAAAATCCTATGGCATTATTTGAAGAAAATCAGGGAACTTTCCTCTTGTCTTGGTCAATCTTGTAACCTCAACCAGCACAACCAAAAATTCATTAATTATGTATCCATCTAATTGTGTTTTGAGGGATCTTGCTTTGCACAAAATGGCCACCATATTTACCCATATAACAATAGTCACTGTACTTCAAAAAGTCACGCATTGTATGTGATGCGCTTTGAGATGTTTCTAACAAATATAATAATGTGCTATGTAAACACCATTGTTTCATTAAGTTTCCTACCTTCCCACCAACAAAGAGGCATTTGGAGAGCAGTTATTTTGATTTACCAAAATATTTTTTTCTGTTAACATCTTATCAACACTGCCACAGAAGAATTATTACCCATAAATGAGTAGCACCATAGCAAATGAAGCCTGAAATGTAGAGCTAGGAAAGCACATACAGTATTCCAGCCCAGAGTGTGGTGAATTAATTATTATGCTGATCCAAGAGGAACAAGAAAGGAAGGAGGGAGAAAGGACTAATTGAACAGAATAATTCTCAATCCTTCCAAACCCAAAAAGGTCAGCATTTTGTTTTTTTGTTTCTAAACTATAGTTTAGGTGTAGATTCACAAACGTTAATAACAGGTGAAATATTAATTAACCAAAAGAAATAGTGAAAACAACTTTATTATAAATACCTATCAAATATTACAACTGGAAAATAAATGTTTTTACTTTTTTTTGTTTTGTTTAATTTATTTATCATTATGAAGAAAGGAACAGGACTTGACTTAGACCATTCTATCATCTTGGGGCAAGAGTGAGGGGCTAAAAAAATGAAGTTTGTAGTGGTTATGGTAAGAGCAACTTAAAGGTTTTGAGTTCAAATCCATGGCATGGTATAAAACAGCCAATAAATCTGATAATTTGTGGGATGGCACAGAAAAAAATGACTATGAAAGTTGCAGGTAATTGTAAAAACCCAATTGGTTCACTAATAGCCTCAGGAAAATAAACTTGCCACCTCAACAACAACAACAGCTCTCATTTATATAACACATTTCATAGAATAGAATCAGAGAAATATTACGAAACAGAAGGAGACCATTCGGCCCATCGTGTCTGTGCCGGTCAAAAAAGAGCTACCCAGCCTAATCCTACCTTCCAGCACTAGGTCCGTAGCCCTGTAGGTTACTGTTCTTTAAGTGCACATCCAAGTATTTTTTAAATGTGGTAAGGGTGTCTGCCTCTACCCCCTTTCACGCAGTGAGTTCCAGACCCTTACCATCTTCTGGGTGAAATATTTTTTCCTCTCTCCCCTCTAATCCTTCTACCAACTATGTCCCCGAGCTTTAGACCCCTCTGCTAATGGAAATAGGTCCTTCCTAGCCACTCTATCTAGGCACTTCAAAATTTTATACACTTCAATTAAATCTCCACTCAGCCTCCTCTGTTCCAAAGAAAACAAACCCAGCCTATCCAATCTTTCCTCATGGCTAACATTTTCCAGTCCTGGCAACATCCTCGTACCCTCTCTAATGCAATCACATCTTTCTTGTTATGTGGTGACCTGAACTATATACAGTACTCAAGCTGTGGCCTAACTAATGTTGTATACAGTTCTAGCATAACTTTCCTGCTCTTATATTCTATGCCTCGGCAAATAAAGGAAAGCATTCCATATGTCTTTTTAACTAACTTATTGACCTGTCCTGCTATCTTTAAGGATCTGTAGACATACACTCTGTTATGTCTGTAATGCACTTATGAATGACTCCACGAGGCAATGTGTTGTACTCAAACTGTAGTGACCTTGGTCCTTTATTCATAACTCCAGAGTGAGGCACAAGCATGGTGGGCAGCCTTTTATACTGGGCCCTGCACACCTATGCAGGTGACCCGCAGGTTTCCCACCGCAGTGCCCTCTGGTGGACAGGGGCAGGAAACCTCGGTCTCCACCAGTTGCACCCTCTAGTGGTGCCAGCATAGTATATACACAGTGTAAACCTTATTGATAGTACATCAGGTAACAAGTCTCCATCTTATGCAACTATACAGTGACTACACAGAGAGTATATCTATAGTCTGCATATATAACACACTCCAAGTTCCCTCTGTTCCTCCACACCTCTCAATATCCTCCCATTTATTGTGTATTCCCTTGTCTTGTTGCACCTCCCCAAATGCATTACCTCACACTTCTCCGGATTGAATTACATTTTCCACTTTTCTCCTCAACTGACTAGTCCATCGATAACTTCCTGCAGTCTAAAGCTTTCCTCCTCACTGTCAAACACACGGCCAATTTTTGTATCATCTGCAAATTTCTTTATCGTGCCCCCTACATTTAAGTCTAAATCATTAATATATATTACAAAAAGCAAGGGACCAAGCACTGAGCTCTGTGGAACCCAACTAGAAACAGACTTCCAGTCACAAAAACATCCGTCAACCATTACCCTTTGCTTCCTGCCACTGAGCCAATTTTGGATCCAATTTGGTACTCTCCCTTGGATCCCCTGGGCTTTTACTTTTTTGATCAGCCTGCCATGTGGGACCTAGTCAGAAGCTTTGCTGAAATCCATGTAGACTATATCAAACGCACTGCCCTCATCGACCTTCCTTGTTACCTCCTCAAAGAATTCAATCAAGTTAGTCAGGCACGACCTTCCCTTAACAAATCCATGCTAACTGTCCTTGATTAATCTATATCTTTCTAAATGAAGGTTTATAGGGCCCAAGTTTCCACATGATTTGCGCCTGATTTTTAGGAGCAACTGGTGGAGGACGGACTATCTTAGAAATCGCAATTCTCCACATTTTTTTTTCTGCAGTTCTAGTCAGGTAGAACAGTTTCACTTTGGAACAGAATTTTTTCTTCAAAAGGGGGCGTGTCCGGCCACTGACGCCTGATTTCAAAGTTTCCACAGTGAAAATGTACTCCAAACTAAAATAGAATGGAGCAAGTGAAGATTTTTGTAGAACTGAAAAAACCTGTTCTACACATTAAAAAATCAGGCGCAGGTTACAAATTAGGCGTCCAGTACGAGGTGGGGGGGGGAAGGGAAGTCATTAAATTCTATAATAAATCCTTATTTATACTTATACAAATATTATACAAATAAATCCAACCTGAATAAACATTTATAAGCAAAGAAAAGATTAAATAAACCATCTTCCTACCTGTGTGAAGGCTGAACTGGCCGGCCCGAGACTTCAGGCAGGGCCCGTCCCCAGCACCAGATTTACAGGTAGGTGGCGTTGGGTTGGGTCGGGTTGGGTCGGTTCGGTTCGGGGGGGGGGCGGGCGGGGAGAGGGAGAGGGAGAGGGAGAGAGAGAGAGGGAAGGAGAGAGAGAGATGGAGGGAGAGAGAGAGAGAGGGGGAGGGAGGGAGAGAGGGGGGGAGGGAGAGAGAGAGGGAGGGGGGGAGGGAGAGAGAGAGGGAGGGGGGGAGGGAGAAAGAGAGAGAGGGGGGGAGGGAGAGAGAGAGAGGGGGGGAGGTCAGGTCGGATCCAGTCCGGGAGCGGGAGTCGGGTCGGGTCCAGTGGGGGGGGGGTCGGGTCGGGGGGCGGGAGCGCGGGTCGGGTTGGGTCCAGTTGGGGGGGCGAGGAGCGGGAACAGGAGCGCGGGTCGGTCGGATCAGTCGGGGGGGGGGCGCGGGTGTCGGGTCTGGTCCGGAGGCAGGGGGGGGCGGGGAGCGGGTGTCGGGTCTGGTCCGGAGGCGGGGGGGGCGGGGAGCGGGTGTCGGGTCTGGTCCGGATGCAGGGGGGGAGCGGGTGTCGGGTCTGGTCCGGAGGCGGGGGGGGGGGGGCGGGGAGCGAATGTCGGGTCTGGTCGGGGGGGGGGAGCAGGAGCTGGCCGTGGGAGGAGCCTTATTCACGCAGCCCCAGTGAGGCCATTCAGCCAGGGCTAGGGGCTGCGTGCTTCGGGCCCCTCCCACACAGTTCGGCACCTGGAGCTACTGCACCTACTGCACCTGGCTCCGCCCCCCCACAGCTCGTGCTGGCTGCGCCGAGGGCCAGAGGACCTGCAAGTAGGTGAAGAATACCAAGGATTTTTTTAGGTGCACTTTGTGGCGCGAAAAACGGGCGCCCAGCTCGGAGGGGCGCCCGTTTTTTTTCTTGTGGAAACTTGGGCCCATACTGTCCCTCAGAATTGATTCCAATAATTTACCCACCATCGAGATTAAACTAACTGGCCTGTAATTACTCGGTTTATTCCGTCCTCTTTTTTAAACAATGCTACAACATTAGCAATTCTCCAATCCTCTGGCACCATTCTTGTAGCCAGGGAGGATTGGAACATGATGATTAGAACCTCTGCAATTTCCTCCCTTGCTTCTTTCAATAGCCTAGGATATAGTACATCCGGTCCTGGCGATTTAACTGCTTTCAAAGATGCTAAACCCCTTAATACTTCCTCTCTTACTATGTTTAACCCATTCAATATTTCACTCTCTTCCTCCTTAACTTCAACATCAGCATTGTGCCCCTCTTTTGTGAAGACAGCCGCAAAGTATTCATTAAGTACCTTACCCACATCCCAGCCTCTACACATAGGCTACCATTTTTGTCCAAATACGCCCTACTCTTTCCTTAGTTATACTCTTGCTCTTTATATAATTATAAAAGCTCTTTGTTTTTTTTAAATTTTACTTGCCAGTATTTTTTCATGCCCTCTTTTTGCTTTCCTAATTTCCTTTTTAATTTCACCCCTACAATTTCTATACTCTTATAGGCTTTCTGCAGTATTGAGCTCTCGATGATGTCTGATGTAAGCTTCCCTTTTTTGCCTTATCTTACCCTGTATGCATCTTGTCATCCACAGTGCTCTAAATTTGGCAGGTCTACCCTTATTCTTTGTGGGAACATGTTTACCCTGAACCCCTTGTATCTCCCTCTTGAATGCTTCCCACTGCACTGACACCGATTTACCTTCAAGTAGCTGTTTCCAGTTCACTTTTGCTAAATCACTTCTCAACCTAGTAACATTGACCTTCCCCCAATCTAGAACCTTTACTCCTGTTTTATCTTTGTCCTTATCCATAACTATGCTAAAACTAACGGAATTATGATCACTACTACAAAAATGCTCTCCCACTGATACTCCTTCCATCTGCCCAGCTTCATTCCCGAAAACTAAATCCAGAATTGCCCCCGCCCCCCTGCCCCCACTCTTGTTGGGCTTGCTATGTATTGGCTAAAAAAGTTCTCCTGAATGCAATTTAGGAATTCTGTGCCCTCTATACATTTTACCCTGATTGTATCCCAGTTAATATAAGGCTAATTTAAATTCCCCACTATTACTGCCCTATTGTCAGAAATTTGCCTAATGTAGTAAAATATCTCAAGGTGCTTAACCTAGGCCAGACCTCAATTTACTCTGGCTTACATGTGACTCTAGTCCACACTTAATGTGAATCTTAATGCCCTTTGAAGTGGCCTAGCAAGCCGCTTAGATGTACAAAAAAATTGCTACAATTAATCATCACAAGCGCAGCATCAGTTCAAGAAGACCATCACCACCTTTCAGGGTGACTAGGGATGGGCAATAAATGTAGCCTCACTAGCATCACCTATATCCCAAATGAAAAAATCCAATTTTTCATTATCTTTTAAATCATTTAATGCGAACTTACATAGAAAAGCACAATGGAGGAACTCATGATATGCTGTAGTTACTTTCTAATAAGTTATGTAGGCCTTGTCACTCATGAGATATTTTTAGTGCTTAACTACACAATCTCAATTATTTTGATATTTACTGTCAAAATAGCTGCAGGTGCAGCAAGTTTCTCTCTGCCAGGTATAAAATGACAAAATGATAAATGATAGTACATAAATATATGACCACTTTATCTTAATCTCTATTAAAAATGTATTTATCATTAAAATGCCATAGATAATAAGCATTCCACTTCACCTTCGTGACCTACCCTGCCTGTAAAATGGAATCACCTGAGAAGCAACTTTATCTTCAGTTATCAATGCAGCTCACCTTTTACTGCCTCCTGTGTGTAAATCATACTACAAATACTTACTATAAATGCTAATGTGCTGACATTTGAATTCAGTTCCATTGAAGAAATAACTATAATAAAAAAATTGGCTCTAAAGCTTAGAAGGCTAAACATAAATTGACACCAAAATACAAAAAGAAAATTGCTCAGGAATTAAATATTTTAGAATATGAACCTTTAAATTATTCACTTGTATAAGATCCTCAGATATCATTACCATATGACAAACACTTCTTTGAAAGGAGTGCAGGTTTTTTTAATGGTAATTCTCTCCGAGCATTTCAGCTTTCAAAGTATTCAAATAGATAAATGATCTAACCATGATTCTTGACTTGTGACAGGAAGGTGAGGTGACAATTGAAGAGAATAGTTTTTCAGAGGCTTTTGAAGGCAATGAGGGAAGTAGTATGGCAAAGTCATTTTGGGAGTGAGTTCCAGAGACCATGGGTATGGTCGCTGAAGGACAGACCTCCCATGGTAAGGCACAGGGAGCACTGAACAAGCAGTAATCTGGAATCAGAAGAGTAGAGGATTTTGGCAGAGACCAGAGGAAATTGGGTGCAGCAAGGCAATGGGGAAAACTGAAAATTAGGATGAAGATATTGAAGATGTTAATCAAGGCTAGGTAAGGGTTCAGGCAAGGATAGGGTTTGGTGACTATGTGCAGGAGCTGACACAGCTCGTGGAGCTGTGAAAGGTGACAGCAGGGAGACATTTGTGAAATTGATACTCAAAGTGATGAATGTGAGGATTAGGGTTTGGGCACAAGTGAAGGAGAGGTAGGGCATAAATTAATAACGTTCTGGAATGGAAAAGGTGGTCTTAGAATTTGCTCTGATATGGAGTAAAATTTTTTTTAGCTTGGGGCACACAGGATGGCAAGGTTATACCATCATAATTAGCCTGAGAGGGCAATCTGAGAGCTTGATGAATACAGGTCCAAAGATATGTATATGCCGATGGGAAATGAAGAGGGTAACTTTGGCTGTGCCATTGTTCAGGTTGAGGAAGTTTCATCTTCTCAGGATTCATGTTTTACATGCAGTCGTAATCTATAATGACAGCCTTGGAGTCAATAGAGAGATAGATTCTATATTGTCACCTACCTGTGGAAGTTGAGTCCATGCTGCGGAAAGATGTTGTCTAGGGTCAGCATGTAAATGATGAACAGGAAGAAGCCAAAGTTGTAGCCCTAGAGCACACTAATGGTGTTCATACTAGCATAGGAGGATATAAATAGATTGGTTAATAAGTATTTAGCAGAGAGGTTAAGGAGGATGAACAAGAATCTGTGGTCACAGTTGGACTTTGACCAGGGTAGTCTTGATGCTGGGGTTCAAAATCAGATTGTAGGGATAAAAATTGAATCACGAGATAGGTAAGTATGTATTTGGTTGGAAATAATATGTTCAAGCAACTTGAAGAGATACGGTAGTTCGGAAAAAGTGTTGTAGTTTGAAAAATAAAGGGGTTGGAATGGGCTTATTTAGAATTGGAAGTGCTGAGGGTAGTTTTAAAATGGGTGGGGATGATGCTAAAAGGTAACTAAATGGTGATACCATTAATAAGAAGGTGAAGTTGGGTAGTCAGGATCTCGGTCATTAGAGGGATCACGAGATCAGATGGTGTGTTTCATGAAAGAGATGAATTTGATGAGGGCTGGGGAAGGATGAGCTACAGAGTGTAAAGGAGAGGGAGCTGTGTTGAAATGAGGAGTGAAGTATGAGGGTGTGAGGGAGCTGAGGAGTTAGAAGATGGAGGTTGAAAGGGATGAAGGTTAGAGGAAACAGCTTGTGGTGGAAAACAGAAATTTGGGGTTGAACTTCCTCTCTAGCATGACTGCCGATTAATAGAAGGCTTTGGTCAGAGAAGAAAGCAATGGCGTAGTTTGAAGTTTGTCAAGAAATGTCTGGCAGTGGATGGCTAGTATAAGAATGAATAATGGAAGATGAGAGACCATCTAGGATCTGGTGCTTAAGGTGCTATTGGAACACTATGGTCTAAACAGATTCCCAAAGAGGGACTCTCAAATAGAGACATGCAACCTCCATGTGCCACTGTCCACAATTTGCTGTCCACTCTTTTTGTAGGCCACTTAGAAGCATATTCGGAAGATCGAGACCCATTTAGCTGTCCAGAAAAGATGTCTGACCTAACAACATATTGCAAAACCCCAAACATTTTATGTCTATAATACTGTCAGAGCTCCAAAGGTCAGGTCATTTATATTTGCGAGGTTCTTTGACAGTGAGAGAACAAAATGTCTGCTGTCGATAAAATTCCCTAAAGTTAAAAGTGCTTTCAAACCAAAAATAGCTGACAAAAGTCAGTGGTATGCAACAAAAACAGTGGGTCCGACAGCATAGTAGAACATTTTATTTGCCAAACTTAATACATGGAGAGGTATTGGAGATGGCTTGTAAAAAGCGTCAATAAGCAACTTGCTTCGTGCAAAAGAACCTATGTGTGTTAGAGTATTTTTGTTGGTCCATCAGGCCAATCATATTCCCACTCTTGCTGGTCTGCTGCCAAGTGAACTGGTCCCTGACTAGTGAACCACTGTTAATTTGAAACCTTGGAACATTCTGTTTGCTAATGAAGTGAGTGGGAGGAGAGACCTTGTGAATTGCACAGTTGTACCTTTCTTGTACAATAACATGTAACTTGAAAATAAAAATGTTAGTTATGCTGCCAGAACTAAACTAAATTGAGTGAGATAAATAGTTATCACTCTCCAGTATAATATTAAAAATTATCCTTATATCATGGGTGGAATAATTTGTCCTTCTCCAATTATTGCTGTAAATCTGCCATGTAAAACTGCGCTCAGTTTTGGCCACCTTATTTAAGGAGGGATATACTTGCAGTTCAGAGAAGGTTCACGAGGTTGATTCCTGAGATGAAGGGGTTATCATATGAAAAGAGGTTGAGCAAGTTGGGCCTATACTCTTTGGAGTTTAGAAGAAGGAGAGGTGATCTTATTGAAACATATAAGATTCTGAGGGGGCTTGAGAGGTTGGATGCAGAGAGGATGTTTTCCCTCGTGGAGGAATCCAGAACTAGGGGGCATATTTTAAGAATAAGGGGTCGCCCATTTAAAACAGAAATGAGGAGGAATTTCTTCTCTCAGAGTGTAGTGAATCTTTGAAATTCTAGCCCCAGAGAGCTGTGGAGACTGGGTCTTTGATTATATTTAACGTAGAGAAAAATAGATTTTTTAATAATAAGGGAAAGGTTATGGGGAGTGGGCAGGGAAGTGGAGTTGAGGTCAGGATCAGATCAGCCATGATCTTATTGAATGGCGGAGCAGGATCGAGGGGCCAAATGGCCTACTCCTGCTCCTATTTCTTATGTTCTTATGTTCTGGTGTTTTGCAATGATGCGACAATATGTTAAGGCCTGTTGTAAGAACTGATGTGGAAATAGTGACATTTTTGATTGGATAATTGTCGAAGGTAAATTTGGCTGCATTTTGCAACATTTTGAATCTGGATGGAGTGACAGAGCTAAATATTCACATCGTCGATAACTCACTTTTCAAAGCAGTAATAGTTGGTGCCAAGAAGACCCAATGCATTTAGTATTACATCCCAAAAATAGGTACTTACAAGCTAATCATCAGACCCATCCAGGAATAGAGAAAGAAGAGATATGTTTAAAAATCCATGTTAAACAAAGGAAAAACAAGTCTATGTGCACATTAATTATTGCAAACACATTTATCCCACACCTGGGAATCAGAGGATACCCAGTTTATTCTCCTCATTCGGTATAAAAATAGGAACAGGAGTAGGCCATACGGCCCCTTGAGCCTGCTCCACCATTCAATAAGATCATGGCTGATCTGATCATGGACTCAGCTCCACTTCCTCTCCTGCTCTCCATAACCCCTTACCCCCTTATCATTTAATAAATTGTCTATTTCTGTTTTAAATTTATTCAATGTCCCAGCTTCCACAGCTCTCTGAGGCAGTGAATGCCACAGATTTACAACCCTCTGAGAGAAGAAATTTCTCCTCATCTCTGTATTAAATGGGCGGCCCCTTATTCTAAGTTCATGCCCTCTAGTTCTATTCTCCTCCATCAGTGAAAACATCCTCTCTGCATCCACCTTGTCAAGCCCCCTCATAATTGTATATGTTTCGATAAGATCATCTCTCATTCTTCTGAATTCCAATAAGTAGAGGCCCAGTCTACTCAACCTTTCCTCATAAGTCAACCCCCTCATCTCCAGAATCAACCTAGTGAACCTTCTCTGAACTGCCTCCAAAGCAAGTATATCCTTTCATAAATATGGAAACCAAAACTGCACACAGTATTCCAGGTGTGGCCTCACCAATACCCTGTATAGCTGCAGCAAGACTTCCCTGATTTTATACTCCATCCCCTTTGCAATAAATGCCAAGATTCCATTGGCCTTCCTGATCACTTGCTGTACCTGCATACTATCCTTTTGTGTTTCATGCACAAGTACCCCCAGGTTCTGCTGTACTGCAGCACTTTGCAATCTTTCTCCATTTGAATAATAGCTTGCTCTTTGATTTTTTTTCTGCCAAAGTGCATGACCTCACACTTTCCAACATTATACTCCATCTGCCAAATTTTTGCCCACTCACTTAACCTGTCGATGTCCTTTTGCAGATTTTTTGATCATCCTCGCAACTTATCATTACTCATTAGTTCTTACGACTTTCTCATTCGTAAAGTAAACTATTGTGTTCCTAACACAGATGAGACTGCACACAGGGAGGTTAAAGTAACAGTGACCTCAGTTTTTATTAAGACACTCCAGAGTGAGGAACAGGCCTGAGGGGTCGGCTTATAAACAGTGCTCCACTTCAGGGGATGCACTCCCTGGTGGTGGAACATGGGAGTGCATGCTTTACAGATACACAACATCACTCCCCGCCAAAGTCAAAGTGAAAACTATTTACAAGGTGAGGCGGTCGGGAGCCTTTCTTTCCCTGGTGGACCGCCTCGGTACAAATGTCTGTTCTGGTGTGTTGACTGTGCCCTCGCTGGGCTGGCGTGTTGTTGGCCCTGCAGGGCTGCTGGGTGAGTCTGGCCTTGCTGGGCTGTTGGGCATGATGGGTTCGATTTCCTGGTCCGGCGTAGTGTCGTTGATCCTTTGGGTGTGTGTTGTGGGCTCGAAAAAGGTGGTGCCTGCTGTGGGTTGTTCAGGGCAGTCTGTGAATCGCAGCCTCGTTTGGTCCAGGTGCCAGGTGCTTTCTGCAAATTTGTCCATTGTCTAGTTTGACTACAAACACCATACTCCCTTTTTTAGCTATCACCGTGCCCGTGATCCACTTGGGACCATGTCCATAGTTTAGCACATACACAGGGTCATTCAGATCAATTTCCCGTGACACAGTGGCGCGACCATCGTTTACATTTTGTTGCTGCCGCCTGCTCTCTACCTGATCATGCAGGTTGGGGTGAACCAGCGAGAGTCTGGTTTTAAGTGTCCTTTTCATGAGTAGCTCAGCCGGGGGCACCCCTGTGAGCGAGTGAGGTCTTGTGCGGTAGCTGAGCAGAACTCAGGACAGGTGGGTTGAAGCTCTGTATGATTGTTTGCACTGCCCGCTCTGCCTGCCCATTGGAGGCTAGTTTAAACGGGGCCGAGGTGAACTGTTTGATCCCATTGCGGGTCATGAATTCTTTAAATTCGGCACTGGTGAAACATGGCCCGTTGTCACTGACCAGTATGTCAGGCAGGCCGTGGATGGCAAAAATGGCCCTCAGGCTTTCAATGGTGGCGGTGGCGGTGCTTCCCAACATTATTTCACATTCAATCCATTTTGAAAAAGCATCCACCACCAACAGGAACATTTTACCGAGAAACGGGCCCGCATAGTCGACATGGATCCTCGACCATGGTCTGGAGGGCCAGGACCACAAACTTAGTGGTGCCTCTCTGGGTGCATTGCTCAACTGAGCACACACGCTGCATTGCCGTACACAGCACTCGAAGTCAGAGTTGATACCGGGCCACCACACGTGGGATCTGGCTATCGCTTTCATCATTACTACACCTGTTGTGTGCTGTGGAGATCCGAGATGAACATCTCCCTGCCCTTTTTGGGTAGCACTACGCGGTTACCCGACAACAGGCAGTCTGCCTGAATGGACAGCTCGTCCTTTCGCCGCTGGAACGGCTTGATTAGCTCTTGCATTTCAACTGGAATGCTGGCCCAGATCCCATGCAGTACACAGTTTTTTACTAGGGACAGCAGAGGATCTTGGCTGGTCCAGTTCCTAATCTGGCGGGCCATGACAGGTGATTTATCATTTTCAAATGCTTCCATGACCATCAACAAGTCTACGGGCTGTGCCACCATCAACAAGTTTTCAGGCTGCACCATTTCCACCCCCGTGGTGGGCAATGGTAGCCGACTGAGAGCATCCGCACAGTTCTCGGTGCCTGGCCTGTGGCTGATGGTATAGTTATACGCTGATAGCGCGAGTGCCCACCTTTGTATGCGGGCTGAGGCATTAGTATTTATCCCCTTGTTTTCAGCGAACAGGGATATGAGGGGCTTGGGATCGGTTTCCAGCTCAAATTTGAGGCCAAACAAGTACTGATGCATTTTCTTTACCCCGAACACACACACGCTAATGTCTCTTTCTCAATCATGCTGTAGGCCCTCTCGGTCTCAGACAAGCCCCTGGAGGCATGGCCACAGGTTGCAACTTCCCCTCAATGTTAGCTTGTTGTAATACACACCCGACTCCGTACGACGATGCATCATATGCTAGCACAAGTCTTTTACATGGGTTATACAACACAAGCAGCTTGTTGGAGCATAAAATGTTTCTGGCTGTCTGAAAAGCAATTACTTGTTTTTTTCCCCATACCCAGTTTTCACCTTTATGCAATAACACATGTAGGGACTCTTAAGACGGTGTTTAACCCCAGTAAGAAGTTACCAAAATAGTTGAGGAGTCCCAGGAATGACCGCAGCTCCGTGACATTCTGTGGCTTGGGCGCATTCCTGATAGCCTTTCTCTTGGCGTCTGTGGGCCGAATGCCGTCCGCCACGATCTTTCTCCCCAAAAACTCCACTTCTGTTGCCATGAAGACGCATTTCGACCTCTTCAGCGCAGCCCTACGCGATCCAGTCGTTGGAGGACCTCCTCCAGGTTTTGTAGGTGCTCGATGGTGTCCCGACCTGTGACCAATATGTCGTCCTGAAAAACCACCGTGCATGGTACCGACTTGAGTAGGCTCTCCATGTTTCTCTGGAAGATCGCTGCAGCCGACCGAATTCCAAGCGGACATCCGTTGTAGATGAACAGTCCCTTGTGCGTGTTGATGCAGGTGAGGCCCTTCGAAGACTCCTCCAGCTCCAGGCTGAAGTCAGGTCGAGCTTGGTGAATGTCTTGCCTCCTGCCAGTGTCGCAAATCGGTCATCTGCCTTCGGTAGCGGGTATTGGTCCTGTTGCAAGAAACAATTAATAGTTACTTTATAATCGCCGCAAATCCTGACCGTGCCATCACTTTTGAGTACTGGAACAATCGGGCTGTTCCATTCGCTGAATTCCACTGGGGAGATGATGCCCTCGCATTGCAGCCTTTCCTGCTCAATTTGCACTCTCTCCCTCATCACGTGAGGTACCGCTTGCGCCTTGTGGTGAATGCGTCATAGAAACATAGAAACATAGAAAATAGGTGCAGGAGTAGGCCATTCGGCCCTTCGAGCCTGCACCACCATTCAATGAGTTCATGGCTGAACATGCAACTTCAGTACCCCATTCCTGCTTTCTCGCCATACCCCTTGATCCCCCCAGTAGTAAGGACTACATCTAACTCCTTTTTGAATATATTTAGTGAATTGGCCTCAACAACTTTCTGTGGTAGAGAATTCCACAGGTTCACCACTCTCTGGGTGAAGAAGTTTCTCCTCATCTCAGTCCTAAATGGCTTACCCCTTATCCTCAGACTGTGACCCCTGGTTCTGGACTTCCACAACATTGGGAACATTCTTTCTGCTTCTAAACTGTCTAAACCCGTCAGAATTTTAAACGTTTCTATGAGATCCCCTCTCATTCTTCTAACTCCAGTGAATACAAGCCCAGTTGATCCAGTCTTTCTTGATATGTCAGTCCCGCCATCCCAGGAATCAGTCTGGTGAACCTTCGCTGCACTCCCTCAATAGCATGAATGTCATTCCTCAAGTTAGGAGACCAAAACTGTACACAATACTCCAGGTGTGGCCTCACCAATGCCCTGTACAACTGTAGTAACACCTCCCTGCCCCTGTACTCAAATCACCTCGCTATGAAGGCCAACATGCCATTTGCTTTCTTAACCGCCTGCTGTACCTGCATGCCAACCTTCAATGACTGATGTACCATGACACCCAGGTCTCGTTGCACCTCCCCTTTTCCTAATCTGTCACCATTCAGATAATAGTCTGTCTCTCTGTTTTTACTACCAAAGTGGATAACCTCACATTTATCCACATTATACTTCATCTGCCATGCATTTGCCCTCTCACCTAACCTATCCAAGTCACTCTGCAGCCTCATAGCATCTTCCTCGCAGCTCACACTGCCACCCAACTTAGTGTCATCCGCAAATTTGGAGATACTACATTTAATCCCCTCGTCTAAATCATTAATGTACAATGTAAACAGCTGGGGCCCCAGCACAGAACCTTGTGGTACCCCACTAGTCACTACCTGCCATTCTGAAAAGTACCCATTTACTCCTACTCTTTGCTTCCTGTCTGACAACCAGTTCTCAATCCATGTCAGCACACTACCCCCAATCCCATGTGCTTTAACTTTGCACATTAATCTCTTGTGTGGCACATTGTCGAAAGCCTTCTGAAAGTCCAAATATACCACATCAACTGGTTCTCCCTTGTCCACTCTACTGGAAACATCCTCAAAAAATTCCAGAAGATTTGTCAAGCATGATTTCCCTTTCACAAATCCATGCTGACTTGGACCTATCATGTCACCTCTTTCCAAATGCGCTGCTATGAAATCCTTAATAATTGATTCCATCATTTTACCCATTATTGATGTCAGGCTGACCGGTCTATAATTCCCTGTTTTCTCTCTCCCTCCTTTTTTAAAAAGTGGGTTACATTGGCTCCCCTCCACTCCATAGGAACTGATCCAGAGTCTATGGAATGTTGGAAAATGACTGTCAATGCATCCGCTATTTCCAAGGCCACCTCCTTAAGTACTCTGGGATGCAGTCCATCAGGCCCTGGGGATTTATCGGCCTTCAATCCCATCAATTTCCCCAACACAATTTCCTGACTAATAAGGATTTCCCTCAGTTCCCCCTTCTTACTCGACCCTCTGACCCCTTTTATATCCGGAAGGTTGCTTGTGTCCTCCTTAGTGAATACCGAACCAAAGTACTTGTTCAATTGGTCTGCCATTTCTTTGTTCCCCGTTTTGACTTCCCCTGATTCTAACTGCAGGGGACCTACGTTTGTCTTTACTAACCTTTTTCTCTTTACATATCTATAGAAACTTTTGCAGTCCGTCTTAAGTTCCCTGCAAGCTTCCTCTCGTACTCTATTTTCCCTGCCCGAATCAAACCCTTTGTCCTCCTCTGCTGAGTTCTAAATTTCTCCCCGTCCCCAGGTTCACTGCTATTTCTGGCCAATTTGTATGCCATTTCCTTGGCTTTAATACTATCCCTGATTTCCCTTGATAGCCACGGTTGAGCCACCTTCCCTTTTTTAATTTTACGCCAGACAGGGATGTACAATTGTTGTAGTTCATCCATGCGGTCTCTAAATGTCTGCCATTGCCCATCCACTGTCAACCCCTTAAATATCATTCACCAATCTATCCTAGCCAATTCACGCCTCATACCTTCAAAGTTACCCTTCTTTAAGTTCTAGACCATGGTCTCTGAATTAACTGTTTCATTCTCCATCCTAATGCAGAATTCCACCATATTATGGTCACTCTTCCCCAAGGAGCCTCGCACAACGAGATTGCTAATTAATCCTCTCTCATTACACAACACCCAGTCTAAGATGGCCTCCCCCCTAGTTGGTTCCTCGACATATTGGTCTAGAAAACCATCCCTTATGCACTCCAGGAAATCCTCCTCCACCATATTTCTTCCAGTTTGGTTAGCCCAATCTATATGCATATTAAAGTCACCCATGATAACTGCTGCACCTTTATTGCATGCACCCCTAATTTCCTGTTTGATGCCCTCCCCAACATCACTACTACTGTTTGGAGGTCTGTACACAACTCCCACTAACGGTTTTTGCCCTTTGGTGTTCTGCAGCTCTACCCATATAGATTCCACATCATCCAAGCTAATGTCCTTCCTAACTATTGCATTAATCTCCTCTTTAACCAGCAATGCCTCCTTTTCCTTTTATTCTATCCTTCCTGAATGTTGAATACCCATGGATGTTGAGTTCCCAGCCCTGATCATCCTGGAGCCACATCTCTGTAATCCCAATCACATCATATCTGTTAACATCTATTTGCACAGTTAATTCATCCACCTTATTACGATACTCCTTGCATTAAGACACAAAGCCTTCAGGCTTGTTTTTTTAACACCCTTTGTCCTTTTAGAATTATGATGTAGTGTGGCCCTTTTTGTTTCTTGCCTTTGTTTACTCGACCTTCCACTATTGCTTTTTACCTTTTTACCATCTGTTTCAGACTCCATATTAATTCGCCCTATCTCGCTGCATAGGTTCCCATCTCCCTGCCATATTAGTTTAAACACTCCCGAACTGCATTAGCAAATGTTACCCCTAGGACATCAGTTCCTCTGGGACCAAGTGAATCCGCACCTTCACCCCAGAAAAGTTTCCAATGCCTGGCTCAAAAAGGAAGGAAATTTGTTAAGAACCTGGGTACATGAGGCCTCATCGACATGTGATTGTGCTCGGATGTCATCCCAGTTCCAGTGGATTTTGCCCACACAGCTCCTTCCAAGCAGTGTAGGGCCATCGCCCGGGACAATCCAGAGTGGCAGTTCATGCACCATGCCCTCATAGGTGAGCTTGACTATGGCGCTGCCCAGGACAGCGATAAGCTCTTTGGTGTACGTTCTCAGTTTCGTGTGGATGGGGCTCAGGGCTGGTCTGAGTGCCTTGTTGCACCACAGTCTCTCAAACATCTTTTTACTCATGATGGATTAGCTAGTGCCAGTGTCCAGTTCCATGGCTACGGGTAAGCCATTTAATTTTACATTTAGCATTATAGGTGGACATTTCATCGAACATGTGTGCACCCCGTGTACTTCAGCATCTGCCTCCTCTCTCTGAGGCTCGAAATTGCTTTGATCCATCATAGACCGATCTTCCTCTGCCACGTGGTAGTTAGCAGATTTTGCAGAGCTTGCAGCTCATCTGCAAGCTCATTGGAGGTTCCACAGCTCTTGCAAACATACCCTTTGAAGCAGCATGAATAGGCTGAATGGAAGCCTCCACAACGCCAACAAGATGTGAATTGCCTTGCATTCATCCTTTGTTGCGGACTCTGAGTCATCTGGGTCACCTGAGGCCTGCTGGCAGTTGCAGACTCGTGGTTTCTGCCTTGTACATTTCTGCTTGCAAACACAGTTCCATTTAATTTATGAACATTGCGAGCACTTGTGTGCTGAGAGATTTGTTTGGTGGACATAAACGCCTGTGCTATCGCAATGGCCTTACTGAGGGTCGGTGTCTCTGCAGTCAAAAGTTTTCGTAGTGGTCTTGTGGCCAATGCCCAGTACAAAAAAAGTCTCTGAGCTTTTGCTCCAGGTAGCCATCAAACTCACATTGTCCTGCAAGTCGCCTTAGCTCGCCGATGTAGCTCGCCACTTCCTGACCTTCAGATCGCTGGCACATGTAGAACCAATACCTCGCCATCAGCACGCTCTCCCTCGGGTTGAGATGCTCCCGAACCAGTTTACACAGCTCCTCATATGACTTATCTGTGGGTTTCACTGGAGCCAGAAGGTTCTTCATGAGGCTGTAGGTCGGTGCCCCGCAGACCGTGAGGAGGACCGCTCTCCTTTTTGCAGCACTTCCTTCTCCATCCAGCTCATTGGCTACTGGTTAAAGTATTGGTCTAGCCGTTCGACATAGGCTTCCCAGTCCTCACCCTCCGAGAACTTCTCCAGGATGCCCACAGTTTGCTGCATCTTTGCGTTGGATTCGTATCCTCGTCGCCAGTTATTGTGTTCCTAACACAGATGAGACTGCACACAGAGAGGTTAAAGTAGCAGTGACCTCAGTCTTTATTACTACACTCCAGAGTGAGTAACAGGCCTTAGGGGCTGGCTTATATACAGTGCTCCCAAGGGATGCTGGGATCCCTTGGGACTTCAGGGGATGCGCTCCCTGGTGGCGGAACATGGGAGTGCATGCTTTACAGATACACAACATAATCTGATATTTCTTCCTGCATTGATCAGCTGATGGTGGCACCATGGAGGTTGTAGTGAGGGTCTCTGCCACCTCCCTCCTCGACACTATGCTCATTTCCCAAGGATCCCTCGCCCACTCAGTTCCCAGCAGCCGCTCACATCTCTCCACTTTATCCAGGAGGGTCCTCCTCTCCAAACCTCTGTCGCCATTTCTTACTTTTGTGTGGAAAAGTGTATATGCAAAACTGTTAATTACTTTTTACTGCATTGCAAAAATGTTTTTAAAAGATTTTTTATATGTTATTATGAAGGAGATATGATATTGGGCACACTATTCATGAGGTCCAAGATGTGTCATTGGCATTGCTGTGCCATTATCAGAATGACGGTCCAGAAATTTACAGTGCAAATACAGTGTGATGTCAATAGTGAACAACAAAGTCCAATTAACCCGCCATTGCAGCAATTTCTGGCCCAATATTCAGCTGATCCCCACTTGGTATCCTGTACGGTGCACACTCCCTTTTTCCCTTGATGTAGCAGCAATATAGTTATTCTTCCATTCTATACTTTATTCCTTTCCTTTCTCAATATGGAGGTTTACAGCAGAGAAAAAAAACATTCCACACTTATTTGCTAGAACAATCTAAAACGAATTCCACTGCTGTGCTCCTGTACCTTTCTTTGCTTCAAATGCTTTTCTTCCCTTAGTGTGTGCAGTGGTCTCTGCCTCAACTAACCATGGTGGAGTCCTGCTCTAACAACATTCTGTGTAAAGTAATTTCACTTTGTCTTTCTTCTCACTCTCTTAGTCCTCCACAGCATACCCCGTGAAGGGGCAAATGCATGGCAGATGCGGTATAATGTGGATAAATGTGAGGTTATCCACTTTGGTGGCAAAAATAGGAAGGCAGATTATTATCTGAATGGTGACAGATTAGTAAAAGGGGAGGTGCAATGAGACCTGGGTGTCATGGTACATCAGTCATTGAAGGTAGGCATGCAGGTACAGCAGGCAGTAAAGAAAGCACGTGGCATGCTGGCCTTCATAGCGAGGGGATTTGAGTATAGGAGCAGGGAGGTCCTACTGCAGTTGTACAGGGCCTTGGTGAGATAACACCTTGCATATTGTGTACAGTTTTGATCTCCTAATCTGAGGAAGGACGTGCTTGCTATTGAGGGAGTGCAGCGAAGGTCTCCTGACTGATTCCTGGGATGGCAGGACTGACATATGAGCAAAGACTGGATCAGCTAGGCTTATACTCACTGGAATTTAGAAGAATGAGAGGGGATCTCATAGAAACATATAAAATTCTGACGGGACTGGATAGGTTAGATGCAGGAAGAATGTTCCCGATGTTGGGAAAGTCCAGAACCAGGGGACACAATCTAAGGATAAGGGGTAAGCCATATAGGACCGAGATGAGGAGAAACTTTTTCACCCAGAGAATTGTGCATCTGTGGAATTCTCTGCCACAGAAAGTTGTTGAGTCCAGTTCGTTGGACATATTCAAAAGGTAGTTAGATGTGGCCCTTACGGCTAAAGGGATCGGGGGTATGAAGAGAAGGCTTGGGTGGGATACTGAGGTTGAATGATCAGCCATGATCATATTGAATGGCGATGCAGGCTCAAAGGGCCTGCACCTATTTTCTATGTTTCTATGTTTCTATGTTTTCATGTCCGTTGTACCCCGTAGCAGATGGAATCCACATTTTGACTCCGGGAGGAGCTCCTCAGCCACAGAGTGAAGATGGTTGAGGAGGATTCTAGCAATGACTTTCCCAGTGGCCGACAACTACATGGCAAGTGAGCCCCAGGTCGGTCGAAGAAACATTTCAAGGACACTCTCAAAGCCTCGTTGATAAAGTGCAACGTGTCCACCGACACCTGGGAATTCCTGGCCCAAGACCACTCTAACTGGAGAAAGAGCATCCGGAGGACGTTGAGCACCTCAAGTCTCGTCACCGAGAGCATGCAGGAAGCAAGCGCAGCTAGCAGAAGGAGCGTGCGGCAAACCAAACTCCCCACCCACCCTTTCCTTCAACGACTATCTATCCCATCTGTTACAGAGACTGTAATTCCCATATTGGACTATACAGTCACCTGAGAGCTCACTTTTAAAATCTTCCTCGATTTCGAGGGACTGCCTATGCTGATGACACTGTTCTCATCCAGATTTAGGTAGTTACTTGCTCCGCAGGCCCTCAAAATAGTCTGCTATATTTATATAGTGCCTTTTATGATCTCAGAACATCCCAAAGTGCTTTACAGCCAATTATGTACTTTTTGAAGTGTAGTCACTGTTGTAATGTAAGAAATGTGGCAGCCAAACTGTACACAGCAAGCTCCCGCAAACAGCAATGTGATAATGACCAAATAAATTGTTTTTAGCGAGTTTGGTTGACGGATAAATATTGGCTAGAACTTGCCTACTCTTCTTCAAAATAGTGCCGTGGAATCTTTTACGTCCACCTGAGTAGACAGTTTAACGTCTCATCCGAAAGACAGCACCTCTAACAGTGCAACACACCCGAAAGATAAAAAGGCAAAACGCAAATGCTGGAAATCTTGAAATAAAAACACACAGCCGGTCTAGACCGTTAGCATTGCTTGAGCTCTCAATGGAAACTTAGTGATATTTTCATCGCATTGCTTAATTTTATTGTGGCAAAAAATGCTCATATCACATTTTTATATCTATATATATATTAAAAACTGGATAAATACTTGAAGGGGAGAAAATTGCAGAGCTATGGGGAAAGAGTAGAGGAGTAGGACTAATTGGATAGCTCTTTCAAAGCGTTGGCACAGGCATGATGGGACGTATGGTCTCCTTTTGTGCTCTATCATTCTATGATTCTATGAAATCTTTGCCAGTGATTGAACTGACATATCAAATGCACGTAAGATGCATAAAAGTTTTTTTTAATCACATTTTGTGAATATAAAATATGAAAAAAATACTTTTATGCATCAAATGTTGGCTAGTAGGGGCTCACAGAATATAATAATATTCTGTGAACCCCTAATTGGAAAGAAAATAAGTTGCATGGAACTACTAAAAGCTCTGGAGGTCCTGATTGAAAATATATTTAAGCTATCTCAACAATGTCCAGTGGGAGTGAATAAAGCAAATCACATGTTGGGATGTATTAAAACAACAACAATAACTTGCATTTATATAGCACCTTTAACATAGTAAAACATCACAAGGAGCTTCAAAGGTGCATAATCAGACAAAATTTGACATCGAGCCAAAGAATAAGACATTAGAACAGGTGACTAAAAGTTTGTTCTAAGAGAGGTTTTAAGAAACATCTTAAAAGAGGAGAGAGAGGTGGACAGATTTAGGGAGTGAATTCCAAAACTTCGGGCCTAGATGGCAGAAGGCACAGCCGCCACTAGTGGGGCAAAGGAAGTGTTGGGATGAGCAAGAGGCTAGAGTTGGAGTAACGCAGTGTTCACAGAGGGTTGTAAGGCTGGAGGAGATTACAGAGCTATGGAGTGGTGAAGCCATGAAGCAATTTGAACATGAGGAAAAATGTTGTAAATTTGAGGCCTTGATAGATCAGGCTTCAATATAGGTCAGCGAGTGCAACTGTGATGGGTAAATGGGATTGTTGCAAGTTTGAATACAGGCAGTAGAGTTTTGGATAGCTCAAATTTATGGCGTGTGGAGGATGGCTGGTGAAGAGAACATTCGAATAGTTGAGTCTGGAGGTAACAAAAGCATAGATGAGGGTTCAGCAGCAAATGGGCTGAAGGTCAATATTGAGTCAAAATAGTGAGGTTTATAAATCATTAGCGCGACCACACTGTTCTGGTTGCCACAGTTCTAAAAGGATATTGCAATTATTAAAAGGATATAGAAGTGAGCATCCAGAATGGTTGAGGAGATGGAGAGATTGGATTATGAGTAATTATGTAAATTGGGCAGGTTTTCAATGGAAAAGAGAAGGTTGAAAGGTACAGGCAGCGCCTGAAACAGCGTAAATTCAAAACTTATTTACAGGGACATTGGCCCCGATATTGAAGGTGAGGCGGCGGGGATGGGGGAGGGCAGTTTTGCAGTTGGGAAACCCAGAAGAACACATTTCCCTTCAGTCCTACCAAATTTAATGGTAGTGATCTGATTACCATTTTTGGACTCTGTTTCCTGGCCGCAGCCCACCAGATTGAGAGGCTGTCTGTCTGTCTGTCGGACAGGTAGGCCTGCGTCACCCAGGTCGCAGCCGGGGAGAAGAGAGGAGGGAGGGAGAGATAGGAAGGTGGGGGGGCGGGAGGGGGTGGGCATTATAGGGGGCTGGAGAGATTGGGGATTGTGCGGACATCATTGGGGGGGCTGGAGAGATCGGGCAGTCGGGTGATTATTGATGGAGGCTGGAGAGATCGGGGGTGAGGGAGACATTGATTGGGGGGCCTGAGAGATATGGGGAGATGGGGTGAAGATTACAGAGGTCAGGAGAGATTGGGAGCCCATGGAGAACATGGGGGGCCGTGGAGGACATGGAGGATGCAGGAGCAAATCGTGGGCCATGGAAGACATGGGGGGAATCCAATCACTAGGAGGTTTACAGGTTTGCTTGGGGGCCCTGGAGAAACACTCCTGCTCCTCTTGGCCAAGCAGCAGTACTGGAAAAACACTTACCTGTTCCATGCAGCAGTCCTCGCCTCCCTTCAGCTGTTGGGTTTCCTGAAGCCCGGGAAACCTGAATGGCCAGCATTAAAGCTGGAACAGAAAAAATCTGTTGCACACAGCCTCATCAAGATATTTAAATGAGGCTGTCGCCTCCTGAGAATGGGTTGGTCACCCGCCCCCAGTCCCAACTCCGTTAAAGCCAAAAGTGGGCGGAGTCAAGGCAGGCTGGATTCGGGCTTGAGATTTTTACATTTTTACTTCCCACCCAACCCAAAACCACCCGTTTTGGGGCAGTTAAGATTCCCCCCATTATGTCAGTGACTGAGTCGTCAATCTATGGAACAGGCTCTCTAGGGAAATGTTGGAAGCAGATAGTATTGATACATTCAAATGCAAATTAGATAGATTTTTTTCAGAAAATAACATTTTGGGATACAGTATATGAGTAATTTGAGACATGACATATGGTAAGTGTAACATGCTTGGGAGGAACAGGTGACTTTGGACCTATGGTTTGTAAAGCTCTCCACCACTGGGGTTTTCCTCCCATCACGTCTGGGTCTGTTGTACACTAATTGATAGAGACTGATTGCTAATGGTTAGTCAACAACTCCGTTATTGTTATATCATGCAGCTACCAGGATGGTAGAAGGCAAACAAGATGGACTTTGGTCTTTTTTCACCCAGCAGTTTCTATGTTCCTACAACAATGAAGGCTCTTGCACAATTTGTGTTGGAATAGGAACTCAGGGGCCAATTTTGATGAACTTACCTCCCACTGCCGCCGACTGCTGCCCACTGCCGCTGACATTCCTCTGATCGAACCGTCCAGTGCCACTTTCGACATGGCCTGGGGCAGGCGGGAGGGGAGAGCCGCCAGGAAGCGTCCGCTGACGTCAGCGGACAGCCGATGCACGTAAATAGACTCCCGCCTGCCGAAATGCCAGATTGGTGCGGGCAGGAGTCGGCAGGAGTCGGCGGGCAGGACAGCGGTGGACCGCTGCGTGGAGGCTGGGCTGTCCTGAATGGTGAGTGTCAAGATCCTGTAAGAAAGGTAAGTGGAATATTTTTAAAATATTTCTTTACAGGTACTTACCTGGATGAGGTCTCCTGAGGGTCCTCAGATGACTTTTTTTGATCGTGATGATTTTTATTTTTAGCTCTTCGACCCTCCATCCTCGGTGGCACTTGGGTGGCAAGCGCCTCTGCCATCGAGAATGAGACCACCCGTGTGCTGCCGCCCAGATTGACGGCTTACGGTGCCCGCTGACCTTCGAGGGACCTCGACGATGAAAACCTCGCAGAAGGTACCATGTGGTACCTCGGCAGCCATTGGCAGCACTTTGGGCGGCACTTGGGCGGGCAGAGACCTTGACCAAATTCGGCCCCTCAGTGTATATTAAAGCAAGAATGACTGCCAGATCTATGTTGCATAATCTGCTCCTTTACTGCAGCACAAAACATGCTGAAATGTTCATTATTAACATCAGTAAGTACTGGCCCAGAATTTGCGGTTGTAAAGATGGCGAAACTGTCAGCGTTCACCATCATTACTCTGTAAAACTGGCAGCGACTTCTGACATCCGCACATGCACACTTAAACGCGGAAATCAAGAAGTTGCTGTCAGTGATAAATTTTTATTTTATTTTTTTCAGTTTGTTTATAATATTTCAGCTTCTCCTTTAATCCCATGTGAATGTCCCAATCCTTATTTTGTTTTCTGTACAATGATTAAAATGTGAATTATATTCCGTGCGTTTTACTTCCTGCTTAGCTGTCTGTGAGAATTCTTAAATCTGATTGGCTGATCAGTCTGCCTGCAGCTTGCCCTATTGCTGGATGGTACATGTTATGTATGAATAAACAGTCTGACCAGATACTGCGAGCTCAAAGTAAAGTGTGACCGTAGTCTTTTATTGCAGGTCTCCAGAGTGCCTCTCCAGCCTGTGAGGCCTCCTTAAGTACAGGTGCTCCCAAGGGATTGTGGGATCCCTTGGGACTCCAGGAGATGAGCCCTCTGGTGATTATACAAAGTATTTACAGGTTTACATATATAACAACACACCTCCCCCACCCGCCCCCAAAGTCTTTCCCTGGTTGATCATCTCGGTGCAAATGCTGGTTTTGATGAATTGTTTGTTGGGCCCTCGCTGGGCTGCTGTGCAGCTGGCCTTGCTGGGCTGCCTGGTGTGGTGAGTCCTGCTGGGCTGCTGCGGGTGATGGGTTCTGCTTCCTGGTCAACCGCGGTGTCGGTTGCCACTGGTGTGTGTTTTGGGGGGTCAAAGAAGGTAGGGTCCAATGTGGGCTGTTCTGGATAGTCCATGAATCTGAGTTTGGTTTGGTCCAATTGTTTCCTGTAGATGAGTCCATTTGAAAGTTTGACCCGAAACACCCTACTCCCCTCTTTGGCCACAACAGTGCTGAGAAGCCACTTGGGATCTTGTCCATAGTTCAACATAAATACAGGATTATTGATTTCAATTTTGCGTGACACATTTGCGCTATCATGATATGTACTTTGTTGAAGCCGCCTGCTCTCTCCCTGTTCATGTAACTCAGGATGGACTAACAAGAGCCTTGTCTTAAGTGCCCTTTTCATGAGCAGCTCAGTGGGTGGAATCCCAGTGAGTGAATGGGGTCTCGTGCGGCAGCTAAGCAGGACTCGGGATAGGCGAGTCTGCAGTGAGCCTTCAGTTACCCTCTTCAAGCTCTGCTTGATAGTTTGCACTGCTCTCCCTGCCTGACCGTTCAATGCTGGTTTGAACAGGGCAGATGTAACATGTTTGATCCCATTACGGGTCATGAACTCTTTGAACTCGGCATTGATGAAACATGGCCTGTTGTCGCTCACAAGGACATCAGGTAGGTCGTGCGTGGCAAACATGGCCCGCAGACTTTCAGTGGTGGCAGTGGATGTGCTTGCCGACATTATCTCACATTCAATCCATTTGGAGTATGCATCTACAACCACTAGGAACATTTTACCCATAGTTGACATGGACCCTAGACCAAGATTTGGGGGGCTAAGACCATAAACTTAGTGGCGCCTCCCTGGGTGCATTGTTTAACTGTGAGCATGTGTTACATTTGTGCACGCAGGACTCTAAGTCCGCATCGATAACGGGCCACCACATGTGGGATCTGGCTATCGCTTTCATCATTACAATGTCTGGGTGAGTACTGTGGAGATCACTGATGAAAGTGTCCCTGCCCTTCTTGGGGACCACTACCCGACGTCCCCACAGAAGGCAGTCTGCCTGTATAGACATTTCATCTTTTCGCCGCTGGTACGGCTTTATCTCTTCCTGCATTTCCAATGAGACACTAGACCAGCTCTCGTGAAGCACACAATTTTTTTACTAAGGACAATAAGGGGTCCTGGCTCGTCCAGATTCTAATCTGTCGGACTGTGAGAGGTGATTGCTCACTCTCGAATGCTTCCATTACCATGACTAAATCTGCGGGCTGTGCCATTTCCACCCCCGTGGTGGGTAATGCAGCCTACTGAGAACATCGGCACAGTTTTCTGTGCCTGGCCTGTGGCGGATGGCGAAGTTGCATGCAGACAACGTGAGCGCCCGTCTCTGGATGTGGGCCGATGCATTCGTATTTATCCCCTTACTTTCGGAAAAGAGGGATATCAGTAGCTTATGGTCAGTTTCCAATTCAAATTTGAGCCCAAACAGGTATTGATGCATTTTCTTTACCCCATGAACATATGCTAATGCTTCTTTCTCAATCATGCTGTAGGCCCTCTCAGCATTAGACAGACTTGTGGATGCATAAGCAACTGATTGCAATTTCTCAGACGCTTACATGGATCATACAACACAAGCAATTTGTTTGAGCTTAACAGTTTTCTAGCTTTTACAACGGTTTTATTGGCTTTTACCCCATACCCATTCGTCTCCTTTACGCAGTGGTCCTAGCAGTGTGCTGAGACACGGTAAGAAGTTACGGTAAGAAGTTAGTTCAAGAGTCCTAAAAATGACCGCAGCTCCATCAAGTTCTGTGACCTCAGTGCGTTCTCGATTGCCTCCGTCTTCGAAATGGTGGACCCGATGCCATCTGCCGCGATTCTCCTCCCCTTCGAGCATTTTAACCTGAGCCCCACGCAGTTGAGTCGACTAAGAATCTCCTCTAGGTTCTGCAGATGCTCGACTGTGTCCCGACCTTTAACCAAGATGTCATCCTGGAAGACCACTGTCTGCAGGACCGACTTCAGTAAGTTTTCCATGTTTCTCTGGAATATTGCCGCGGTTGATCGAATCCCAAACGGGCATCTGTTGTAAATGAAGAGACCTTTGTGCGTGAAAATGCAGGTGAGGCCCTTCGATGATTCCTCCAGCTCCTGCACCATGTAGACTGAGGTCAATCCAGCTTCGTGAACATTCTTCCTCCCGCCAGCATCGCAAAAAGATCGTCTGTTTTTGGTAGTGGGTATT
The DNA here is from genome assembly GCF_044704955.1 of Pristiophorus japonicus. Lineage (NCBI taxonomy): Eukaryota > Metazoa > Chordata > Chondrichthyes > Pristiophoridae > Pristiophorus > Pristiophorus japonicus. Next base: position 372,066,713 of record NC_091977.1, read on the forward strand.
GATCCTGCAGGGAGAAACGATTGATAGTTACTTTCTAATTACCACAGATTCTGACGGTGCCGTCTCCCTTGAGGACTGGAACAATCGGACTGGCCCACTCGTTGAATTCAATCGGCGAAATGATGCCCCCTTGTTGCAGCCGCTCCAGCTCAATCTCCACCCTCTCTCTCATCATGTACGGTACTGCTCTCGCCTTGTGATGGATGAGCCGAATTCGGTGGATCTGTACTTTTGCTCCTTGGAATTTCCCGATGCCTATTTCGAACAGCGAGTGGTACTTGTTTAAGACCTGGGCACACGAAGTGTCATCTACGGATGAGAGCGCTCGGACGTCATCCCAGTTCCAGCGTATCTTTCCCAGCCAGCTCCTGCCGAGCAGCATGGAACCATCGCCCGGTACCACCCAGAGTGGTAGCTTGTGCACCGCTCCATCATAGCAGACCTTTACAGTAGCACTGCTGATTACGGGAATCAGTTCCTTTGTGTAAGTTCTCAGTTTAGTGCAAATGGGAGTCAGGACCGGCCTTGAGATCTTGCTGCACCACAGTTTATCGAAAGTCTTTTTGCTGATTATGGATTGGCTCGTGCCCGTGTCCAGCTCCATTGACACCGTGAGTCCATTTAATTCAACCTTCAGCATTATTGGGGGACACTTTGTGGTAAATGTGTGCACCCCATATACCTCTGCCTCCTCGGTCTGAGGCTCTGGTTCGTCGTGATCCACCGTGGTTCTGTCCTCCTCTGCAACCTGGTGGTTTGCAGGATTAACAGGGTTTGCAGCTCGCCTGCACATACATTGGAAGTGTCCCATTGTTCCACAGCCCTTGCAAACGTATCCTTTGAAGCGGCATAAATGGAAATGATGACCCTCAGTGCCAACAAGGTGTTAATGGCCTTGCATTCATCACCCTTGATGGTGGACTCTGAGACATCTGCGGATGTGCAGCTGCAGGCATGTGAAGTCTGCCTTGTACATTGCGATTTGAAAACAACATCTCTTTGTTCACAGTACATGTAGCAGCACTCGTGTGCTAAGAGATTTGCTTGATATTGTCAGTGGTGGCAATGAACGCCTGGGCTATCACTTTGGCTTTACTCAAGGTTGGGGTCTCTACAGTCAAAAGTTTGTGAAGTATCACTTCATGGCCAATGCCAAGTACAAAGAAGTCCCTGAGCATGTGCTCCAAATGTCCTTCAAATTCGCAATGTCCTGCAAGGCGTCTTAGCTCGGCGACATAGCTCGCCACTTCCTGGCCTTCAGCCTTTTTGTAGGTGTAGAACCGGTACCTCGCCATCAGAACACTTTCCTTCGGGTTTAGATGCTCCTGGACCAGTGTGCACAAATCATCGTATGATTCCTCTGTAGGTTTCACTGGAGCAAGCAGATTTTTCATGAGGCCATACATTGGTGCCCCGCAAACGGTGAGGAAAATCGCCCTTTGTTTGGCAGCGTTTGCTTCTACTTCCAGTTCATTGGCCATGAAGTATTGGTCGAGTCACTCCATGAAGATTTCCCAATCATCTCCCTCCGAAAACTTCTCCAGAATGCCCACTGTTCTCTGCATCATTGCGTTCGTCATCTGTATCTCGTCACCAGTTGTTATGTATGACTAAAGCATCTGACCAGATACCTTGAGCTCAAAGTAAAGTGTGACCGTAGTCTTTTATTGCAGGTCTCCAGAGTGCCTCTCCAGCCTGTGAGGCGTCCTTAAATACAGGTGCTCCCAAGGGAGTGTGGGATCCCTTGGGACTCCAGTAGATGAGCCCTCTGGTTGTTATACAAGGTATTTATAGGTTTACATACATAACAGTACAGATGCCCTTTAAATGGTGCCAAATTCAAAGTGACATCAGAATGGTGGAAATTGATGCTCTGGAGTCCGCTAAAGCTTTGTGGACAGCTTTTTTTGAGATCAGTAGTGAGTGCCATCTTTCGCCGCTGACTGCAAAATCCAGGCTATTATATTAAATTGTGCCAGTTCTACTCTTTGTAAGACTGCAGGTCTTTACCACACATTATTAACAACATTATTGGATTTTTTAAAAGCTGAATCGGTTGATAGCCCAATGATTAATCCAAAAATGAATCTTCCAATGCATTAGACATTTATTCCAGATAGATTTTGGGTCTTGTACTGTTAGCTGAGGAAGTATTTGGAGTCTAATCTCAAGCTTATCCAATGTTCATGCACATGCATTTTCCAGCAAGGGTCACTGGATAGTGACTAGCAGCTGGAAGGTTACTGAGGTCAATTGTCATACCCCTGCCATCAACAGGTGGTGGATGGAGAAAACACAGGAGATACAACAGCTGGCCGACAACCATGATGTACGAGGGTTCTTCATCGCAGTCAAGGCCACCTACGGGCCAAACTCCCAAGGCCCCATCCCACTGCTGGCCAAGAACGGGGAAACACTCATCAAGGACACCGAGGCAGTCAGGGCCCACTGAAAGGAGCACTTTGAAGATCTCCTCAATCAAGACTTTGCCTTTGATTCGAGTGTTCTCGACTCTATCCTGCAGCATGCTACCTGCCACCATCTCAGTGAGACCCCAACACTGCACGAGGTAGAAAAGGCCATAAGACAGCTTAAAAACAACAAGGCTATGGGTGCGGATGGAATCCCTGCTAAGACATTGAAGTATGGCGGAGAGGCACTGCTGGCGAGAATACACGACCTCATCTCTCTCATCTGGAGGGAGGAGAGCATGCCGAGGGATCTCAGAGATGCAGTAATCATGACCATCTTTAAAAAAGGGGACAAGTCTGACTGTGGCAACTACAGAGGAATCTCCCTGCTATCAGCCACAGGGAAAGTCATCGCTAGAGCCTTCTTCCCGTGGCCGAGGAGCTCCTCCCGGGGTCACAGTGCAGATTTCGTCCCCTACGGTGCACAACGGACATGATTTTTGCAGCGTGACAGCTACAGGAAAATGCAGGGAACAGCGGCAGCCCTTATACATGGCCTTCTTTGACCTTACAAAGGCCTTTGACACTGTCAACCGCGAGGGTCTATGGAGTGTCCTCCTCCATTTCGGATGCCACCAAAAGTTCGTCACCATCCTCCGCCTGCTCCATGACGACATGCAGGCCGTGATCCTTACCAACGGATCCAGCACAGACCCAATCCACGTCCGGACCAGGGTCAAACATGGCTGCGTCATCACCCCAACCCTCTTCTCAATCTTTCTCGCCGCCATGCTCTACCTCACAGTCAACAAGCTCCCCGCTGGGATGGAACTAAACTACAGAACCAGTGGAAACCTGTTCAACCTGCGTCGTCTCCAGGCCAGATCCAAGACCACCCCAATCGAGCTACAGTATGCGGATGAAGCCTGCATCTGCGCACATACAGAGGCTGCACTCCAGAACATAGCCAACGTATTTACTGAGGCATACGAAAGCATGGACCTTACACTAAACATCCGTAAGACAAAGGTCCTCCACCAGCTGGCCATCCTAGACTGGGTGATGTGTAATGAGAAAGGACTAATTAGCAATCTTGTTATGCGAGGCCCTTTGGGGAAGAGTGGCCAGAATATGGTCGACTTCTTTATTAGGATGGAGAGTGACACAGTTAATTCAGAGACTAGGGTCCTGAACTTAAGGAAAGGTAACTTCGATGGTATGAGACGTGAATTGGCTAGAATAAACTGCCGAATGATACTTAAAGGGTTGACGGTGGATAGGCAATGGCAAACATTTAAAGATCACATGGATGAACTTCAATAATTGTACATCCCTGTCTGGAGTAAAAATAAAACGGAGAAGGTGGCTAACAAGGGAAATTACGGACAGTGTTAAATCCAAGGAAGAGGCATATAAATTGGCCAGAAAAGGCAGCAAACACGAGGACTGGGAGAAATTTAGAATTCAGCAGAGGAGGACAAATGGTATAATTAGGAGGGGAAAATAGAGTATGAGAGGAAGCTTGCTGGGAACATAAAAACTGACTGCAAAAGCTTCTATAGATATGTGAAGATAAGAAGATTAGTGAAGACAAACGTAAGTCTCTTGCAGTCAGATTCAGGTGAATTTATAATGGAGAACAAAGAAATGGTGGACCAGTTAAACAAATACTTTGGTTCTGTCTTCACGAAGGAAGACACAAATAACCTTCCGGAAATACGAGGGGACCGAGGGGCTAGTGAGAAGGAGGAACTGAAGGATATCCTTATTAGTCGGGAAATTGTGTTAGGGAAATTGATGGGATTGAAGGCCGATAAATCCCCAGGGCCTGATAGTCTGCATCCCAGAGTACTTAAGGAAGTGGCCCTTGATATAGTAGATGCATTGGTGATCATTTTCTAACAGTCTATCGCCTCTGGATCAGTTCCTATGGACTGGAGGGTAGCTAATGTAACACCACTTTTTAAAAAAGGAGGGAGGGAGAAAACAGTTAATTATAGACCGGTTAACCTGACATCAGTAGTGGGGAAAATGTTGGAATCAATTATTAAGGTTGAAATAGCAACGCATTTGGAAAGCAGTGACAGGATCGGTCCAAGTCAGCATGGATTTATAAAGGGAAATCATGCTTGACAAATCTTCTAGAATTTTTTGAGGATGTAACTAGTAGAGTGGACAAGGGAGAACCAGTGGGTGTGGTATATTTGGACTTTCAAAAGTCTTTTGACAAGGTCCCACACAAGAGATTGGTGTGCAAAATTAAAGCACATGGCATTGGGGGAATGTATTGACGTGGATAGAGAACTGGTTGGCAGACAGGAAGCAGAGCGTCAGGATAAATGGGTCCTTTTCAGAATGGTAGGCAGTGACTAGTGGGGTGCCGCAGGGCTCAGTGCTGGGACCCCAGCTATTTACAACATACATAATTGATTTAGATGAAGGAATTGAGTGTAATATCTCCAAGTTTGCAGATGACACTAAGCTGGGTGGCGGTGTGAGCTGTGAGGAGGATGCTAAGAGGCTGCAGAGTGACTTGGACGAGTTAGGTGAGTGGGCAAATGCATGGCAGATGCAGTATAATGTGGATAAATGTGAGGTTATCCATTTTTTGTGGCAAAAACACGAAGGCAGAATATTATCTGAATGGCGGCAGATTAGGAAAAGGGGAGATGCAAAGAGACCTGGGTGTCATGGTGCATCAGTCATTGAAAGTTGGCATGCATGTACAGCAGGCAGTGAAGAAGGCCTTCATAGCTAGGGGATTTGAGTATAGGAGCAGGGAGGTCTTACTGCAGTTATACAGGACCTTGGTGAGGCCTCACTTGGAATATTGTGTTCAGTTTTGATCTCCTAATCTGAGGAAGGAATTCTTGCTATTGAGGGAGTGCAGCGAAGGTTCACCAGACTGATTCCCGGGATGGCAGGACTGACATATGAGGAGAGACTCGATCGACTGGGCCTGTATTCACTGGAGTTTAGAAGGATGAGAGGGGATCTCATAGAAACATACACAATTGTGACGGGATTGGACAGGTTAGATGCAGGAAGAATGTTCCCGATGTTGGGGAAGTCCAGAACCAGGGGACTAAGGATAAGGGGTAAGCCATTTAGGACTGAGATGAGGAGAAACTTCTTCATTCAGAGAGTTGTTAACCTGTGGAATTGTCTACCGCAGAGGGTTGTTGATGCCAGTTCATTGGATATATTCAAGAAAGATTAAGATATGGCCCTTATGGCTAAAGAGATCAAGGGGTATGGAGAGAAAGCAGGAAAGTAGTACTGAGGTGAATGATCAGCCACGATCTTATTGAATGGTGGTGCAGGCTTGAAGGGCCGAATGGCTACTCCTGCACCTATTTTCTATGTTTCTAACATCCTCAGCATTGAAGCACTGACCACACTCGATCAGCTCCGCTGGGCAGGCCACATAGTTCACATGCCAGACACGAGACTCCCAAAGCAAGTGCTCTACTCAGAGCTCCCTCACGGCAAACAAGCCAAAGGTGGGCCACGGAAACGCTACAAGGACACCCTCAAAGCCCCCCTGATAAAATGCGACATCCCCACTGACACCTGGGAATCCCTGGCCAAAGACCGCCCTAAGTGGAGGAAGTGCATCCGAGAGGGCGCTGAGCGCCTCGAGTCTCAATGCCGAGAGTATGCAGAAATCAAGCGCAGAGAGCGGAAAGAGCATGCGGCAAACCAGTCCCACCCACCCTTTCCCTCAACGACTATCTGTCCCACCTGTGACAGAGTCTGTGGCTCTTGTATTGGACTGTTCAGCCACCAAAGAACTCACTTCAGGAGTGGAAGCAAGTCTTCCTTGATTCTGAGGGACTGCCCATGATGATGATGATGGCCATCAATCTAGATCAAATCATCCAACTGCCTAGAAATTTAGGACCTTCTGATCTGTGTGTTTGAGCTCCACTCTGCCTTTATCAACTGAGCCATCAGAGGAGCTCCACTGTCCACTTTATGGGCCCAACATTGGCCAAGCTGTTTTTTCAGCACACTGATCTGATGCATGCCGACTTTGCGCGCTGGAAAAGGGGCCAGAAAAAAGGGGCCCCATCCTGGCCGCTCTTCGGAGTCCCCGGAGTCGTGGCGTGCATTCTGAAGGAGAGGAGGCGGAGCAACAAGCCTGCGCAGAAAGCACTGCTGGCACCTGCGCACATGCTCAGTGAGGGCTACGCGCATGCTCCTATCCTCCCAGCGTGTCCTGTGGGCTGTGAGCAGGACCCGATGCTTGCAGCCCCTATCCCCGTCCGAAGGGATGCCCAATCTCGCCGCACCCTATCCCCGGCCGAGTGGCCTCCCGCACCGGCCAGCTGGCCCGCTGAGTTGAGGTAGGACTTCGGTTCTATTTTTTATTTAGTGGTTGTGTGTGCTTGAGAGTTTTGATTGGGCGGTGGGGGGAGGGTGGAGGGTGGAGGAGGAGAGTTTTGGTGGGGGGAAAGAGGAGAGTTTGAGAGTGGGCAAGGAGGAGAGTTTTGGGGGGGAGAAAGAAAGAGTATATGGGGGGAGAGAAAGAGTGTATTGGGGGGCGAGGAGGAGAGTTTTTGGAGTGGGGGAGAAAGACTTTTTTGGGGGGGAGAGAAAGTGTGTTTTGTATACCAGCATCTCTCTTCTCTCTCTCTATGGCTACCCCACTCTCCCCCCGCACCCCCCCCACCCCTCCGTGACATTGCAGCCAGCAGCTCGCATTTCTCCAGTAGGATTTACGTCATTTTTATTAGTATTTTAATTGTTTGAGCTTTTCCTTGCAATGTTTGGTGCTTGGTTGTTGAGGTCCTCTCCAGTTCCCTTCCTCTCCTATCCATATCCTAATGTCTGCCGAATGTGCGCTGCTTTTTCTTCACTGTCCGCAAGATTTTTCAGAGCTGGCTACAAACGCTGACCTAAGTCGATTTTGAGTAAGTTTTTGCTGGCCAAAGTGGCATAAATGGCCGAAACTGGCATAAGTGTCTATGAAAACTGGTATAAGTGTCTTTTGAAAAAAAAACTGACCTAAAAAAAATCGTACCTAACTGACTTACTCTGGACAAATTTTGGGGGGAAAATGGCACTTTTAACTTATGCCAGAAAAAACAACTTACTCCAAAAAAATTGATGCAAGTCATGTCCAAAATTGGGCCCTAGAGTTCAGACTGGTGTTGTAAAAATTAGTTTTTCATTGTTTAAACACCTGGCTTAAAAAGAGCTTCTTCAGCAAATGAGGCCCAGAAGTGTAACGATTGACATGATCGTACCTGATCAACTTTTGTTATGACTTTTACTGAGCTGACATATCATCAGTGGCATTCGAAGGGTAACTAGCAGAGGGATTATGGATGTCACTTCTCTAAGATTGACAACTGATTATCCCACAGAGGCGACTGATTTATGAGTTTCTACAACAAGCTAAAGAATCTCAATCGTTATTCGTCCTTATTGCTCAATTATTCGGTTGGGAATTTTGTGTTTCCTGTTTATCATTAGCTAATTTGAAATTATTAACTTACTATTAATTAAATATGTTTAAATGCCCCTAATTCTGATCTTCCACTTCATGTTATATTAAAATTGTTCCTTGAAAGGAAAAAGATAATCTTATAATACATTAAAAGGTGTAGCCTCTTCAGAATGTATTTTACTGTGTTTAAACACATTACAGATTCTTGAACTAAAATGGTTGAAATTTATCCACAGTTTCCATTTGTGAAGACTGATGCAAAAAATTAATTTAAGGCCTCTGCCATTTTTTGATCTTCCGTACCAGTTTTGCCCAAACTATCCCTTAAAGTATATACCTGGCCAGTTATCTTCCATCTATGAACATAGATCAAAGCACTCTGGATACCTCTTGCTGCTATTCACAATCTGTCTTTTTATTGCCTTCTTCTAATGATTATTTTAGTTACCCTCAAGTGGCATTTGCATCATTCCAGTCTTCACAATGTTTTGTTCCATATATATATATTTTAAATATCTCAGCTTGGTCTTTAAGTTATTCTTGATCTCCTAATTCAGCTGCTATGTTCTTTGTCTGCTCTGTTTCTCAGCTCATAAGGTTATACTTTTGTTCTTTTATTATGCTACTTTATTTTTGTTAATTCTACTTCTCCCTGGAGCTCATCCCATTCATCCAAAGTTTGCTTTCCAAGTTTCCCACAGAGGTATTGTTATTTTTGACCTTACTTTAATTACAATATGAAGTGGAATTATACAGTGATTCATTGAAGCCATGTGTTAAGCTGCTTCCAGGTTACCAACCAGTTCTGGTGAATTATTAATCATTAAATCTAATGCAACATTCATCCTAGTTTTCTGCTTCTTGTGTGGTTCAGAACTCACTCCAACTCATTAGTGCCAATATTATAGAACTATGGAGTCATCTTTATTGGAACTGGATTGAGATTGCACCATCACATCTAACTTCTGATCCTTAACATAAAAAATGTTTTTTTTAAATACATTTTTTGTTTACAGACTCACTCACTCTGTCTCATTTGGAAAATTACTGTTGTGTCTTTGACAGAGACTACAATCTCCATGAAATTTCACCTCTTAGCTGGATCAACTGCTAACGAACAGAGTGACCTTGGTACTTGTTACATTGTAGATAACAAGCATGGAAAGTCGTCACTGAACATGCACGTGTGTGACCTTGTGATGCTTACAGTTTGCAGCTTGCTGCTGTGCAAAGTTCTGATATCACTATTAAATTGCAAACAAAAAGTACATTGGAACTTCACCTCTTTTATTAGAAGACCCAATTAAAATGACCAAATGATGAGAGAGCTATGTTTTAAACTTTAGAATAAAAACTTGGCATTCCAGGCTTCTTAGACTATTCCAATGAAGTTGTGTGACTGTGTGACCTCTTCATCCATAGGGATCATCAGCGTTTTATTCAGGTCAAAAGTCTCCTAATCCATAGTGCAACTTACTTAGTCATGCATTTAATACTATAGGCATTAGTAAATGGTCTCAGTCAAATTATTTTTAGTAAATCATTTTCTCCCGTCTGTTCTATTAATTTTATTTTCCCACCAATTTTATTCCCCTTCTCTTGGGCAGCAATGGCTCAATTTGGCATACACCCTCTGCATGTCTCTTCCATGTGGTCATTCTTCATGTGTAAGCAGTGCATGCAGGTTAATCAAACATGGGAAGCATCACAGCCAAGCCTGATCCTGCTGTGCCGCAATCAGGAGTGGGAATCCAGCTGTTATTTTCCCTTCCTTAGTTGGGGACACTGAGGCCAATTGATTTTCAATAGAAGATGACTCAGTAGTCGCACTCTCATCTCCGAACCAGGAAGTCATGGGGCCGAAATTGCCCCTCTCCTTAAGGCTTGTTACCACCGCAAATCGGCGGCAATGCTACTGAGTGGAGTGGCCTTCCAAGGTTTCCCGGCAGTGCCCCGATCCCCCCCCTACCGCTCCACTACTACCGATGCGTGTTAAGTGCGTCATCACCATGCGCACCGCCGATCTAACCCCCCAATGGCGACATTCCGCTCTGAAAATCTTCAGCCCGCCCGGCAGTGCCAAAACCTGTTTTTCCCGGTGATACAGTGAGGCTGTGGCCTTCTGCAACGGTGGTGCGGCTTCCCTTAAAGAGTAGGATGAACTGCCGCTGCCGTCATGTTTTTTTTTGTCGGCCCGACAGTTACATAAGAACATAAGAAATAGGAGCAGGAGTTGGTCATACGGCCCCTCAAGCCTGCTCTGCCATTCAATAAGATCATGGCTGAACCAATCATGGAATCAGCTCCACTTCCCTGCCCGCTCCCCATAACCCCTTATCCCCTTATCATTTAAGAAACTGTCTATCTCTGTCTTAAATTTATTCAATGTCCCAGCTTCCACAGCTCTCTGAGGCAGCGAATTCCACAGATTTACAACCCTCTGAGAGAAGAAATTTCACCTCATCTCAGTTTTAAATGGGCAGCCCCTTATTATTCTAAGATCATGCCCTCTCGTTCTAGTTGCCCCCATCAGTGGAAACATCCTCTCTGCATCCACCTTGTCAAGCCCCCTCATAATCTTATACATTTCGATAAGATCATCTCTCATTCTTCTGAATTCCAATGAATATAGGCCTAACCTACTCAACCTTTCCTCATAAGTCAACCCCCTCATCTCTGGAATCAACCTAGTGAATCTTCTCTGAACTGCCTCCAAAGCAAGTATATCCTTTCGTAAATATGGAAACCAAAACTGGACACCCCCGGGTTCGGCTGGGCTGCCAACAGGCAGGCTGGCACCCCCTCTTAGGTGCTAGGCCGCTGGCCTGGCCGAAACCCTCCCTGTTGGTCCAGTGGGCCAAAGTTTTAAAATCATGAAGGCTCTCCCCTTTAAGTGAAGGTGTTGCCACTGCTGAGTACCTGCCCCTCTCGTGTAGTCATCGCCCCCATTAAGAGCGACTTCTAGATCTGAATTTTTAAAAAAACAACAAAGAGCAGAATTTCGCTCAAGAGGCGACCTCAACCACAGCTGCGGTTAAAAACCATTGTGCGCCCCATTTTGGGCAGGGGCAATTTCTACCCCCATGTGTTCAAGCCCAGCTCCAGAGATTTGAGTACATAATGTAGGCGGATAGTCAGTGCATCGTCAAATGCATTATACAAGAAAAGGCTGTGTTCGGTAAGCTCTCTCCAACCTCTGGCTTTTATCAATATTACTATAATCGGTGCTCCTCTCTTGTTCCTTTTAAGTTCCAAAGGAATTGTCTTACACACTCTTCTTCCTCTGCACATCTTGTGTCAAGATTCAGCACACAGACTTCAGCTCATTCTTGCTCAGGGTCTCAACTCTGCAGAACTTCTTACCTCTGTCAGATTTCCATACTTCTGACAATCTTTAGTCTTTGCTTTGTATCACTTAATGACTATTTCCTGATTTACCTAATCTTCTCTTTTATTCTTTTCAACCTTCGTGGTGCCTTGCGATATGGGCTTTAGCTCTTTATTTTTCGTCATCAAATAAGGAAAAAAGAGCCCCCCACTGCCACCGCAGATGAGATCAGCTAACCCAGCGCACACGAAGAATCAAATCTGGGGCCTTCCTGGTTTGTATAACTTGGTGCTACATCAGGTGGTGTACAAAGCAAGGGATCCACAACAGTAATCAATGTTGAATGGATTGATAGGACATGGCATTCAATTCCTCCTAAACACGAGGTTCCTAGTAGCAGCCATATGTAACAGCAAGGCATCATGTCATCCAGATGTGTGCTCACATTACTAATTGTGACCAGATCCCTTGTTGGCTCAAGATTGGTGCTTGGCTCAGGAAAACTTAAAGGAAGATGCTTACAATGAGAAAGAAAATGAAAACTTCACTCAAACATCTCGTAATGTTGAATCCATCTAATAGACCATTGTGTTATTAGTTAATTTATTCAAACTATTGCCCGGTTCATTAAGTGCATTAACTGCAGCTATTTATTTTCTTAAAGTAAGGGACTGATCATGATCAGAATTAAATGCAATATACAATAAATTAGAAAATAACATGCCTTAATCTTTCCATGGATTTCAAAGATACAAACACTATTTACCCTTGTGCAAATAGCATTTGTGGCATTAGCACTAGTTCCAAATGCCCCATTTCAGTACTATAAAACTAGTGTGGCATAGTCTCAGAATAAGGAGTCGCCCATGTAAAATGGAAATGAGGTAGAATTTCTTCTCTCAAAGGATCATGAATCTTTGGAATTTTCTACCCCAGAGAGCTGTGGAGGCTGGGTCATTGAATAATTTTAAGATTGAGATAGATAGATTTTTGAAGGATAAGGGAGTCAAGGGTTATGGGGAGAGGGCAGGGAAGTGGAGTTGAGGCTAAGATCAGATCAGATCAGCCATGATCTTATTGAATGACGGAGCAGGCTCAAGGGACCAGATGGCCGACTCCTGCTCCTATTTCTTATGTTCTTATAGTCACAGCTAGAAAGAGAAGGCAGTCTGATTGTCAAAATCAAGTGTCACTTTTTGTGCCCAACAAGGTCATTTATATCTTTTGAATTTTCACAAATGTTTTTAAATGATATACATTCAAGCTCATCTCGTCACCGAGAGCATGCAGAAAGCAAGCGCAGGCAGCAGAAGGAGCGTGCAGCAAACCAGTCTTCCCACCCACCCTTTCCTTCAATGACTGTCTGTCCCACCAGAGACAGAGACTGTAATTCCTGTATTGGACTGTTCAGTCACCTAAGAACTCACTTTTAGAGTGAAAGCAAGTCTTCCTCGATTTCGAGGGATTGCCTATAATAATGACGAATTAACTATACTAAAAATGCCAATTAGGACAATTATTGGAAGGGGCAAATCCAATTAGTTAAATTAACACTGCCGATTTCAAGTTAAGACAATTCCAGAACTATAAGCCACATCTGGATCAGATTTATTAATGTCAGTCCAATAATTTTTATGGTTTTACCTAAACCTAACAAAAATTGTAATATAAATTGATGACATTACTACTAATGACTTTGTTTTCAATTCTACTATATTATCTAAGGGTATATTTACTAGTTTTGCATCAGTGTGAAGCATGTTCTGCTTCCAGTGTAAATTCAAAGTCTGATCTAAATCTGGAGTACAGTAGAGTGAGACTGCTTCAGTTTGGCAGCGCATGGTGAGTTGCCAGGACTGGAGAATTTTAACTCTGAGGAAAGATTGGATTGGCTGAGGTTGTTTTCTTTGGAACAGAGAAGACTTAATTGGGGTGTATAAAATTATGAGGGGCCTAGATAGAGTAGATAGAAAGCACCTATTTCTCTTAGCAGAGAGGTCAATACCAGGGGGCATAGATTTAAAGTAATTGGTAGAAGGATTAGAGCGGAATTGAGGAGAATTTGTTTCACCCAGAGGATGGTGGGGGTCTGGAACGCACTGCCTGAAAAAGTGGTAGAGGCAGAAACCCTTATCATATTTAAAAGGTACTTGGATATGCACTTGAAGAGTCATGACTTGCAAGGCCACGGACCAAGAGCTGGAAAGTGGGATTGGCTGGATAGCTCTTTTTCGATCGGCGCAGACACAATGGGCTGAATGGCTTCCTTCTGTTCTGTAAATTTCTATGATTTATTCAGTGCATTTTCAAATTTAGTTTACAATGAGTTCATATTTAAATTAAGGTAGGCTTACAAAATACTCACGAGGTCCAACTCTGTAAAAGTATTACTCTCAATGGAGAACCAGTAAAAGTTTTAAGTTGCAATAATTTTGCATAGCAGATCATATATATTTCTTAAATGGTTCAGTTGATATATGCACCATAAAGAGCAGGAGAGTCTAAGATTCAATCCCAGGTCCGTGCTGAGCTCTCTAATATCAAACAATGCAGCAATGGGGATAGTACAATTGACCTTATTTATATTGAAAACTTGATATAAATATATCATGTTGTAATTACATCCTCCCACCAGCGGTGGTGCTGGAGTAATAAAAAATAAAATACTGAAAATGCTGGAAATCTGAAATAAAAAGTAGTACCTCAGTTATTCCACCCACAGCTCCTCAGCATATACTGCAAAAACATTATTATGTTCCAAACAATTCTATTTCTTTGCTTTCCAAATTGCCATAAGCTTTACTATTTAATTATAAATAGCAATATAATAGTGTTACATAAACATAAGGACAGAATATATTTTAAAATAGGAACTGGATTATGTCGACATACAATGATAACTTGCATTTATGTAGTGGCTTTAATGTAGTAAAACACCCCAAATCGCATCACAGCAGCCTTATCAGACAAAATTAGGCACCTAGGAGACATGACCACACTCGATCAGCTCAACTGGGCAGGCCACATTGTTCGCTTGCCAGACACGAGACTCCCAAAGCAAGTGCTCTACTCAGAACTCCTTCACGCCAAACGAGCCAAAGATGGGCAGAGGAAACGTTACAAGGACACCCTCAAAGCCTCCCTGATGAAGTGCAACATCCCCACTGACACCTGGGAGTCCCTGGCCAAAGACCGCCCTAAATGTAGGAAGTGCATCCGGGAGGGCGCTGAGCACCTCGAGTCTCATTGCTGAGAGCATGCAGAAATCAACCACAGATAGCGGAAAGAGCGTGCAGCAAACAAGTCCCACCCACCCTTTCTCTCAACGACTATCTGTCCCACCTGTTTCAGGGACTATGGTTCTCATATTGGACTGTTCAGCCACCAAAGGACTCATTTTAAGATTGGAAGCAAGTCTTCCTTGATTCCAAGGGACTGCCCATCTTGATGATGATGACCCTCTAACTCCACTTCACCTGAAGAGTATTCCATGTGTCAATTTGCGAGAGATCGCCTAGTGCACTATAAAAATATATATTTTTTACATTATAGTTTTAAATAAGTTGACACAGTCGACCATACTATCCTCCTCCAATACCTCTCCTCATTTGCCTGCTGCTGAAACCCTCATCCATGCCTTTGTCACCTCCAGACTGGATTATTCCAATGCTCTTCTGGCCAGCCTCTCACCCTCCTGCCTTAAATTCATCCCATCATAGGCAGTCCCTCGGAATCGAGGAATACTTCCTTCCCTTCCTGAAGTGAGTTCTTTGGTGGCTGAACAGTCCAATACGAGAGGCACAGACTGTCACAAGTGGGGCAGACAGTCGCCGAGGGAAGGGGTGGGTGGGACTGGTTTGTCGCACGCTCCTTCCACTGCCTGCGCTTGACCTCTTCACACTCTCGGCATTGAGACTCGAAGAGCTCAACGTCCTCCCAGATGCACTGAGGGCGGTCTTTGGCCAGAGATTCCCAGGTGTCAATGGTGATGTCGCACTTTATCAGGGAGATTTTGAGGGTGTCCTTATATCATTTCTGCTGCCCAGCTTTGGCTCGTTTGCCGTGAAGGAGCTCCGCACAGAGCACTTGCTTTGGGAGTCTCGTGTCTGACATGTGAACTATGTGGCCTGCCCAGTGAAACTGATCGAGTGTGGTCAGTGCTTCAATGCTGGCGATGTTAGCCTGGACGAGGACACTGATGTTGGTGCACCTGTCCTCCCAGGGGATTTGCAGGATCTTACGGAGACATCGTTGGTGATATATCTCCAGCGACTTGAGGTGTCTTCTGTACATCGTCCATGCCTCTGAGCCATACAGGAGGGCGGGTATTACTACAGCCCTGTAGACCATGAGCTTGGTGGTAGATTTGAGGACTTTGTCTTCGAACACTCTTTTCCTCAGGCTGTCGAAGGCTGCACTGGCGCACTGGAGGCGATGCTGAATCTTCGCATCAATGTCTGCTTTTGTTGATAAGAGGCTCCCGAGGCCTGGGAATGGTCCACTTGGCGAGGGCCGCGCCGTGGATCTTGACTGAGGGACAGTGCTGTGCGGCGAGTACAGGCTGGTGGAGGACCTTTGTCTTACGGATGTTTAGCGTGAGGCCTATGCTTTCATATGCCTCAGTAAATACATCGACTATTTCCTGGAGTTCAGTCTCAGAATGTGCGCAGATGCAGGTGTTGTCCGTTTACTGTAGCTCAACGACAGAGGTTGGAGTGATCTTGAACCTGGCCTGGAGGCAGTGTAGGTTAAACAGGTTCCCACTGGTTCTGTAGTTTAGTTCCACTCCAGTGGGGAGCTTGTTGACTGCAAGGTGGAGCATGGCAGCGAGGAAGATTGAGAAGAGGGTTGAAGCGATGACGCAGCTCTGTTTGACCCCGGTCCGTACATGGATTGGGTCTGTAATGGATCCTGCCTCAAATCCATCCAAACTTCTGCTATCTGTATCCTATCCTGTACCAAATCTTGCTCACCCATCACCCCTGTGTTCGCTGACCTACATTGGCTCCCGGTTTCCCAATGCCTCCAATTTAAAATTGTCATCATGTTCAAATCCTTCATGGCCTCACGCCTCCCTATCTCTGTAATCTCCTCCAGCCATACAACTCTCCAAAACTCTGCATTCCTCCAACTCTGGCCTCTTATACATCCCCCATTCCCTCAACCCACAATAGGCAGTCATACTGTCAGGCCTGGGATTTCCTCCCTAAATCTCTCCACCTCTATCTCCTCCTTTAAGACCTTCCTTAAAACTAACCTATTTGTCCAAGCTTTTGCCATCGTTCCTAATATCTCATTCTTTGACTCGGTGTCAATATTTGTCTGATAAATCTGATGTATTGGAAGACTTGTCTCTCAAATTTTGTTTGATAATGCTCCTGTGAAGCAACTTGGGACATTTCACTATGTTAAAGGTGCTAGATAAATGCAAGTTGTTGTTGTTCTGTGAAACACCTTGGGATGTTTTTCTGTGTTAAAGGTGCAATATAAATGTAAGTTGTGTTGAAGAGAGAATAGGAGGGAAAAAAAGACAAAGAAAGAACTACAGTCTTTAAAATTATTTACTTATATTTATGTTTATGTTTGTTGTTGCAGCATATATTCGATTGTGATTACCTTAGGGTGACCATACGTCCCGGTTTTGTGTCCCCGGGCAAATAATGTCTGTGGTAGAGTCCCAGTTCACAAAACCCATCCCTGAATGCCCGAACTTTTAATTTCTCATGTTGGAATATGGCGTACAACACACATACACTGTACTGGTCACCTGAACTTAATTACACGCCCCCTGTCAATCACGTCCTCCATCACGTCAGGAGGCCAGCCTTGAGGTGGTCTTGGCGATGTAAGGAGCTGATCTATTGGTTAGTGTCCACATCAATCGAGGGGCCGGCACACGCCGCCAGCAAGTTCAGCTGCTCTCCTGACCCAGCCTTGCTCCACAAACAAAACTCCACTTTTATTCTCCCCCCTCATCCTTCGCTGCAGGATGTACCAGTGTGAATTTCAGGCGGTCGCGATCTGATTGGTCAGCGGGCTTCCAATTTCATCATCTCCTTTCCCACCACCCTCTCGCCACCTCCACAATTTGAAATTGTCAAAATTCAGAAGCCGATTGGTCAGTCAGTGACGGTTACGCCCAATGATTCTGTTAATAGATGACGTATTTATTTTTGAAAAAAACAGTCAATGATGCTTGAGCACAACAGAGACAAAAGGACAGGTTTTCTGCAGCACTGTCAACAGTGGGTACAAAAAACTGATGTTCCTGAACAGTGTTGTTGTATTATTTATAAACGGTGTCTGAATGCCCTTCAATAGTGTGACATCACATCTGCAGTCATTACATGCACATTTGTTTTGCATTTGTAGTGTATATGTGCAACTGTTAAATTATAAGATGCTAAAAGTTTATGCTTCGCCACGTTGCGCAACCTACATTTTCCATCCTGGCTAATTTGCTGTCTTCCCAGCCTGTGTGTCCCTGGATTCGGTTTAGAAAATATGGTCGTCCTAGATTACCTTTATTGTACAAGAATACAGCTACTTCTGACATCTCAGTATGACAGCTAACTCTCCAGATTTGTCCTGAATTCTCCAGGAATTAAAGATTAATCTCCTGGCCACTGCTGCCAGCAAAACAAAAGAAAAATTATCGGGAATTAAAAAATATTGCGAGCTTTTTAAAATTTTCTTTGAACAATTTCATTTATTAGTTAGAAAAATATTGCAAATGGGGGAAAAACTTTGTTTGACTGGGCGGGATGTTTGGAGGCAGGAGGGCATGAGATGAAACCTCCAGGAATATATGCAACAGAGTTGGCAATTCTACCTCTTAGTCACATATTATTCCATTTCAGAGGGAGCTAAATGACTTTTAAAAACCCCAACCCAAGCTGCTCAAAATTCCCTGGAATTGTTACCAGTCTCAAGAGTTAACATGGCATGTTTTCAGCACCATGCTTTATAAAGGTAGTTAAATCAAAACAGTTACTGACACTCAAGTGCAGTACTGAGGAAACACTGTGATACATTCATAATAAAGGATGAAACTGAGTACTGTGTACAATGAGCAAGTGTGACCTTAGCTCCTTTAATAAGGCTCCTGAGTGCAGGTACCTCGTGAGTGGCCTCTTTATATACCGTGCTCCCAAGGGATGCTGGGATCCCTTGGGACTCCAACAGGTAAGCCCTCTGGTGGTAGTGTAATACAGGTTGCAAGGGGTTAAATACATAACATCACTCCCTCGTAAAGTTAATAGTACACTTATTTACAAGGTGAGATGATCTGGGGCTTTTCGCTCCCTTGTCGATCGTCTCGGTACAAATTCAGGTGTGGGTGAGTTAGTTGGTTCTTCACTGGGCCTTGCCGGGCTGCTGCGGATGTTAAGTTCTGCTTCGTGGTCAACCATGATGTCAGTAGCCACTTGTATATGTGTTGGAGGGTCAAAGTTGGTGGTGTCTTCTTTGGGTTGTTCATAGCTGTTGGTGAACTGCAATTTGATTTGGTCCAAATGTTTTCTGCACGTTAGTCCATTGGCCAATTTGACCTGAAACACCCTACTCCCCTCTTTGGCTATGACCATGCCAACGAGCCATTTGGGACCATGTCCATAATTGAGTACAAACACAGGATCATTGACCTCAATATCACGTGACAAATTTGCGCGGTCATGGTACACACTTTGTTGATGCCGCCTGCTGTGATCATGGCGATCAGGGTGGACAAGAGAGAGCCTTGTTTTGAGCGCCCTTTTCATGAACAGCTCGGCTGGGGGAACCCCGGTGAGTGAGTGGGGTCTGGTGCGGTAGCTGAGCAGCATTCAGGACAGGCGGGTCTGCAGGGAATCTTCCGACACGCATTTCAAGCTTTGCTTGATGGTCTGAACTGCCCGTTCTGCCTGGCTGTTGGATACGGGCTTGAACGGGGCAGATGTGACGTGCTTGATCCCATTGCGGGTCATGAATTCCTGGAATTCAGCACTGGTGAAACACGGCCCATTGTCGCTGACTAGGACATCAGGCAGCTGTGCGTGGCTCGTAGGCTTTCAATGGTGGCCGTGGACGTGCTTACAGACATTATTGCACATTCAATCCATTTTGAGTAAGCATCCATGACAACCAAGAACATTTTGCCTAGAAATGGGCCCGCATAGTCCACGTGGATCCTTGACCATGGTTTGGAGGGCCACAACCACAAACTTAGCGGTGCCTCTCTGGGTGCATTGCTCAGTTGAGAGCAAGTGTTGCACTGGTGCACGCATGACTCTAAATCTGAGTCGATGCCGGGCCACCACACATGGGATCTGGCTATGGCTTTCATCATTACAATGCCTGGGTGGGTACTGTGCAGTTCACAAATGAACGTATCTCTGCCTTTCTTGGGCAAGACCACGCGATTACCCCACAACAGACAATCCACCTGCAGGGACATTTTGTCTTTGCGCCTGTGGAACGGCTTAATTGCCTCCTGCAACTTCACTGGGACGCTGGGGTCCTGATCTGGTGGGCCGTAACGGGTGACTTTTCATTTTTGAATGCATCCATTACCATGAGCAAGTCCGCAGGCTGTGCCATTTCCACCCCAGTGGTGGGCAGTGGTAGCCAATTGAGAGCATCAACGCAGTTCTCTGTACCCAGTCTGTGGTGGATTACATAGTTGTATGCCGACAGCGTGAGCGTCCATCTTTGGATCCCTTTGCTCTCAGAGAACAGCGATATGAGCGGCTTGTGGTCAGTTTCAAGTTGAAACTTGAGGCCAAACGAGTATTGGTGCATTTTCTTTACCCCATAAATGCATGCCAGAGCCAGAGCCTCTTTTTCAATCCTGCTGTAGGCCCTTTCGGCCTTGGACAAATTCCTAGATATATAAGCAAAATCCCCGATTCGTTAGCCTGCTGTAACACACACCCGACCCCGTATGACAAATCATCTCAAGCTAGCACGAATCATTTACAAGGGTTATACAGGACAAGCAGTTTGTTTGAACACAACAGATTTCAGGCTTTCTCAAAGGCAGCTTCTTGTGAATTCCCCCATACCCAGTTGTCTCCCTTGCGCAGTAGTGCAAGTAGGGGTTCGAGCAGGGAGCTTACCCCAGGTAGGAAATTACCGAAATAGTTAAGGAGTCCCAGGAACGACCGCAGCTCCGTCATGTTCTGTGGCCTCGGAGCGTTTTTGATGGCTTCCGTCTTGGCGTCGGTGGATCTGATGCCGTCTGCTGCGATTCTTCTTCCCAAGAACTTGACCTCCGGCGCTAGGAAAACAAACTTCGAGCATTTCAACCTGAGTCCCACGCGATCTAACTGACTAAGAACCTTTTCCAGATTCTTCAAGTGCTTAATGGTGTTCCGACCTGTAACCAGTATGTCGTCCTGGAAAACCACGGTGCGAGGAACCGACTTTAGCAGGCTCTGCATCTTCCGTTGGAAGATTGCCACGGCCGACCAAATCCCGAACGGGCATCTGTTATAGATGAACAGACCTTTGAGCGTGTTGATGCAGGTGAGGCCTTTCGAACACTCCTCCAGTTCCTGCGTCATGTCGGCCGAGGTCAGGTCTAACTTGGTGAACGAGTTCCCTCCAGCCAAGGTCGCAAATAGGTCATCTGCCTTGGGTAGCGGGTACCAATCCTGCAGCGAGAAATGGTTAATCGTTACTTTATAGTCCCCGCAAATTCTGACCGCGCCGTCCTCTTTAAGTACCGGGACAATCGGACTGGCCCACTCGTTGAATTCCACCGGCGCGATGATGCCTTCTCGCTGCAGCCTGTCCAGCTCAATTTCCACTTTCTCACACATCATAGAAACATAGAAACACAGAAAATAGGTGCAGGAGTAGGCCATTCAGCCCGTCGAGCCTGCATCACCATCAATAAGATCATTCACCTCAGTACCCCTTTCCTGCTTTCTCTCCATACCACTTAATCCCTTTAGCCGTAAGGGCCATATATAACTCCCTCTTGAATATATCCAATGAACTGGCATCAACAGCTCTCTACGGTACAGAATTCCACAGGTTAACAACTTTCTGAGTGAAGAGGTATCGCCTCATCTCAGTCCTAAATGGCTTACCCCTTATCCTTAGCCCTGGTTCTGGACTTCCCCAACATCGGGAACATTCGTCCTGCATCTAACCTGTCCAGTCTTGTCAGAATTTTATATGCTTCTATGAGATGCCCTCTCATCCTTCTAAACTACAGTGAATACAGGCCCAGTCGATCCAATCTCTCCTCATATGTCAGTCCTGCCATCCCGGGAATCAGTCTGGTGAACCTTCGCTGCATTCCCTCAATACCAAGAATGTCCTTCCTCAGATTAGGAGACCAAAACTGAACTAAGGCTCTGTACAACTGCAGTAAGACCTCCCTGATCCTATACTCAAATCCCCTAGTTATGAAGGCCAACATGCCATTTGCCTTCTTCATCACTTGCTGCACCTGCATGCTAACTTTCAATGACTCATGTACCATGACACCCAGGTCTCCTTGTATCTCCCCTTTTCCTAATCTGCCGCCATTCAGATAATATTCTGCCTTCCTGTTTTTGCCCCCAAAGTGGATAACCTCACATTTATCCACATCATACTGCATCGCCATGCATTTGCCCACTCACCTAACCTGTCCAAGTCACCCTGCAGCCTCTTAGCATCCTCCTCACAGCTCACACCGCCACCCAGCTTAGTTTCATCTGCAAACTTGGAGATATTACACTCAATTCCTTTATCCAAATCATTGATGTATATTGTAAATAGCTGGGGTCCAAGCACTGAGCCCTGCAGCACCCCACTAGTCATTGCTTGCCATTCTAAAAAGGACCAGTTTATCCCGACTCTGCCTGTCTGCCAACGAGTTCTCTATCCACATCAGTAAATTAACCCCAATACCATGTGCTTTAATTTTACACACTAATCTCTTGTGTGGAACCTTGTCAAAAGCCTTTTGAAAATCCAAATACACCATATCCACTGGTTCTCCCTTGTCCACTCTACTAGTTACATCCTCAAAAAATTCTAGAAGATTTGTCAAGCATGATTTCCCTTTCATAAATCCATGCTGACTTGGACCGATACTGTCACTGCTTTCCAAATGCGCTGCTATTTCATCTTTAATAATTGATTCCAACATTTTCCCCACTACTGATGTCAGGCTAACCTGTTTTCTCTCTCCCTCCTTTTTTAAAAAGTGGTGTTACATTAGCTACCCTCCAGTCCATAGGAACTGATCCAGAGTCGATAGACTGTTGGAAAATGATCACCAAAGTATCCATTATTTCTAGGGCCACTTCCTTAAGTATTATGGGATGCAGACTCTCAGGCCCTGGTGATTTATCAGTCTTCAATCCCATCAATTTCCCCAACTGAATTTCCAGTCTAATAAGGATTTCCTTCAGTTCCTCCTTCTCACTAGCCCCTCGGTCCCCTGGTACTTCCGGAAGGTTATTTGTGTTTTCCTTCGTGAAGACAGAACCAAAGTATTTGTTCAACTGGTCTGCCATTTCTTTGTTCCCCATTATAAATTCGCCTGAATCTGACTGCAAAGGACCTACGTTTGTCTTCACTAATCTTTTTCTCTTCACATATCTATAGAAGCTTTTGCAGTCAGTTTTTAAGTTCCCAGCAAGCTTCCTCTCATACTCTACTATCCCTCTCCTAATTAAACACTTTGTCCTCCTCTGCTGGATTCTAAATTTCTCCTAGTCCTCAGATTTGTTGCTTTTTCTGGCCAATTTATATGCCTCTTCCTTGGATTTAACACTATCCTTAATTTCCCTTGTTAGCCACGGTTGAGCCACCTTCCCTGTTTTATTTTTACTCCAGACAGGGATGTACAATTATTGAAGTTCATCCATGTGATCTTTAAATGTTTGCCATTGCCTATCCACCATCAACCCTTTAGGTATCATTCGCCACTCTATTCTAGCCAATTCACGTCTCATACCATCAAGTTCAGGACCCTAGTCTCTGAATTAACTGTGTCACTCTCCATCTTAATAAAGAATTCTACCATATTATGGTCACTCTTCCCCAAGAGGCCTCGCACAACAAGATTGCTAATTAGTCCTTTCTCATTACACATCACCCAGTCTAGGATGGCCAGCTCTCTAGTTGGTTCCTCGACATATTGGTCTAGAAAACCATCCCTAATACACTCCAGGAAATCCTCCTCTATCGCATTGCTACCAGTTTGGTTAGCCCAATCTATATGTAGATTAAAGTCGCCTATGATAACTGCTGTACCTTTATTGCACGCATCCCTAATTTCTTGTTTGATGCTGTCCCCAACCTCACTACTACTGTTTGGTGGTCTGTACACAACTCCCACTAGTGTTTTCTGCCCTTTGGTATTCCGCAGCTCCACCCATACACTTTCCACATCATCCAAGCTAATGAACTTCCTTACTATTGCATTAATTTCCTCTTTAATCAGCAACGCTACACCACCTCCTTTTCCTGTCTGTCTATCCTTCCTGAATGTTGAATACCCCTGGATGTTGAGTTCCCAGCCTTGGTCACCCTGGAGCCATGTCTCCGTGATGCCAATTATATCATATTCGTTAATTGCTGACTGTGCAGTTAATTCGTCCACTTTATTACGAACACTCCTTACATTGAGGCACAAAGCCTTCAGGCTTGTCTTTTTAACATACTTTGCCCCTTTAGAATTTTGCTGTAATCTGGCCCTTTTTGATTTTTGCCTTGGGTTTCTCTGCCCTCCACTTTTACTTTTCTTCTTTTTATCTTTTGCTTCTGCACCCATTCTACTTCCCTCTGTCTCCCTGCATAGGTTCCCATCTCCCTAACATATTTGTTTAACTCCTCCCCAACATCATAAATGGAACCGCCCATGCCTTGAGGTGGATGGGTCACGTACCGGGAATCAAATGGATCTGCACTTTCGTGCCCGAGAAGCTTCCAATGCCTGGCTCGAACAACGATGGAAATCTACTCCGAACCTGGGCACATGAGGCGCCGTCGACGGATGAAAGCGCTCGGATGTCGTCCCAGTTCCAACGGATTTTTCCCAGCCAGCTTCTGCCTAACAATGTCGGGCCATCCCCTGGCACAATGCACAGTGGGAGTTCGTGTACTGCTTCATCATAGAAGACTTTGCTTTCTGCACTGCCAATTACAGGGTTCCTTGGTGTAAGTCCTTAGTTTGGTGAGAATGGGGCTGAACTTGGGCCTGTGTGCCTTGTTGCCCCACAGCCTGTCGAAGGCCTTTTTACTCATTATGGACTGACTCGCACCCATGTCCAATTCCATAGATACTGGAATTTCGTTCAGTTCAACTTTCAACATTATTGGTGGACATTTCGTGGTGAATGTGTGTACCCCGTACACTTCTGCCTCCTCGGTACGAGTCTCCAATTCAGCCTGATCCAGAGTGGATCGATCTTCCTCTGCAATGTGGTGGTTTGCAGGGTTTGCAGCTAACCTGCACATTCGCTGGAGGTGTCCCATTGTTCTGCAGCCGTTGCACGCATAGTGCTTGAAGCAGCATTGATGGGCCCGATGATCACCTCCACAACGCCAACAAGGTGTTAACTGCCTCACATTAACGATTGATGACGGACTCTGGGTCATCTGAGGTCGTGCAACAGCAGCCGTCATGTACATTCTGCCATGTATATTCCTGCTCGAAAACGACATTTCTTTGTGCACAGTACTGGCCAAAACCTCTTTACCCTGCGAAATCTGCTTGGTGTTGTCGTTGGTGGACATAAATGCCTGGGCTATCGTTATGGCTTTGCTTAGATTCGGAGTTTCAACAGTCAACAATTTGTGAAGGATTACCTCATGGCCAATGCCCAGTACAAAAAAGTCTGTTAGCATTTGTTCTAGGAATCCTTCAAATTCGCAATGTCCTGCGAGGCGCCTTAGTTCGGCGACATAGCTCGCCACTTCCTGGCCCTCCGACCATTGACACATGTAGAACCGATATCTTGCGATCAAAACGCTTTCCTTATGATTAGGTGCTCCGGACCAGCGTACACAATTCTTCATAGGATTTAGTTGTTGGTTTTACCGGAGCTAGAAGATTCTTCATGAGGCCATAGGTTGTTGCCCCACAGACAGTAAGGAGGATCGCCCTTCGTTTGGCAGTGTTCTCGTCCCATTCCAGCTCGTTGGCCACAAAGTATGGTCGAGTATCTCCACGAAGGCCTCCCAATCATCCCCTTCTGAGAACTTCTCCAGAATACCAACTGTTCTTTGCATTTTCGTGCAGTTGTTCGTTACCTCGTCGCCAATTGATACACTCATAATAAAGGATGAAACTGAGTACTGTGAACAATGAGCAAGTGTGACCTTAGCTCCTTAAATAAGACTCCAGAGTGCAGGTACCTCGTGGGTGGCCTCTTTATATACAGTGTTCCCAAAGGATGCTGGGATCCCTTGGGACTCCAACAGATGGGCCCTCTGGTGGTAGTGTAATACAGGTTGCAAGGGGTTAAATACATAACACACTGCATGGTTGGAGGTGCTGTCCTTTCAATGAGACAAAGCTACTCATTCATAGTCAATAGACAAAAAAAATCTAGCATTAAACAGAGATCCTATTAGCTTCTGCGCTAATTTCTACTTGGCTCAGTGTCAAATCTCACAATACTCCTGTGAAGTGTCTTGGGACATTTCACTACATTAAAGACGCTATATAAATGCAAGTTGTTGTTGTAATTCACGCAGATGTTATAGATTCCATGGCACTACTTGAAGAGTAAGGACTTGTCTTGGTGCCCTGGCCAACATTACCACTTCAAGCAAAAGTATCAAAAAATAACTGAGTAAATTGTCATTCATCTCACTGATGGTTTTTTTTTATATTGCTGGTCCGGTATGCTGTATTTGTCCACATAACAATCAATCACTACACTTCAAAAGTAATTTACTTTCTGAAATCCTTTGAGATGTCTCAACATGATAATAAGCTATATAAATTCCAATATTTCCTTCTATATTGGTTACATTTCTTCATTTTCATTTATTTGAGATAATATTGCATGATTACTGCATGCAGAAGAATCTTAAGCCCTGTGTTAAAATATGAAGTGTGGATGTGGTGTGAATTCGAGTGAAACCGGCATTAGGCAGTGAGTCTGGTGTCCCACTTACAGAGTAATCTATTGCTTCGGCAGAAGCTTTCAGGCCAGTGTGACTCCGGAGACACAGAAGTGTAAACAATTTCTAGAGTCTGTCCCGAAAGACGTCGCCATTACTTGGCGACATAGAATGCTAACAAGGTGACATCAACTGTGCTTGATGTCATCCTGCTGGTGTCTGTCCATCACCACACTGTTATCAACAATCCAAGGTACCCTGGTGAGTCTGCAGTGTAAACAGGGCAAGATCTGTTAATTATCTCTGTGATACCTGAATTGAACTTTACCCGAGTCATTCCAAGTGCTGGTATAAATGTGTTTTAACATGCTGCCACTTCTAACAGATAGCAGGAGCCTGCTTTTTAAAATTTGTACATAAATTTATAGGCCAAGTATATGCATGTGGTTCACATATAGTTAATGCATATAAA